>NC_090933.1:494172989-494476020 GCF_040938575.1 Ambystoma mexicanum | reverse complement strand
AGACGGTATGCGGTCAACTATGTTCTAACATGGTGACTCCTTTTTCTTTTTTTGTCCTTTGTTAGCTCTTCTACCATTCTGTGTCTGTGTCTTTCCTTTGGCGGGAACCATTGGGTGTCCCCGCCTAGGCTCCATTGTCTCTGCAAAGGCAGGAAGTGGCAGAACACTCCCTTTCCCTTTATTGCCTGAATGGAACCAGTTCACAATGGGGGGGGTAGGAAGGGGGGCTGGCTCTCCTGATTGGACAGCCACCTGCCCCTTTCTGTAAAATGCTCAAGAGTGTGCAGAGGAGTGAGTGGAAAAACCAAATGTAAGGTGAGGATCCTGAGGTAGAAGGCAAGTCGACCACTGGAACAGAAGATTCAAAGTTGAAGATGACCAGGGACGCCTGCAGACCCTTCCAGTAACTGCGAAGCGATCACTGCTGTCCTTACTCCGTTTTCTAATTGACAGAGGAGCTCCGAAGAGGACTCCTATCCTTTGTCTGGTGGGACAACCAGCCCCAAGACTAACTACAAATCAAGCCATCTCCCGATGTGCTGTGACCTTCCAGGGCTGCATACCACTAATACGAGGAGACCTCCAACCCATTTGCAGTGCAATGTCTTTGGAAAGCTGAATCAGTCCAGAAATTTGGTGAGCTCCAGTTGGACCTCCAGAGGCATGTTCCCACTCACTAGGTCCCCTCATCAGAGTGCAGGACTCCAGAATCAAAGAATATGGAACGGACGATAACCGTCCTTTGTTGGGGCTGATAGAAAGGTACCAAAACCACAGACCGACCAAGGAGACGTAAGAAATCTGTGCTAAGGGTCCTCTCTCGCGACTGCTGCTGTGCCATCCTATTCAGAGATCTTCCTTTCGTCACCAGACCGAGGAACCTGGAGACCGGGTCCGTCTCTGCTGCACAGGAGAGAATCCACCTACGTTTGCTTCTTCTAACCTAGGGTACTGTGGGGCTAAAGGTAGAACTTTCCTTAAGCGGAAGAGTCACTCCACTGTGACTGGAGTGAATTACAAGGTGTTTGGGTGTCCACCCATACCTCTGGCCTAAGCTTTGCAGCTTGCATCCTTAATCGGGTCCCTCACAGGGTCCCCATAACTTGTATTATCTTGCTAAGCATTTTGATTCTAGTGAGTAAAGTATACTTTGCCTTTCCTGCTGCTACATAAGGTTTATTATCCACTCCTAAACTGACTTTTGCTAGTTAGGTTTGGACTTAAAAATCATTGAAAGCCTAAATAAGTGTTAATAGAACGTCCAAAACTGTTTAACCATCCTTTTCCTTCCCACAGACTATCTGCTGTGACTTTATGATCTGAATGCCATTACCGTTTATCTATATTCTATGAAATTGTGCGTCTTTATTATTAGTGTCATTCTCTAACAATTGTAACCGCAAGCAACTACAATTGAAGCAGTCCTCATTGAAAAGTATTGATATTTCTAGTGTGTTTTGGCTATCTAAAAAGAGGATTTACCTACCTGCCTTGTGTGTGTGTATATATATATATATATATATAATTTGATCTTGGACGTAACTCTTCATGAACGGTGAGGTCTGGCATCATGAATTTTGTATGGAATATTGTTTATTTCCTTGCAGAATTAATGGAAATATTTCTAGCTCGATGTGTCACTGCGTTCCCGAGATTTCACGCTATTTGATTTTTCGGCATTATGTTTTGTCGTGTTCCGCACGCCATGTACAGGTCATTTGTAGGAAGTGCGCATGGCGCTCGCTGTGCTGAAATTTTATTTTTTTTCTAATTCTTTTAGAAGAGTAAGTGGCTTTCTTTTCATTGATTTCTTTTGCAATAAACTCGATGCATGTTAATTTGACGAATTGAACACAATTTTAATTTACCTCCAGAATTAAATTCTCACAAAATGTCATATTTGTATGCTTAATCTTATTATTTTCGGAGTGTTTAGCAGCGACAATGGCCACCCCTGGACACAACACTGCAAATCAGAGTAAGCATACAAATGATATTCATGTGAGAATTTAAATCGGAGATAAATGAAAATTTGGTGTGAAATTAACATGTATCATGTTTTACCTTTCTGGCAAACAATATTCATCTTTTTCGGTGGAATATGAAAACAAATCTGAGAATGGACATCCCTGGCGAAGCTGGGTACTTGAGCTAGTTTTGATGTAACTTCAAGTGTAGAAGAGTTTATTTGGATAATTGTATTGACTGTGTCCAGTGTACTGGATCTTTGATTATTGCTACGGCTGAAAATGCCAACTTATGTTTCTGAGGCTTGTTGAATCTGCTTAGATCACGTGCTGTGCACAGGCAGACATCTAGTGAAAGCTGCAGTATTAGTTTGTTTTTCGAATCTCTAAAATGGGCGTCGACCTAGGGCGTGCCAGTAATACTGTCCCTAGTGTGACATCCACTGTACCCATGATCCCTCACGCGTGTAGGACCCTAAGATTGTTTTTTTCCGCCATACTTGTCGGAAGCATTGATTGTTGCAGTGTTCCCTGGCTTTCAGCCATTTATTCATAATTTATCTAAAAATCCCCGTTCTTACAATCCCACATTGAGAGATCGAAGATCGATGCTGGTCTGAAGAACGAACAACCGTCGAGACTGCACGGTGGACTTTGGGCCTCGGAAGGCCTCTGGCATCGGCCCGGGCCTCGGAAGGCCTCTGGTCTCGGCCCTGCAAGGAGGGAGAGTGGACATAATCACACTCGCTTTATTTTCTACATACACTCACCCGCTGCCATTAGGTGACATATGGAGAGTACTCTATTTAAATTTTGCCCAAAGTGCAACCGCAAGTTCCCTTGGGTTGACAAACACACAACCTGTAATCTGTTTGCCAAGGGACCACCCTTAGGATAACTGCAGAGCTTGTAAGCTCTTTAAGGCTAAAACACTAAAGGACCGCTCCACTAAACGTTGGGCCCATCACGCTAGGCAGCTCAAGGCCATGAAAGCAGTGGGATCCTTCAGTGATGGCAGCAATGCCGTCGTTTCAGACAGCGAGGGCACAGGGGCGTCGAAAGACACCCAAGCGCTAGTCCCCGACCTCTGAGGATTGTCCGCAGGGCAGTTATGGGAACACACACTGCAACATGAGTGCTACCCATACTACTACACCTAAACACACTAACCTCAGCCGAGATTCGACATGCGTGTCGAGTGCTCGGAAGGAGGAGGCACATAGAGAACAGTCCAGAGTCGGTGTCTCTGGGCGTTCCAGATCGAGATCGCCTCGCGACACACAGCAACCGTCCACCGTTGCCAAGAGTGCCTTGCTCCCCAAAGTCAGAGGTATGGTCGTCGGAAGACGAATCCGACCTCCACCCCCTAGCAGCACACTTTCGGTTGACTCTGGCAGCTCGTTCCATGTCTGCCTCTGAGTCTCGAGCTAGCCTACACACCCCTAAATATCGGCGCCAGGCGTCGACAGATTCAGAGAAGGCCAGACCATCAGGGAAACACTCCTCTACTCAAGGTAAAGGGGACAAACAGAAGTCGTCACACACAACTTCTGCACCCCAGGTCCACAAGTACAAACCTGGGTCTTCAGATGAACTTAAATCTAGGACCCCTATCGCCAAGCCTAACGTTATCCCTCCCACTCTACAGGATATGGGAATAGGAGAGGAACCTCTGCAGGAAGTGGTCATACCCAGTTCCAGGGAATGGAACTCTGATGACATCGACAGGGTGATGAGAAGAATGTCTTTAGCTAATTTCTATGAAAAGAATCCTGATTATTTTCAGAGCTGTCAGAGTACCCCTAACAACTCTACTCCTTCAGGATCCAAAGACCCCCAGCCTCCTAGGAAGAAACCTTGTAATGGAACTTCAGCTCAGGGCCTCATTTCAAACCCATTCTCTAGTCAATCTTACCACCAGTATGCTGAAGACCCAGACATACAAATGCTGGACGACCAAGCGGAGGTCGATTATTACGGAGACGACGACGAGGACCAGGATGAGGAAGACGAGGCAGACTTCTATAATCTAGACTCACCTGTTAACAAAGCCACCGGTCACTGACTCACCTGTGGATAATCAGCCTCTACTGGATGAGGTCTTAGCTAGAGCTGCAGAGCACTTTCACATGGACACTCAAAGGGCTCAGGAAGAGAGGGACTTTGCAGAGGAGATCATGGGGGATAAGAAACCCATTGCCCAAGCCATACCAATTCTGAAGTCCATCCAGCGCATAAATGACCCTTCCCTCCTCACCCCTAATCTCACTAGAGCTGTGAATCCCAGAATCGAAAAACAAAATTCAGGGCTGCCAAGTCAGACCCACTTTAAATAAGGGACCAACTTAAGCCCGACTCATTGGTAGTCACTACCACCAGGAAAAGAGCTGGGACACCTCTTTCATCTGAAGCTCACCCAGACAAGGAGAGCAAAAGGATCTATGGGCTAGGAAGGAAAGTGGCCTCCGCTTCTGCTTACCAGGCAAGAATCGCCAATACCAGCACTCTGCTGGCAAGTTATAATTGCCACCAGTGGGAACAGGTAGCTGCCCTCATCTCCTCCGCACCTGAACCACTAAAGGGCCAGTTAGCCCAGATTGCGTCCGAGGGTAGATCTGTGTCCGGGTGCATTCTAAAGGCGACCGTTGACACCGCAGATGATGCAGGCCGGCTCATCGCAGAGAGCACCATCATCAAGAGACGCGCTTGGCTCAGACAATCGGGGTTTAAACCTGAGACCCAGGCTACTCTTATCGACATGCCGGTGGAACCGAATGTCTTGTTTGGCAAAGCAGTAGAGGAGGCACTCAAAACTGGCAAGGATGAATATGATACCCTAAGGTCCCTGGGACAACAGACTAACGAACCAGAGAGGGAATAATAATAATTTTCGTCGTTCACGCGGACAAAATTCCCAGAGGGGTTCCAATTTCTCACAGGGGCAGGGTACATCGTGGGGTAACAAACAACAAGGTACCCAAGGTTACGGTATAGGTAACAAGAGGGGGCGCGGTAGAGGGAGAGGCAGCCCAGGCAGAGGCGGTACGCCTCCCACCAAACAGTGACGCTCCGCTCAGGTTCCCTTCCCATGCATCCCCAGTAGGCGGGCGCATTTCCAACTTCACCCAAGCATGGGAAGGGATCACCTCGGACAGATGGGTGCTGTCCAGTGTCTGCAGGATACTGCATTGAACTTCTGGAGCGCCCCTGCAGCCACCCTCCACGACGAAAAATACACTCCGTGGACCACCAAAAGATCCTCCTCGAGGAAATCGTCAATCTTCTCGCAAAGGCCGCGATAGAACTCGTCCCGGGCAACCAGGTAAACCAGGGTATTTATTCAACTTACTTCCTTGTGCCAAAAAAAGATTTGACAATGCGCCCAGTATTAGACTTGCGCCCTGCAAAAAAGTATGTCAATCCCCAAAAAGTTCACATGACTACACTCCAAGAGGTAATCCCCCTCCTAAAAAAAAAAAAAAAAAAAATTACATGGCAGCATTGGACATGAAAGATGCCTATTTTCATATTTCCATGTTCCCACCGCACAGAAGATTCTTGCGCTTCAAGGTGGACAGTCGGCACTACCAGTTCAAGGTGCTGCCCTTTGGTATAGCCTAGGCTCCAAGGGTATTCACCAAGGTGGTGGCGGCACACCTATGCAGGGAGGCTATCCCAGTTTACCCTTACCTGGACGACTGGCTCATCACGGGGGAGACCCCAGCAATTTGCAGATCCAACATCCAAAGAACAATCGACCTCCTCTTCGAATTGGGTTTCTCAGTCAACGAGAAGAAATCAAGCCTGGTGCCAGGCACCTCCAAACAGTTCCTAGGAGCTATCTTAAACACCCAAGAGGGGTTGGCCTTTCCATCAGAGGAAAGAATTCGGAACATGCTACTGCTAATTCCTCAATATCAGTCCGGTCGCCAGATAAGGCTGTGCAAAGCGATGTTTGCTAGGTCTGATGGCGTCATGTATTTACCTGGTTCCCCACGCGCGCTGCGCGTGCGACCCATGAAGGAATGGTTGGCGAGAACAGTCGTCTCAGGCAAGTGGTCAGTGGGAAGATCTAGTGGTCGTTTCGGCAACACTAGTACAAAGTCTTCACTGGTGGACAAGAGAGAACCTGACAAAGGGAAACCCTTTTACGATCCAGAGATACAGGTGGTGGTCACTATGGACGCATCCCTGTCAGGGTGGGGAGCACACCTCCTTCACCACACAGCTCAGGGTCTCTGGTCTCACACAGTGGCCAAGAATCACATCAATCTGCTAGAGCTTCTGGCAGTCTTCAGAGCGCTTAGGGCATTCGAACCCCACCTGTCGAACCCGTCAGTGCAGATCCTAACAGACAGCACAACAGCAATGTTTTACATAAACAAACAGGGAGGGACTTGTTCGCCAATTCTGTCCAAGCTTGCCCAGAAAATTTGGAAATCAGATAGAAAATTTACCTGTCATCTCAACATGTTCCAGGGGATCTCAATTCACTAGCAGACTCTTTGAGCAGAGACCCCCCTCCCGAAAGAGCACAAATGGGGTCTAAACGAAGAAAAGACCTCTTCTCAAAGTGGGGTTTCCACACTATAGACTTATTTGCCACAAATGTAAACAGACAATGCCCAGGATTCGCATCCAGGTTCCTCCAGCAAGACTCCATGGGGAATGCTCCATGGATTTACTGGTCGGGATGTTTGCCTACGCTTTTTCCACCAACCCCTCTGTTGAGGAAGGTGGTCAACAAGATGCACAGGGAATCGATGACGCTCCTCCTAGTTGCTCCCATGTGGGCGAAACAACCATGGTTCCTGCACCTGTGCAAACTGGCAGTGTGCGAACCCATCAGACTCCCGTGCTGGCACAGCCTACTATACCAGCACGAAGGACACGCAGTGCATCCTCAACCCAGCTCGATGAACTTGGCAGCATGGCTCTATAAATCCTAGAGTTCGGCCATCTCACTCTACCACAGAGATGTATGGATATCCTAAAAGAATCAAGGAAGCCAAACACAAGACACTGTTACTTTGATAAATGGAAGAGATTTGTTATTTGGTGCCAGAATAAACAAATCAACCCAGTTGATTGCACGCCTTCCAATATTGTCACCTACATGCTCCACCTGCTGGACGCAAGGTTGGTATTTAATTCACTCCATTTACACCTGGCGACGCTGTCAGCCTACACCACCTCCCATAACAAGGTGTTGTGGTGGAAAGTATCAGTGGTTAAAGCCTTTATGGAAGGGGGTAAAGAGACTCCACCCTCCAATTTCGAACCCACCACCAGGTTGGGACCTTAATGTGGTGCTTGCTAAACTCATGGGCCCCCCTTTGAACCCATGCATAAAGCTAGTCTCAAACACCTGACCTATAAAACTGCCTTCTTAGTAGCCATTATATCCATAAGAAGGGTCAGTGAAATTCAGGCTCTCAGTGCAGATTCCTTTCTTTACTGTTCATAAGGATAAACTGGTTCTACAAACTCACCCTAGGTTCTTACCGAAGTTCATTTCAAAATTCCATGTTAAACAGTCCATTGAGCTACCAGCCTTCTTCCAAGAACCCAAAAGCTCTGCTGAGGTGAAACTACACACACTAGATGTGCGAAGAGCAGTCCTCTACTACGTAGACAAGACCAGACTGCTAAGGAAGACAGATCAACTGTTCCGTCTCCGTAACTATAGACAGAGAAGGAGATTGCGTCTCTAAGGGTGCCATCTCCAAATGGATAGTCAAATGTATCCAGATAGAACTCTGCCTTTTACACCAAGGGCCCACTCTACAAGAGCCACTGGGGCCACTCTGGGTTTCATTGCAAATGTACCCCTTGACACCATTTGCAAAGCAGCTACATGGAGCTCTATTCACACCTTTACTCAGCACTACTGAATGGACACTCATTCCAAGACAGATACTCAAGTGGGACAAGTGGTTCTAAGACATTTATTTGCTCATGACCCTTCACATCCCACCTCCTTCTTCTAACACTGCTCGCTAATCTATGCACAGCATGTGATCTAAGCAGATTCAACAAGCCTCAGAAGGGATACATTACTCACCGTAATCGTATTTCTGATGCTTGTGTCTGCTTAGATTCACATGCGCCCGCCCTTCCTCCCCTCTGAGAGAAGGTGCATGGATGCTGGTAGTCTTATCTATCTTATCTGCTTGGATACTCTGTACTTTTTTCTGCATGAGGAGTAGCGCAAGTACAATCTGAGGGTCCTACACGCGTGAGGGATCATGGGTACAGTGGACGTCACACTAGGGATAGTATTACTGGTCGACACCCATTTCGAGTTTCGAAAAACAAACTGTAATACTCTGCAGCTTCCACTAGATGTCGGCCTATGCAAAGCATCAAATGCAGAAATACGATTCCGGTGAATATATATATATATATATATATATATATATATCTCTATATATATCTCTATATATATCTCTATATATATATCTGAGGCTTGTGGAATCTGCTTAGATTACATGCTGTGCATAGGCCGACATCTAGTGGAAGCTGCAGAGTATTAGTTTGTTTTTCGAAACTCGAAAATGGGCGTCGACACAGTTCGTGCCAGTAATACTATCCCTAGTGTGACGTCTACTGTACCCAAGATCCCTCACGCGTCTAGGATCCGCAGATTGTTTTTTTCCGCCATACTGGTCGGAAGCATTTTGCGGAGTCCCCTGGCCTTAGCCATACTTTTGCTAAAAATTTAAAATAATAATCTATTGACATCCTTCCCCACCCCAACGTCGAACTTCGACACTCGACGCCGGCTGGAGAAGAAATCGACCGTCGGCTGCTGCACGACGGATTTGGGCCTCGGAAGGCCGCTGGCCTCGGCTCGGGCTTTGGAAGGCCTCTGGCCTCGGCCCTGCAAGTAGGGAGAGTGGGGGGTGGTACATACTCTACACCCTTGGTATAAAGGTACACCTTATACATTTCCTACACTTAACAGCCCGCTGCCTCAAGGTGCGTATGGAGGGTACCCCTTTTCAATTCTGCCCCAAGTGCAATCGCAAATACCCTTGGGTCGACAGGCACGCCACGTGCAATCTCTGCTTGCCGAGGGACCACCCCGAAGCGAACTGCAGAGCTTGTAGTAGGTTTAAACCTAAAAGGACCGTTCGACGAAGCGTTGGGCCCACCACGCCAGGCAGGCGGCCATGGCAGCGGAGGGCGACGGCAGCGACGCCGTACTTTCGGACGGCGAGGGCATTACAGCGCCGAAAGACAGCCGAGGGCAGGTCCCCGACCTCGGAAGGTCGTCCGGCAGGGCGGCTATGGGGAAGACCCCCGGCGACACAAGCGCTTCACATACTAAACACACTAAGTCCAACCGAGACTCGACGACGTTGAGTTCTCGGAAAGGGGCACAAACAGAACGGTCCGATTCAGTGTCCTCTGGGCGCTCTCAATCAAGATCGCCGCATGACTCCAGGCAATCATCCACTCTTGCCAAGAGTGCCTCGCTCCCTAGGCTAACAGAAGTTCGATCGTCAGAAGACGAAGACGACTTCCACCCCCAGGCTGTGCTCCAGGAGTCGGAGCCCGCAGTTAAAGCCAGCGTGGCCCCACGCTCGAAGGACCGGGACACCAGCCCCGATCGTCGTCGCCAGGCGTCGAAAACCTCCGGAGCCACTAATGGACAGGGAAAATATTTTTCCACGCACGGGGAGGGGGGAAAACAGCAGAAGAAACAAACTTTGCACTCTTCCACACCTGTGAAACACCACTCCTCCTAAACAGACAGACAAAACCAGGTCTGCTGATATGTCTAAAACCAGCAAAGCTACTCAAGATAAATCCCATAGACTTGCTGAGAGAGTCATTCCCAGTTCCAAAAAATGGTCCAGTGAAGACATAGATAGGGTCATGTCAAGAATGTCTTCTTTGGCTGATTTTTATGATAAAAATCCAGAACATTTCCTCTCGTATGATCCACAAGGGGCGACACCCTCAGGCTCTACTGATCCTATCCCCCCCCCCCCCCCCTGAGTAAAAAGCCCCGGTTTGAAACTCCGATGAGATCAGAACCCTTCGAGGTACAACCCATACGCAAAACCATACTCACTGTATCAAGGAGAGGCTTCCATTGGTGAGGACCAAGAATTTGGTATGGAAGAAGAGCAAACCGGGACGGGCTACTATGGGGATGATGAAGACCAGGAAGAAGAGGAGGACTTGGAAACGTAGAGAGTAGATTCCCCGGTAGAGAACGAAGCCCCGGTTACCGACTCCCTGGTCGATAACCAACCCCTCCTAAATGAGGTTCTCGCTCGCGCAGCAGAACATTTCCACATTGACACCCACGGTGTCCAGGAGGAAAGGGACTTCGCAGAAGAGTTAGTGGGAGAAAGGAGGCCTGTTGCCCAGACCATCCCTATCCTTAAATCCATTCAGCGGAGAATAGATCTGTCCCTGGTGAACCCGAACCTCACCAGAGCAGTCAATCCCAGGGTTGAAAAACTTTTCAGGGCTGCCCAGTCTGACCCTCTCTATATAAGAGGACATCTGAAGCCAGACTCTCTAGTTGTCACCAACACTCGTAAGAGGGCTGGAACACCCTTGTCATCGTCCGAAGCTCCTCCCGACAAGGAGAGCAAAAAATTATACGGTTTCGGCAGAAAAGTAGCCTCAACGTCCGCCTATCCAGCAAGGATTGCAAACTCCACCACCCTGTTGGCCAGCTACAACTGCCCTCAGTGGGAAGAAGTTGCGGCACTCGTAGCCTCTGCTCCTGAACCTTTAAAGGGCCAGTTAGCTCGGATTTCCGCAGAGGGTAGAGCCGTGTCTGGTTGCATTTTGCAAGCAACCTTCGACGCCGTGGACAACGCAGGCAGATTGATAGTGGAAGGCACTGTTATCAAAAGACATGCGTGGCTACGGCAGTCTGGTTTTAAGGCAGAAACCCAGGCATCATTATTGGACAAACCGGTGGAAACCGATCTGTTGTTTGGTAAGGCGGTCGAAGACGCACTGAAGAATGCCGAGGACGAATACGAAATACTCAAGTCCCTTGGCCAGTTAACCAATAAACCCCCCTAACCAGAGAAGGAATAGTAATTTTCGTCGCCCACGCAGCCAAAATTCCCAGAGAGGATCTACCTATTCCCAGGGGCAGGGTACAAGGTGGAACAACAACCAACAGTCTACCCAGGGTTACGGCAGAGGTAATAGGAGAGGTCGTGGTAAAGGCAGAGGCAGCCCAACAAGGGAGGCGGCACGCCTCCACCAAAGCAGTGACGCTCAGTTCAGGGTCCCTTCTCACGCAACCCCAGTAGGGAAACGCATTTCCAACTTCACCCAGGCTTGGGAAGGGATCACATCAGACAGATGGGTGCTGTCAACAGTATCCACAGGATATTTGTATAGAACTACTGCAGCGTCCCCGGAACCATCCTCCACGACAAAGAGTACATTCTTTAGAACATCAGAAGATTCTCCTCGAGGAGATCGCCATTGTGCTAGAAAAGGACGCAATACAACTCGTCCCGGGACACCAGGTAAACCAGGGTATTTATTCAACTTACTTCCTGGTGCCAAAGAAAGATTTGACAATGCGCCCAGTATTGGATTTACGGCCTGCCAACAAGTATGTCCAGCCCCAAAAATTTCGTATGACCACGCTACAAGAGGTAATCCCCCTCCTAAAAAAGGGGATTACATGGCAACCCTGGATATGAAAGATGCTTATTTTCATATTTCCATGTGCCCAGCGACAGAGTATTTGCGCTTCAAGGTGGACAGTCAACACTACCAATTCAAGGTACTGCCCTTCGGGATAGCTTCAGCACCAAGGGTATTCACCAAGGTACTGGCGGTGGTGGCTGCACACCTACGCAGGGAGGCAATCCCAGTGTACCCTTATCTGGACGACTGGCTCATAACGGGGGAAACCCCAGGAATTTGCAGGACAAACATTCAAAAGACTATCGACCTCCTTCACGAGTTAGGCTTCTCTATCAACGAGAAAAAGTCAAGCCTGGTGCCAAGCACCTCAAAACAATTCCTAGGAGCAATCCTAGATACCCAAGAGGGGTTGACCTTTCCTTCAGAAGAAAGAATTCGGAATATACTACTGCAAATTCCGCATTATCAGTCCGGTCAACAAATAACGGTACGCAAAGCAATGCGTCTACTGGGCATGATGGCATCATGTATTTACCTGGTCCCCCACGCGCGCCTGCGCATGCGTCCCATACAGGAATGGTTGGCGAAACAGTGATCTCAGGCAAGTGGTCAGTGGGACGATCTAGTGGTCGTTTCACCAACACTGGTACAAAGCCTTCACTGGTGGACAAGAGAGAATCTCGCACAGGGGAAACCCTTTTACGATCCCGAGGTACAGGCAATAGTCACTACAGATGCATGCCCGACGGGGTGGGGAGCTCACCATCTCAGGGTCTCTGGTCTCACTCAGTGGCCAAGAACCACATCAACCTGCTAGCGCTTCTGGCAGTATTCAGAGCGCTTCAGGCGTTCAAGGCCCACCTACTAAACCTGTCAGTGCAAATCCGGACGGACAGCACAACAGCCATGTTCAACCTGAACAAGCAAGGAGGGACTCGCTCGCCAAATCTGTCCAAGATTGCCCAGAAAATCTGGATATGGGCACTCAGACGGAACATCTTCCTGTCATCACAACATGTTCCAGGGGAGCTCAATTCCCTAGCGGATGCTCTGAGCAGAGACTCCCTTCCAGAGGAACACGAATGGGTTCTACACAGAGAGGTGGTAGAAGATATCTTCTCTCAGTGGGGTTTCCCCACTATAGACTTATTCGCCACAAGCGAAAACAGACAATGCCCAGGATTTGCATCCAGGTTCCCCCAACCAGACTCCCAAGGGAACGTCCTATTGATGAACTGGTCAGGGATGTTTGCGTACGCTTTTCCACCAACTCCTCATCAGGGAAGTGGTGAACAAGATGAACAGAGAGTCTATGACGCTCGTCCTAGTTGCTCCCATGTGGGCAAGACAACCGTGGTTCCCACACCTACGCAGGATGGCGGTGTGCGAGTCCATCAAACTTCCAGCCTGGTACAACCTACTGTCCCAGAACCAAGGTCAAACAGTGCACCAACAACCCAACTCAATGAACCTGGCAGCATGGCTCCTGAGGTCATAGTTTGGACACCTCAATTTGCCACAGAGGTGTATGGACATCCTAAAGGAATCTAGGAAACCAAACACAAGGCACTGTTACTTTGACAAGTGGAAGAGGTTTGTTATCTGGTGCCAGAGTAGATCAATCAACCCGGTTGATTGCACTCCATCCACTATTGTTACATACATGCTCCACCTGCTGGATGCAGGATTGGTTTTTAACTCACTGAAAGTACACCTGGCAGCCCTGTTGGCTTACGCCACTTCCCATAGCAAGGTTTCCTGGTGGAAAGTACCAGTAGTTAAAGCCTTCATGGAAGGAGTAAAGAAACTTCACCCTCCTATTTCAAACCCACCACCAGGGTGGGACCTTAATGTGGTGCTAGCCAAGCTCATGAGCCCCCCTTTCGAACCCATGCATAAAAGCAGTCTCAAACACCTGACTTATAAAACGGCCTTCTTAGTAGCTATTACTTCTATAAGAAGGGTCAGTGAAATTCAGGCTCTGTCAGTGCAGGATCCTTTCTTTACTGTCCATAAACACAAACTGGTTTTACGCACACACCCTAGGTTCTCACCTAAATTTATATCTAAATTCCATGTAAACCAGTCCATCAAGCTTCCGGCTTTCTTCCAGGACCCGCAAAGCTCGGCTGAGGTCAAACTACACACCCTAGATGTGCGTAAGGCGGTCCTCTACTATGTAAATAAGACCAGACCGCTCCGTAGCTACAGGCAGAGAGGGGGATTGCGTCTCTAAAGGTGCCATCTCGAAGTGGATTATTAACTGTATCCAGCTGTGTTGCTTACTCTCTGAAAGAACTCTGCCTTTCACGCCAAGAGCACACTCTACTAGAGGCATTGTGGCCACTCTGGCTTTCATTGCAAATGTACCCCTTGACACCATTTTGCAAAGCAGCTACTTGGAGCTCTATTCACACTTTTACTCTGCATTACTGCATTGACACCCATTCCAAGGCAGATGCACAAGTGGGACAAGCGGTTCTAAGACACTTATTTGCTCATGAGCCTTCTCACATCCCACCTCCTTCAGGTACTGCTCGCTAATCTATGCACAGCATGTGATCTAAGCAGATTCCACAAGCCTCAGAAGGGATACATTACTCGCCGTAATCGTATTTCTGATGCTTGTATCTGCTTAGATTCACATGCGACCCACCCTTCCTCCCCTCTGAGAGAAGGCGCATGATTGCTTGTAGTCTTACCTTTCTGTCTATCTACTTGGTTTATCTGTACTCGCGCTACTCCTCATGCTACCTCATGTCAGAAAAAATACAATCTGAGGATCCTAGACGCGTGAGGGATCTTGGGTACAGTAGACGTCACACTAGGGATAGTATTACTGGCACGCCCTGTGTCGACGCACATTTTCGAGTTTCGAAAAACAAACTGTAATACACTGCAGCTTCCACTAGATGTCGGCCTATGCACAGCATGTGAATCTAAGCAGATACAAGCATCAGAAATACGATTACGGTGAGTAATGTATTATATACATTTTTTCTTTTTTTTTCCACGCAATGTCCCACTGCTCCCCCACCCGGTGGGTTAAGAAAAAATCAGCATTTTCAGCCGTCGTAATTGTGATGGCGACATTTTGGTACGATTCCAGTGTACTTACCTACAGGTCACATCCTCCTAAAATGAGCCTAGCTGCTCTGTCATTCTACCAGATCCTTTGGGTAGTACAGTCTTACCTCAAGTGGACTTTAGGATAACTCCCCTTACACTATTATGCACTAACTCTGTGTTGCCCACCCGCCATTCCAATGCTTCACTTTTGGTGCCCCCACCTTATCAGTGTTGACTTTAACAACCACACCCCAATGATCCCTGCTCCCCAGCACAGCTGTTATGTCTTTAGCCTCTGATCCGCACAGTCACACCAGCCCATGAACGTTCAGACATAATGCAGACTGTGTCCTTGAAAAGATGTAAACTGCACAGTATAGGCTGCCCTGGGGATGTAGCAACATACCTGCATCGCTCAAGTTTGCTGTGATGTATTGATGCAGTTGCCCCACGTGGTGTTTTTTGGGGGCCAAGTGGTTGCCCTATGTGGTGTTTTGGGGGTGTTGGGGAGGTTTATCATGTTTATGCTTCATCCACTCTCCTAGTGAAACCCTCGGCACTTTTTGCGGGACTTCTTGACCTTTTTCTTTCAATCCTGCATGAGAGGAGCCTTTTTCCTCATTTGCTCATTTATTCTTGTGGGCTCTCTTTTGGAACTCTATTCGTCTTACTCTACCTGTACTATGGAGTCTATCTGCTCCATAGCTCTTAAAGGCATCTGTGTTTTTACGACTGCAGCAGGCCTCTTTATGGGCAGTATTGCTGGGGACCCTTATGGCCCTCCTTTAAGATAATCTTTCTGTATCCTCCATTAACTACAGTTCTTAAGGATACAATGCTGAGAGATTGCAGAGGAGTGTGCTGGAACTGTATTAAAGGTGAGGCTTCTGTAATGATAAGCAAGTTGACCACTGGAAACAGAAGTAACGCTAGAAGACTATGACCAGATGCCTGCAGACCCTTTGCAATACTGTGAAGCAACCACTGCTGTTCTGACCCCGTTTTCAATGCAACAAAGGAGCTCCGAAGAGGACGACTCCTTCCCTTGGGCTGGTGGGAACAACCAGTCCCAAGACTAACTTTAAAACAAGCCATCTCTCGAGGTCCTAGGAGCTTCCAGAGCTGCGGAAACCCCAAAACCAGGAAACCTGCTGCCCATTTCGAGTGCATCGCCGTGGAAATGCTGAATCCACATCTTTGCTGATCCTGTAAGGACACCCCAGAGATCCGATCCAACTCGCCCAAGCCCCCCCAATTCCCTCATCAGAGTGTGGGACTGCAGGAAGTGAAGATAGACTGTGTGATCCGTGTCCTTTGTTGGTGCAGAAAAAACCGCCAAAACGCAGAGTGAACCAAGAAGTGCTGAAGGTCATGCCACAGGCCCTGCCTCGCGACTGTTTCTGAGAGATCCCGTCCATTGTCCTTCCTTCTGTCACCAGACCAAGGAATCCGGAGGTCAGAACCAGAGCTGCAATATCACAGTGCATCCAGCACGAACATTGTCTTCTAACCTAAGGCACTGTGGCAGAAAAAGGTATTGCTTATCTGATTCCAAGAAGACTCTCCAGATCGTTGGGAGTGCATATAGAGGGGTCCAGGGCAACCAACCCACTTGTACCTCGCACCCAAGCAGGTGCTTGTGTCCCCTTCTCGAGACCATTCTAAGGTCTGTTTTATTATTTATTAACTTGTTGCTTCAATAACACTAGAAACAAAGAAATCCACCATAACTCTTTGTAATTCGTTGCTTGTGAAGACTTGGAAGTCCTCTCCAACTGCCTTTAGCTAGGGTTGCATTTTTGGACTTAAAAGACATACTAGGGGAAGAAACCATCTCTGGAACCTTGAACTGAGGTGATACATAACTAACGATTTGCCTCTCTTTAAGTGACTTTACTATGTGTTTGTTTGCAGAGTAAATGTATTACCGTTGAAAACCTGAGTGTGCAATATTCGATAACATTCGCTTTCCATTCTAATGTTGCTACAAATGTAACCGTGAACAAACAAACGTGAAAGTGTCCTTTGAAGTGTATTATCAAATGATTCTAAGTGTTCTAGTATAAACATCTGAAGTATTTAAAGAGATTTTGGTGTATATATAATATATACTTTTTATATACAAATATGTGTAAGTGCTTCTTTGTTGTGCCTGTCTAGTTGAGATTCAGTGTACTTGCCTACAGCTCACATCTTCCTCTTAAGATGAGCCTGAATTCTCTGCTACTCTACCCAGGTCCTGAGCTAGTACACACTGATGTTAAGGATCTACAATCCACTGGAATAGCTTACAAAAGCCTTACTGCCAGAACTTTAGGAAAACTCCCTTAACGGGGTGCCAGTGGCTGCCCCACGTGGTTTTTGGGGGGGGGGGGCAGTGGTTGCCCCACATGGTTTTTTTGGGGTGGGGGGGCAGTGGTTGCCCCACGTGGTTTTGGGGGGGGCAGTGGTTGCCCCACGTGGTTTTGGGGGGGGGCAGTCGTTTCCCCACGTGGTTTTGGGGGGGCAGTGCTGCCAGCCACTCCATACTGAAATATGCTCTGCATGGCTTGCCCTGGAAGACTTCCAAACAGGTCAGCTGCTAGTGCTGCCTGATGCTGAATGCATTCCTGCTGCCCAGTCCGGAGAGGATCCCATTTGTTTTTGTTTAGGTGTGTGCCTAGTTGTTTGAAGGTAATGCAATGTGTACATGTGCAAGAGTTTGAATAGATATGTAAAGTGGTTTGTGTGAAAATTCTGTTTGTGGCAGTAAGGTTTTTAACCTGTTCTCCTAGGATGGTGGCACCTTTACCACCACCTTTATGTTGCGACTATGGAATTGTATTAAGATGGGTTTATGTGAGGGACAATGAAGTCCAGTATCCAAAGTTATCGGATACTCCTGTACCCTGCACACCTTGGTGCTGACAAATCAGCCAAAATAAGTAAATAATTGATTATAGTATTCTTGTATAATCCTATAGTTTGAAATTGAAAGCCATAAATCTACTTCCAAATCAGTTCACTTAAGTTTTTCTTTTATGGTAGATCAGCACAACGCGTTTCAGGATCCAAAATCCCTTCACCAGGTGAACTCCAAAATCTATATTATAGCATGACAATTGATGTACTTTACTCTGACCACCAAGATCTAATGGCAATAGTATTAAAGGAAAACAAATATTTTTGCAGACAGAACATATCTGGTTAAACCCGTAAACACAGGGTAAATGGGAATTCATATG
Organism: Ambystoma mexicanum; assembly: GCF_040938575.1. Lineage (NCBI taxonomy): Eukaryota > Metazoa > Chordata > Amphibia > Caudata > Ambystomatidae > Ambystoma > Ambystoma mexicanum. Next base: position 494,458,118 of record NC_090933.1, on the reverse strand, counting down.
GATAGATTAAAGAATTGAGGAACTGTGATACATTCGCTTAACACATAGTTGAAAAGTCAACCATGTAGAAAAGCGTGTAAACTGTTAGTCCATGGGCAATCCCATCTGAAACTAGATGGAAGAAGTCTACAGATGTAAGAAAGTAACAAATCTCAATGAGACAAGTTTTATCAGCAGACAATTGCCAAATATAGCAACAAACACCAGGTGTAAAGCTGAAAGACATATGGACAAATAGATTGAAATATCTCCACGATCTCTAGGAAGTAAAGTTTAGAGCCCAAAGTGAACCCACAGGGATTACCTGAGCAATCTAGGTCACTGTGCCTAGTACACCTACCATGTTCAAAAGAACCTCTGTAAATCAAAGTATTCCAATGAGTGAAAAATCACTTAAAGTATAGGCTAAAATAAAGGAAAAGGAGCTTCCATGAATTCTACGATACCTTTTTAATCCTGATGCTGTTCAAAACATTTCCAGAGAAAACAGTAAAATTTGTCACCTAGTGAAACGGCTGATATCCAAAGATGGCCCTCATGTGAAGTGTAGCGTGATGTCATGTGACTGGCTTAAACTACGAGGAGGCAGACACAGCCTCTTTTGGTTATTGACCACCTATGGCTAAAATCCCTATGGCCATTCCCAACCGCTAAATACCAGAGTACCCAGAAAACGGCCTCTGGGATCTTTGTTTATTTATTTACATAGCGCTCCAGACCCAGGGGTAAAAGGGCGCTTAGGTACATGGTTACAGGATACAGTTTATACATTTAGATATATTTTACAGATTATACAATTTATACAGTATAGTGGGTTTAAACGCATTTATGGTTCATAACAAGATAATCGAGGCGAGGAGGAGGGAGTGAATGCTGGGATGGCTGTAATTGGAATCATGCATGGGATAGTATGGTGTTGGTTTTGTTCAGAATCCATGAGATGGCGTAGTTTCTAAATGACTGAAAAGTTGGGATGGATTTGATGTCTAGTGGTAAAGTATTCCATAGCTGGGAGGCTAGAACCGGGAAGCTGGTTCCGCCAGCGCTTTTTAAGGAGAATCTGGGCACCACCAGGCTTAAAGTGTTGGAAGATCTGGTAGTTCTGGCAGAAGATTTCAGGGTACATTTGTTAGTGAGGTATGCGGGGGCCTTGGTGGTTCAGAGCTTTGCAGGTGAGGCAGACAGTTAATTTTTTTTTTTTTTTTTTGGAGAGCCACTTGCAGGATTTTCTGATAGAAGAGATGTGCTCTCGCCTGGGAATGTTTAAGGCCGCTCATAATGCGTTATTTTGGAGGACTTGCAGTTGATTATAGATTTAAGTATAAGCTGTTACAGTAGTCCACTCTGGACTGTATTAGAGCCCCAGCCAATGTAAGGCAGCTGTTGGAGGACAGAAAAGGTCTGCATGCCCTAATCCACTTACCTGTGTAGGCAGTGGCTGAGGCAGTCATATTGGTATGTTTGGAGAGGTTGGTGTTGGCATCCAGGTAGAAGCCAAGGGTTTTTACACTTAGCAATAGGTATGGTATTACCATCAATTACCGTCTTTGAACTAACTCTGATCTTAAACTCTGCCAGTGTTATTCTATGTAGTCCTCTGAGTGTTAATGACCTAATTGCCTGCGCTCTGGGTGTAATAAAACATCTTATCGAAATGTACCTTTAGCCACCTGATTTATAAGAAATGTGTCCACATTTGTTTTTTGCACAGCCAAGAGTTTTGGCTTGTGTATAGATATTAGATGAACATTTGCCAGACACTGACATCTGACCAGGTACTCCTCTTATTCCAGCTGTTGCCATCTTATGGCCAGCAAAAGTTGTTCTGGCAATAACTGGCTAATGCCTACACAAAAACCAGTGCTCAAGATAAGATTTGTGGGAGTATTTTAATCTATTCTTTTAAAGTTGGGAGTGAAATGATTGTTTGGGAGTAGAAATGGAAGTCCGCTTCCCAATGGGAGTATTTTATAAGCGAGTAACAAAAGGTTTAACTGGAAAACAAAGTTGTAATAATCATTTCTTTGCACCTAGTTATTCATCCACATTAAAAGATGGATGTTTAAATCTTTCAATAAGACAGTAACAATAGTAGATTCCTGTGGTACTACATGCATGACTGGTCCAAACATCTATGGAGCTGTGTGGGTGAAAGCAGGGTCACAAAGTTCTATGTGTTTCCTATTTTCTAGTGGGAGTGTTTTTACTTCTATTTTTATGTTTTGGGAGTATTGGAGTATTTCTAGGGAGTACAATTGGCCGATACATCCCCCTTATTTGTAGGGCTGCCGAAACTGTTTGCTTTGCTTGATAAATGTCTCCTATAGTGGCAGAAAAGCTAGGAAAGATGTCTAAATATTTTATGGCCTATGGTGATTATCCAGAAAACAATCTATTTTGACAATCTGTGTTGGCTTTCTGGCACTTGGCCACATAAACCTGTGCACTGCAATTAGAACGTCTGCTTGTATTCGGTTACAGGAGAGGTAATAAGCAAGACCCAGGTCTCTTACTTGCTCAGCTCTGAAAATGGTGTGTTGGGAGAAACTGGTCCTAATTAATCAGTTTGGCCATAATGCAGGGTGTTGGCATTCGGGCTGAGATTGTTTCTTTGAGTATCCTGCTTAGTGTAAGTATCAGTTTAACACATGGAAGTGCATTCATATTTGTTTAGGGGTGCATATTGTAATCCACAACCTGAATTCACATAGCAGAGACGTATCTAAACTGAACAGGACTGCTTATTGGACTAACCACCTTGTGATAAGCAAGCCAATCTATATGCCAAATTCACACTTTCAGCATCTAAAATCACATATTCATTAAATGATTCATAGTGTAAACCACTGTAGTCTGTGAGAATATACTTGTGTGATTCCTGGACACCAAGGCACATATGGAATGGAGCATAGTCAGCGTGCACTGCAAAATATCCAGAAGAAGCTGCACTGTTTCATTGGAAGAAGATACCAGTGCTTTGTGCATAAGATGTCTCCCTCATATTCATGTGTTTGAGGGGTGCTCAGTTTGCTAAAAAGAAATGCCATACCGGAAGCTGCAGATTAGATAGAATTCTGATTAGCTTACAGCTGGAAAGATTAAAGACTGCTGAGTCTTCAGCTGTGAAGTTCCCAGTGGTCACTGAGTAGCATTGGTCAACGCCAAGGGACACATCGAAAGCTAAACTGGTAACCTGCAGTCAGTGGTCGTCTCAATTTTAAGCCCATCACTTTTGCTAGTTTAAATAGTAGTTTCAGTGTATAGTTCAGTCTGGTGTGAGGGGTCCGTAATGCGAGTCGGACAACTGCTTGCAGTTTTCTCATTTTATTAAAGTAAAAGGTTGCAAATAAAGCCTTGCTTGCCCTGATCTACTGGGGAATTCCCTACCTATTGTAAAGGCTAAGGGAAAAAGCTCTAGCATGGATGAACTGGCCCAATCTATAAATAACATTCAAAGTAAATGATAAAAAAACATAAGATAATGAACAAGGATTAAACACTATGTGGATGTCCTTCACCTGGCCTGGATAAAATCCTTTCCCCAGTTTTATTTTTTTACCAACTTTATTTAAAATCGGTGATATTCATATAACATTTCCAAATGGTGACCAGACGGTCACAAAAATCCTTGCGCTTATGACAACTCTTCCCCCCCCCCCCCCGTGCCCCAATCCAGCCTGTATCATCCCTCTCCAACTCTTCCCTGCCGCTTTCCCCAGGTTTTAAAGTCTGCTTCAAAATGTTCAAAGGAAAAAGTATTGAACCAGTTCTTGTAAGTTCAAAGTCAAAACAAAAGTTAATCAAATAAAAATCCACTGGTAACAATTCTCTGGTTTGGTTGAAAAGATGCCCTGCCAATCGCCGTCAAAGAAAATGGTACCAATGGTAATCCTGGTCATCTTCTCTTCAGGATTGTATGTCACAGTTCAAAATAGGTATAACTTCTCCAGCTACAACTTTACAATGGGTAAACACTTCTGCGGTACATGTGATATATATTTGTCAGGATGTGTCTTCTTTGGGTTGCTACCTCTTCTGCTGTTACTATGAAAACAGTTACTTTTGTTTGTTTGCCACTACTTCAGGACCACTCCAATGTGACATCCACTGACAACTTTGTATACCACCACAGTTAAAGTATTTCTACCACTGCTTTATACCTCCGAATTATCAGCAGAGTCTGACGAGACACTTTGACCTCTTCAGGTAGGCAAGGCACTCTTCCCTTTAATGACTTTCTAAAAGGGTGGCAGCCTCTTTGCCTCTTCCGTCTAACTGCTGCAAGGATAACCTACCTCTGCCCACAAGATTACTTCTCAGGTGAACTTTGGAAATTCTTTACAAGCACCTAGCTTCCCTTCCTCAGGTTTTCCACACATTTTCTGTCCAAGTAATTCCCCAGAAGCTGTAATACCACTTGTTCAGCTTCAGGTAACAATGCCACAGTTATATCTGAGATTGCTGGACTGTTGACAACTTCACAGGTTAGGTGGAGTTTAAACAGGTTTAGTTTCACTATATAAAGGGTCGCCTCTTGGCTTGGGTGTGGCTTGTTCTCTTTTTTTTAAATGTTTGTTTATGACGGTCTTTACAAAATTGTTCATACAAAACAAGTTGTATTTCTCCAGTTAACATTTCTACATATTGATATTTGCACAGTTTATTTAAAACAAGAAACCTTACAAGGCACCTGTAAGACCAGTCCTTCTAATCTACTAATTGACCGTAATATAGAAGCAAGCACAAAACAATTTCTTTAAGTCTGTTCCCCAGTTTTTACATATTAATTCCAGTTTTCCAGGATCTGGACCGCTGCAGAGGTTAGTGCAGCATTTGAACCTGCAGTCACTCTGTCCCAAAAAAATTCTGAGGTCAAGTCCTCCTCATGAGATACAAAGTTCCTAAATAGTACTGAGCGTTGGTTCCATGTCCCTTCACAGTCCATTAACCGGTACCTTAAAGATTGTTTTGTTGGGTCAATGCAAATGGTGCGTAACCTCTTTGCCTTGTCACCTTGTTTTCGTTTAGCCAACACTTCTTCGCAATGAACCGAGTTAAGTCTCATTCTAAGAGAATAATTTCGAAGTAGTTTGTTTGGAAATTTTTTGAGAAAGCTTGAAAGGCAGTCAAGTACCCCCACCCCCCCCCTAAAAAGGGGTTTTCGGCAGAAACCATTCTTACCTTGTCAGCTGTCTCTATCCAATCAAATGTTTCCAATTTTTTCTTTATCTTCAGCGGCTTGGAGATGAGGGTTTTCGACATCGAGGTCAATCTTGGAAAGAGACTTAATCCCCAGTGATAGGATTGTTGATTTAGAATTCTACATGTGACATATTATGTCGTCATAGAGAGAGGTCTCTATCCCGGTAATGATCCCCCTATAGAGAGCGAGATTAGTTTCCAGTCCGCCATGCATTTTAGGGATTTCAGTCCCAATTCAAACCTAAGGCTCCCATTAGATGTACAATTAGGGAGACCTAAGACCTTTTTCTACTGCAGGCTTTCAAGTGTCTCCCAATTTATAAACAAAAGCCGGGGTCTAGCCTCCAAACCATAAAGGACCACTGGGACTATTTTGGCCGGATAATATCTAATTATCGGAGAGATTGAAAATGTGCAGAGTGTGCGGTTCAGTTTAATTATTTGTGATGCGCCTTGGTTTATCTTTACCAACACCTCAGCCTCTACTTTGGCTATGTATAGAAATAATTGACCATCTCTACACTTGATTTTTTTGACTGCCTAGGTCCCAGCTTGTGTATTTGATTTTTTTTTCTGTTGAGGATGCTTAAAGACCATAATATATGATTTTAGCGGGTTGATTGAAAGTTTATTGTTCCTGCGTACTCCTTCTGTTTTGTGAGCAGATGTTGAAACCCAATTGGTGTCCTATCCAGGAGCACTATATCGTCTGCATAAGCCAGCCAGTGGACCTTTTTCCCGTTCAACATCGGGCTGGCCAATGCAGACGATTCCAGGGAGAAACCCATATCTGCTAAGAAAAGGTTGAAAAACAGGGGGGGGGCCCAAACACCCATCTCGACCCCTCCCTACCTCTGAGTTCTGAGAGATGACTTGACTCATCCAACCGGACTCTTAGTTTGGTGTTTGGGTAGCTCCACCAGTATTACTAATAGTGTCTCTGGTAGACCCCATTGCCTTAATTTTTGCCAAAGTAAGACCCTATTGACGTGATCAAAGGCCTTAGATGGATCAATCCAAGCTCCATATAAAAGGAGCGATCTGTTTTTCTGTCTGCTCAATCGCCAGGCTTAAGATTAGGCCATTTAGTGATGTTGACATGCCTTTTCTGAATCCTGTCTGAAAGCGAGACAAAATGCTACACTCTTCTACCCATTGTGTCATTCCATGTAATAAGAGTTTCATGAAGATCTTGCTTTCTATGTCTAGCAGAGCTATTGTTCTATAGTTTGCTGCTGCTCGACGATCCCTGCTCTTAAAAATAAAATAAAAAATAAAAATAAAAAAAATAAAAATGACCACTGCGATCTTCCAAGATGCTGGAAACAAACGTTTCGTAAGGATTTCTCTAAATAAGCGGAAGAACAGACTAGCCCACATTTCGGGTTCGTTTTTGAGTGTTTGGTATTCTGCTTTTGAGGTTGATAACTTGTTTATGATCTCATAAATAACTCATCAATATTGAGCTGCCAAGGTGTGTCTGGGTCAACTAAAAATGGGCTCGCTTGTGCTTTTGAAAGCTTCCGTTAGGTACTCCACCTATCCTTTTTCAGAGACCAGATTGCATAGAGAGTTCCCTGCACCCCCCTCCAATTGACTAATCGTTGCCCAAAAGTGTTTACTGTTTTCACTGAACATTTTTTAAAGTTATTTTTATTAGCATTTCTTAAACATTAACAATATTTTTATTAGCATTTCTTAAACATTAACAATGGGACTCCCAACATCGTCCCTTATCTCCCCTCCCTCCACACTCCCCTTTTCCACCGGTAATAGTTCTTTACAATGTGTTGTTCTTCCCTCAGAGTCCATCTAATCTTATGTGAACATGTCCAATATTCTTATTTTGTGTGGGCACCACTGTAGCATATAGTCACTTTGTAAATATTCTAGCGCCATCCCCCGGTCTGTTATAAAGTTTTGGCGAGCCCCTTGAATGTTATATGCTCCATTGCACCTGTGGGGGGGGGGGGGTCCCCGTCTTCTTGCTGGGGCCTGCTTCCTGCTGAGTGGCACTGCTGGTGTGTTGGTGGTCTCCGTTGTACGGTGCCTCCACGCGTCACTTTCTGTGGATGGGGTTCGCCCTGTCTCTGCCTCCTGGTTTCCCTGCAATCTGTTCTCGCCAGCTGCATATGCCGCGTGGGAGGCTTCCCCCCCTCCCCTTCCCTCCCCGGTTGTTGTCCATTTGGGCTTCGACTCTTTGCTTTCGGGGCCGCTGGGCTGCTAACTTTTAATCTTTATTATCGCAGCCTTGAGCTGGGAGTCGAAGCTCCGCTCAAGCACGTCTGCCCCGCTCAGCCGCCATCTTGGAATCTCACCATCATTCTGCATACGGGCCTCCCTATGAAGGTATGACCAAGATTTATAATTGGCTCTCTTCCCTATTTCTGATTTATATTCCTCCAATAGGATACTAGCTGATGTAATTTCTCGCTCTCGCAGGATCTTCCTATGCTCTTTTTTTTTTTTTTTCTCTTTTCTTCTTCTCACCTCATCGAATGCATGGATGTTTTTGTTTTAATGCCCCTCCTGATTCACTAGGGACTGAGGTGGCCCAGAGGAATATAGTAAACTTTTGTGGAGTGCATTCTGACTCCCAGATGTTTTTGGGGTTTTCTTTAGCTGTTTAATTTTGCACGTTCGTGTTTATACTTAACTAGTTTGATTTTCCCTTTTTTGCTTTCTAGTTGTTGCTTGTTCACATCTGTGAAGGAGCTAAGGATATCGGGGGGGTGGGGGGGAAACAATTCCAATCTGCTATGGTCACTCCCTCCATCATGCTTTATTGTCAAGACTGAGGGGAATGTGTGCAGATATTGGGCGATGAAAATGTAATCTAGAGTGGAAGCAGAGTCCCATCTATGCCATGTTGTTGATATTCCCGATTTCCCCCCCCACCCCCTAGTAGTCCCATATAACATCCTGGGGTCCCAATGACTTGTTCTCTTCAGTTTAAATAAAGAATGTACATTTTGTATAATACAAGGTTCAGTCTTCGAAAAGGAAAACCTAATTGGGCTTACGCGATCACTCCTTAAGGTAGATGTTTACGCTTGGAGTATTGACTGGAAATGTATTCCCAAATAATACCAAGGAAGCAACTTCTCACTTCCCTCTGGTACCACAATTGGTCACAAGCAACCTTCCTTTAATGTTATTTCACTTGTAATTCTTGCCAAAACGTTAATGTCTGGTATTTGGAATGAAGTCGGTAAGTGTTCCTTCTATACAATTAAGGACACACCACCACTCCTTTAATGTGAAATACTTCAACAATGGATGTAATGGATTTTACATTCATGCGAACACTACAGCCTTCCGAATAACTGCGTGTTACGTTTCAATTGATAATAGTCAGTGTAGAATTAACAAACGGCCTCTACTCGTTACTACCTGAACCACTTTGGAGCTGGTTGCAGTTACCGGCATGGCTTATGGAGTGAATCTGAACGCTGTTCAGGAGCACTGCGGTTGCGGGTTGCTTTGCTCTCCCGACTTCTGCTGCTACTTCACGCTCACTTGGGACCCACACCCTTCTCCAGCACGGGTGTGTCGGCCACCTTAATTGCGAGTCTCTTCCACTCCCTAAATACGTGGCTTGCCTTCTGCCTCTGGCCTTTGGTCGCTGAACGGTCACGGCTCTGCAATTACTGCGACTCTGCTCACATGGGGAAAACGTTACTTCCAGCACGTCTTCATCTGAGCAGCCACTGCAATACAGGTTTTGAGAACACGGGACCCTCTCAGAACTTGCAGGTGAAATCTGCTGTCTCCACGCTCCAGGGTCCCTTCTGTGCTCCTACCTCCTCGTGAATTGCCAGCCTAGTGCTTCTCCAACTACTACTGCCAACATTCCATCTCCTGCTCCTTCCTTCTCCTCTTTCCTGCTGGGGTCTTTTATGCCCCACAGGTTCTTTCAATTGGCTCTTCATGTGTGAGCCATTGGTCTCTATAGCATGACTCCTGCAATGGCTTTTAGGCTTAATTTCCTGACTTCTACATCTACACGCCTCTTCTTCCTTCTTCCCTCTTCCTCGTCTCGGTTCTTTTAGGATTCTGGCACATGTAGTTTAGTTAATCAAAGTTACTTTTTTCTGCTTTTCGTTTACTTATAAATGTAGATTGAATTCCCTTCATATTTTTAACAAAGGGGATGTGTATTTTTACTTTGATAGAGGAAGCTGATTTAGATAAGACATTTTCACAATCCTTTGTAGTGCACCTTTGGAATGGAGGACTTTTGGTTTTAACTACCAAAGTCTCTCTTTTGGTTTAGTGTGCTCTGATGTTACAACCTTAGGGTTCACAACCTTAGATTTAATGGAAGGTTGAGCGACATACAAATTACAATAATCCATAAGCCTTTTTGGCACAGTGGTAAGCATCTCCCTGTCAGAGGAAAAATACTGCGTCTCATCCCACGGAATCTCCTCACTAGCCTGTGCCTGGTCTACACCCAGGTGATCCTCTCGCAGTACACCACCCCCAGAGTTGAGATCAGGAAGCATCTTCCCCTGGCCACCTGGGAGTAGACTTTAGGCTGGATTCTTCACATGGGTCATGACACAGAAATCTGCGACATTGAAGAATATACTTTATCTGAGCCACACATCAGCCTTAGAACCCAACTCTAAAGGCTTGACTAGGCCCAGGGCTTTCCACCGCAAACTAGTGATGCCTACCACACCTCCCAGCCATATTAAATTGCCTGTGTACAAACACGTTCTCTAGGTCATACTTCTCACAAGCATCACCGAGAAAACATTCCTTTGCAGATCTCCATGACTGACTTAATGCTAATGTTGTCAGATGACAAAAAGAGGTGGCTTTGAAGACTAGCCTCATTTCTGCTTAGACCCAGAAACCTCAATTCTCTGCAACCTAAAAGTTTTGAATTTGTTCCTTGATTGCTTAAACCTATGAGTGATTACAGACCCTTACCCACTTTTCTTTCATATAGACCCAATGAAAAGTTTCTGGCACCATTCGAGGTTCCTCCTGGCTTACTGGTCATAAGGACCTCCGGTTGGGAGAATGGACTCCACTTGAAATGGGTGCTTCACTGTACCTTTTGGACTTTCGAGTTGCAAGGTCTATCTTCCTACTGAAGTGGTATGATAAATCACTGTCTTTCTGTGGAAAGAGTAGAGTTCCTCCTGGCAGACCAGCAACAAGGTTATATCATTAGTCCTTATGAAGATCTGGCTGACTTGTCCAAGAATGTCTGCCCTAGTCTATCCATTTGGCGATCACGTAGGCAAAATTGACCCGGTTTAAACTGTGTTTTCCATAGAAGATCCTTGGCGTAGCTTTTTTTAGGTGCATCAAACTTATTTCTCTTCTCCCTTTATTAGTCAACTCAAAAGTTCTGATGACTTTTATGAGTAAGATCTATAGAAAGTCCTCATGTCCTGAGGACAGTCTTTGCCAGAATTCTTCTGTCTGCAGCCAGTTTTCCTTATGAACAAATCAGGCAAAGGCGGACCATAACAGTTCTTGTGACCCCATGCACTTAGTGAAGATGTGACGTAAAGACTGCTTCGTGTGACACTAGCATACGGAACAAACTTCATTTGTGACTTTTTGCTCTACTGACTACTTCCTTTTAACAAGTTCAGGTGAAAACGCAGAGTGTCTCTTCCTGTAGAATCTGGAAATCGCATTAAATAGGCTGGCACCACACCTTTTAGGTTTGTTAAAGAGAATGACTCCCCTGCTAGCTCCAGTAGACCTCATCAATAGTTACTATCCAGTCCGTCTACATCAAAGCCTTCTTTATTTCAATGGTGTCGTCCAGCAGATTTTTCAATGTTTTGGATGTCCGGCTTAAGATATCCGTTACCAGTTTTAATTTCCTCAAATAGGGACTATACTGTCAAGTCTCCTCCAGAAGGACTTCCACAAACCAGAGTATTTTTCTTTGGGCATTTAACAGCTTGATCCAATTGCCGATACATATATACCTTTTTAAAGAGTTCAAAGCCAGCTCATTACAGAGAGAGGCAATGGGGCGGGACCGAGGAAAGTAACACTGTTCCACATTCTTCCCTTTAACTGCTCCCAGTTAAGGCTCCAGGCCTGCAACTCTGTCCATGCCTTAGAGAAGAGTAGGTATAGTTCTATCCTTCTAGAATGTAATGAATGGCAAGAGAATTTACAGTACAAACTTTTGACATTTGGGATACATTTGGTCCACTTTAGCTTTCAGCCTGTCCTCCAGTTTTTCTATTAGGGGGAGGAGTCATCTGAAAAACCAGATAGATGCATTCCCTGGTCAATGTAATGGTTTGCGTGTTCACGGACCATCTGAAATTGGCCTTTTTTTTTGGGTTAAATTTGCAAACCTCATGATCCGAGTCTCCCTAGGGTTAATGAGAAGCTAGCTCATTTCTTACAGCTTAACTACTTATCGCCGTAAACCGCTGGATTTCACAAGGTGTAAAATCCAGCAGAATATCGGTATATGCATCATTACACTTTTTTTCAGATTTGTATTTAATCTTTGAACATTTCCATGAAATCTAGCCAATCTATTTCTCCCCCCCCCCCCACTGGTTTACCACTAGATTAGATTGCGTACTCCCCTTTTGCCCCTCACATTCAAACGCCAATGTAAGTGTTGGCATGTTGCGGTTGCTTTTATTAGACTGCTTTATCTCCGTTTTGGCACACCTGTTAAAGATCTCGCTGGAGACGATTATGTAATCCAGAATGGACCTAGATCTATCGTTACCCCACGTAGGGGCAGGGATATGAGAGAGCGCCATCCACGCTTCCATTGCAGAGAAGCTGTTCCCAATCCATTAAGAAGTCCAGCCACTTCTTTACATTTTCCACTGCTTTATTGTTGCTATTTCCACCCAAAGTTGTGGGGAAACAAGTTCAAGTTCCATAGCCAATAAATGGTGATTCCCCCCTTCTTGCGATAATCACTCCACCAGAACCTCAGCAATCCTCTCCCAAAACTCAGACTGGAACTCACAGGCTTGGAATACAAATTTAAGACCAACGGGCATCTCAATATGCCTTCTGAATAGTACAATTTAATTGCAAGAATGCCATAGAAATGGTACTTTCATTTTGATATTTTTGTTATTTTGGCATTTTTCAAAGCTATTAATAAGCCTCCCGATGGTCAACCCAATGCATTACCAAAAGCTAACTGCTCCGATAGAGTGAAACCACCTATTCTTAGTTCATGTTGTAGCCATGTTTCCTGTAACAGGATTAGATCATAGGTCCAAAAGATGTCATTGCTGGCAATGTTTGTAAAACCTCTGTGACCCCTTGTGTTGGAGCTTAAAACAATGAAGTCCCCTTTTACTGGCAGGAGATTTCTTAAAGGCACCCTCAATGATGACCCTTTCCACTTTGCTGTCTGTATCCCAATGTCTGACTTCAAAGTACAGACTATGTTTGAGATCCCTCATCTGTTTGTTTTTGAGTTCGTGACTCATTGCAGTTGTCATGATCTTCAGAGATGATAGGATTTATTGAGAGGTCTAAATCTCAGATACTTTCTAGAACTATTTCTGATTTAATTCTTCCAAAATTGTTTTTTCGTGGTAAGGCTTGACCGCAGTGCCTTGTTTTCAAAAAGCTCTTGCAGCATGCCAAGAACTATCTTTGTTTCACTGGACTGTAGAACGTTTGCAGACACTGGGTCCTTTATATTCTCATAAAGACTCACAAAGGAGCTTAAAACGAGGTTTAAAGCCCGAGATTGATGGGGGAGTCAATTTAACCCCATTATCCTTAACTTTAGGACTCTTGTGCAGGATTTGTTGTCATACGACCTCCGAATCAATTATCAGACTATTTACTAGCTGTTCAATCAATTCTGTCCTTTAGAGACGCCCCTCCTGCCCCCCCCCCTGTGTATCACTGATATTTGTTGAAGTGAAATATAGTCTTCCATTCCTGGCAGAGCTTCCAATAAGCTTCTGTCTAAGGGTCCACCCCTGTTGCAAAAGACTGGCAAATAGTTGCAGCTTAAGTTGAATTCTTGCACCACCATGGTAAAAATACCTTGGTAGATACAAATCATTACAGGCATACCTTTGTTTAAAAATAAATAAAAAATAAACTCTTAATGCAGCTATCAACTGTAACGTGTATGGGTGTATTAACATTTACTTTCTCCAGTTGTGTTCTCTCTACAGTCAGCTTGATTTTTATTTTTTATTTTTTTTATTTTAGCATTTCCTCCTTTTTCAAAAGACATTACTTTTTGTTTTTGATTTATTTAGTTCTAGTTTGTTCTTTTCCAGGTAAACGAGAAGATTGTTCAACTGCCTCTGCAGGCTCACTTGCGTTTGATCTATTAGGATAATATCGTCAGCGTAGATCACTCTCGAAATGTTCTCCTTGCCCAATGTTGGAGGAAAGCATCTGATTGAAATCTGGGTGTCCATAAAGTCCGATGAATACAAGATGTAAAGCGCAGGAGCCAGGGGGCAGCCCTGTTTACACCCCAGGCAGTTGGAATTTTCATTGATAGATCTCTGGCTCTGAGTCTCACCTTTTTATTGATGTTTCGGAGTATAATGCTCTTATTGGACCCATGATTGTACTTGGGCAGTTTCGATTTTCCATCTTTTCCCCACAGGATTTCCCGGTCAACCCGGTCAAAGGCTTGAACCAAGTCAATGAATATTAAATGCAACCGTGGTTTTCCTTCCTTTACTTTCGCTTTCAGTGCACTTAACAGAATGTTGACCGTTGTGCCCAGACCTCTGATGAAGCCTGTTTGTAATGGATCGAAATTTTCTGTTTGGTTTATCCAACCTTGCAGGTTTTCCAGGGCTATTGACCCAAAGATTTTTCCTATTGTATCGAGCAATGCAATCGGTCGATACTGGTGTGGATCAGCTTTGTCAGCTGTTTTGAAAATTGGCACTACGTGGGCCTTTCTCCATGATGTTGGAATGTCTCTGGCCATTACTGCTTCCTTAAAAATTGTACTAATGAGGTGAGCCCATGACTCTAGTGCCTCTTCAATTCAAGGTTCGTAATTCCGTCTGGGCCTGTGTCCCGCAAGTTGTTCAGTTTTTTTATCTTTGATTCGATTTCCTCTATAGCACATTTGATCCTCCATTTCCCTTCTTTTTTGGTATTAGTATTGACTGTGGTGACTTCAGATTTATACAGTTCCTTTAAAGTGTGCTGCCCACATTTCTTCTTCCACGCCATTTTGTGGCCTCCCACTGTATTGCCCTCCAGTTGTTCGAATCAATGACCAGAAATCTCTAGATATTTTCCCCAGACAATGCACGGAGCATGTCTTCGGAGTCCTTTTGGTGTAAAGTGTGCCTGTAATTTCGTACCCATGCTCTGTAACTTCGAACTTCTTGCTTCAATTTCTCCATGATCATTGGGTCTCTTCTTTTTGACTTGCCTTTTCAGCATTCTAACTATTCGTCTTTTTGCCACTAAGGGGGCATTGTACACATGTGCTTTCAGTTGCGTCTCGATTCCTTTTTTCTTGCTTAATTTGAAGATTTCTAGCAAAGGGTGGTAGTCCAACTCTGTTGTATGAAGATTTGCACCCTTTTCCAACTGTGTCTGATAATTTTCTGTTAGCTTTTGAATAGCTTTTTCGTTTATGTGCAGTCGAGTGTTCCCATTGTGCAATTCCCGGTCCGGTTTCATTTTTTCTAACGGTTTCTGGATTGATTTCCACCTCGTTAACAAATTGTGATCGCTATTTTGCGTTCTCATAACTTCGAACTTGTCGATGAGTAGCAGCAGTTCCCTTGAAACGAACGCGTGTCATCCCTTGGCCATTTTGTTCCCATGGCGGGACTGTAGGGCTCTGGTGGTATCTTATACTATGGAGGTTGTGAAGATCGAATGCCTCCATTAGTCGTATCCATTTTTTACCTCTTTAGGAGGGTAAGGTCTTTAAACTTGCTTTTAGCGGCTCCTCCTTTTCTGCGCATAGTGCGTTCAAGTCACCGGTAACGATGATTTGTATTTTATTTGTAAAGCGCAGCCGAGCCTTGGGGCAACAGGGCGCTGAATCTTACATGTTGCACAGGCATAAACTATATAAGCAATCTGAGAAATTACACGTACATAAAAGACAACCCAGGTTGTTTGCATATATGGAAGCAAGATCCAGATTATTATACAGTGTGAAAGCAGCTACATATATACAAGCAGTGGCAATTGAATAAAGGAATTGATTGTATTGTTTTTTATAAAGCGGATGGATTGTGGTCCTGCTCGTAGAACCAGGCTTTAACCTTGCTACAGAATTGAATGAAGGATGGTTCCACTCTTATGGAGATTGGTAGAGCATTCCATTTCTTTGCGGCAAGGACTGGGAAGCGGACTCTGCCTGCGCGTTGTAGGTTGAATCGTTGGGATGACCACACAATGCGATTGTGCTGTTCTAGTAGGTTGCGTTGATGTATGATGTGAGAAGGTATCGGATAGGTAGGTGGAGACGCTTGTGGGTGAGTGCGGGTGACTTTAGCTCTATTCTCTGCTTAATGTTGAGCCATTTTATGTTCAGTCTGGTTGCAGTGATGTGCCGTTTCCTGGGGATATTGCATGCTGATCTGATTGCATTATTTTGCATGACTTGCATTTTGTTCATATATTGTTGGGATGTACCCAGTTAGAGCGCATTGGAATAGTCCAGCATAGATAATACTAGGGCTCTTGCTACTGAAATGCAGTTAGTTGTGTTCAGGTATGGGCGGCAGGCTGTAATAAGCTTGCAAGTATAAACTGTGGAGGATGCTAATGCGTTAGTCTGTCTCGTAAGTGTGAGTGCTGAGTCAATGTAGATTCCTAAAGTTTTCTCATCGTTGGCTACTTTGATGGTGTTAACGTCGATGTTGAAGAGGGTCCCTAATTTGCTCAGTTTAGATGGAGAGCCAAGGAGGAGTAATCCGGTTTTGTCATCGTTTAGACATAAACTGTGCTTTGCCATACAGATTTGAAAGGAGCTGTAAATATCAAGGGTTTTACTATCTGCAATGTAGTCACCAGTGATGGGGATGAGTATCTGGGTGTCGTCTGCGTAATTTGTGTACGTGACACCCAGATAGTCAAGTACATCAAATAGGGGTTTGGTGAAGACATTGTAGAGAGTTGGGGATACACAGGATCTTTGAGGGAATCCACAAGTGACTGATGATGGTAAGGGCGATGCAGAAGGTGCAAAGATCCTCATTGATCTGTTGCTAAGGAAGGATTTAATCCAGGTGTTGGCTTGGTCTGAGAAATTTGCAGCAGATGACAGAGGTCTACATAAATTTCATGATTCACGAAGTCAAATGCTGCTGATAGGTCAAGTAATATGAGTAAGGCAGATTTACCCTTGTCTTTTAGGATCTTAATTTGTGTCTTTAAGTCATTGAGTGCCGTCTCAGTCTTGTGTCTAGGTCTGAATCCTGACTGTCTTAGTCCTAACAAGTTGTTTGCTTCTAGGTTATGCTGTATCTGGAGGTAGGCTGCACGGTCCAGTATTTTTAACAAGAACGGGACAGTTGTAATCGGTCTGTAATAAGATGGGTTTTCTGGGTCTAGTGAGGGTTTTTTTTAACATGGGAGTACCCGGGCATCTTTCAGATTTGTGGGAACAGTACTGGAGTCAAATGATGCATTGATAAATGGTGTGACAAAGGGGGGAGAGAGTTCATTAGCCGCCTCCTTAGTAAGGATGGCAGGGCAGATGTCACCCTAGCAATTAGTTGGTTTAAGTTTAAGAATAATTATCTTCACTTTTGTTAATGGATAGATGCTTGAAGTTGAATTGTGGTATATTAGATAGGGTGGGGGGCAGGTCCTGAGGGATAGCATTGTCAATGAGTTTTTTTTGTTTTTTTTGTTTAATAGCATAGTGATTTTATCTTGGAGAGCATTCTGTATGTTAGTGCACCATAAGGTACCTTTCGTACAGGTGTCCGGTACAGGGGAAGGAGATTCCAGTTCTTTCAATATGTTAAATAATTCCTTAGTACTTGAATTAGCTTTGGCTATGCTTTCATTTAAGCAGTCTTTTATTTATTTATTTATTTTTTGCCTGGACAATGGCTAATTTGTAATTGAGTGAGGCTGCATTGAAATTAATCTTGTTGGATTCCAGGGGGCAGTTTTTCCAAGCATTTTCTGCTGTTCGTTTCACTGTCCTAAGATTCTTAAGGTGGGGCGTGTACCTTTGTGAGCGCGGGTTTGGATTTCTGCATTTTAAGAGGTGCTATGGTGTTGATGGCCTTGAGGAGGGTTTCGTTGTACAGGTCCACTAGTTCAGATGTGTCCGAAGGCAGTGTACCAGGATGTGTAATTGGGTGTAGTAAAGGTAGTAGGCTCTCTACGGTGAGTTTGCGTTTGCTTCTCGTCATCATGGCCGGAGCTTGAGTTTGTGATGTGTGGGGTGCTGCCTTGTTGATGGTGAACGTGATTAGTTGGTGGTCTGTCCATGCGCATCCAGGGGTTCGTAAATTAGGTGCAAGGTGATGGTGGATGTTTTGGAGGTGGATAGTTTGATAGACAGTAATTCGGCAGATGGGAAGTGTTGCTTGTTCACCATTCTTGGATCTAGTGCTGCTGCAGCCAGTATCTGTTGTACAGATGTAGTCGATTTTTTTGGGGTAAGTTTGAATCTTCCAAGATGGTTCCTATTGATTGGATGTAGGCATCGTCGTTGGTTGCAGCAGGGTTCCAATAAGAAGTGATTTTCAAAATCATTGAAGGTGTTTGCTTTCGCCTTTTTGTTCCATTTCGACCATTCAATAAGGACTTGGGTCAGAACTGTTGACACTAGCATTGATTTTAAGGATAACCCACTTCCAAAACAAATGGCTGTCAATAGGCCTGCTGAAGGTCTACCTTTGCATCCTTTTATGGCTGAGAACGCAATTTCATAACCTTCCATACTTGGTTTTGTCATCGGCCAGATCTCTTGGAGACACAAGATGTTATGGTCTCCAAGATTCACGTCCAAAGTCCCTGTGAGATGTCCAAATCCGCGGTTGTTCCATGAGCCCATCACTATTTGATCATTCTGCCTCAAATGGATCCTATTAGGGCTGGCTGTCTGGTTGAGGCTTTCCAAGTCACGTTTTAGTGGCTAAGCCGAGGGCTTCTTTTGGTGGGCCTTAGAGACCCAGGTCCAATTTCTTGGGTTAGTCGTTTTATTTTTTTTATCTCCGGTTCCCATCTCTTGCTGAGTGTGGCTGACTTAGTTCTTCCATTATCAGTTTCTTGTACCGTCCTTCTGCTTGGGTAAGGACCTTTCAGGTATCTGTTGTACTCGGTTTAGGTACGCTCGACTTCTTCCTCTCTATTTGCATATCATCTGTTTGTCTGCCTCTCTGTCCTCATAGGCCCTTCTTTTCTGGAGTCTCTCCGCCATTTACATTACGTAGTTTCTTTCCTTTTTCACATGTACCCCTGGGCTAACTGCCCTGGCGGGGTCTTTTCTTGAAGCATTTGGACTATGCTCTTAGTGCCGGTGTCAAGGGATGCTGACGTGGTTTCCAGGTCTGTTTTCGATCTCAGAGTTCTACTCCTTTTCCTGCAATGTCACTGTTGATAAGTTGAATCCTAATTTTGAGAAGTTTCGACTAGAGGGACCTATTGTCTTTTGTGCTTGTTGAATGTGCAGGTATGAACAGGCTTTTCTTTCCTTCGTGCATTGGTTCAACGGTTGTTAAATCATCAGAGCGGAGACCGCTTGGAGTCAGGATTTGGGCACACAAATTCATTACTGTACGTCGATTCAGAATCACGTTGTCATTTTTATTGATAGTTCTCGTTCATTTGAATGCTCGAGTGTCCTGCGTTTTGGCTTTATCTCCTTTTGTCTTGATAAGGTCTTAAGGGAAGGTCGCCTATTTTTTGTTGATGTACAGCATTGTCTTTCCAATGTTCTTCATGTTTTCCTTCCCTTTGCCTTTCTTTTAGGTCCTTACATCTGTGGACCAAGGAATCCCTTAATGTCTTCTTTGGTTCCTTCTGATTTTACCTAAGGGGAAATCTTTGCAACTCTTTCTTCCCTTTTTCTTTAGGATTTTGCACTCCATCTCTACTCTTCCCTCTTTGATCTCTCCGGACTCTATTTGTGATGTTAGTAGAGGATGTTATCTATGTTGATCATCTTGTGATCTTTCTTTTCGGTTCACATACTCTACCTTTATGCAATGGAGATGCTGCTTTCCTTTTCAACTGAATTGGCGAAGGGCCCCTCTAAGTCTGAGTCCTCAATTGATTATTGACTTGGGTCCATAAGATCAACCGAAACACTGTCCTCTAAGTCAATAGTTTGCCTTTTCCGTTTGGTTGGATATTTGCTCAGTGTTTTTTTTGCATCCCACCTTTCTGTCTCCTCTACTTTAAGTTGGGCTGCTTTTTGTCGCCTTGCTTCCAAGTTTTATACTACTTTGGCCACCTCTGGCTCTGAAGTCGAAAGTCGCCGCCTTGCCCGGCAATTCCCTTAGACTAACGCCGAATTTTTGTGATAAAATAGGACGGTTGCTTGTCCTTGTTACGTGGCTCTCTAGGTTTTCGTTCTAGATCGATCAGTGGCAAGGAGACATTTGGTCTACAATGAAGTTGGAGGCAATCGAGCCATTTCCTCTTGGCTTGGCCACACATGTTCCTGATCCCAGGACGTCTTGCTTCTGTAAGGCTTTGTGGGCCCTCAGAGTATCGTCCACCTGAGGGGATGCTCTTGATCCATTTTTTTGTTGGGTAATTTTGCCACTCAATTGCGTGCCTTTTTCCAAAACACACTTCTCTGGGGAAATTATGACTATGGGGATATCTGTTTGTGTTGACACTGATGAGACCCTGCGATTGGTAGGCCAACCTTGAAAATCCTCAATTGAGACGCCATGTTCATCATCCTTGAAGATGTCGTAGGCTGGAGCTTATTGCTTGGATTTGCCAACACGTAACCCTCTAGGAGGGTTAATTTTGAGTTCATTGTTGCTGTTAAGGACATGTCATCTTTCAGTGCCTCACTTAATGTCTCATAGTTTATAGAATGGGGTCAAAGCGATTGTTATAGCGGACATTATTGACATCTTCTTTGATGGTGTCTCTCAGGGCTTGGGATGAAATTTCACTGTCTTCCAATCGGTGTTGAGGGTGTTCTGACCAGTAGGAGACTTTGATCTCCACTTTTTTTCTTTTCCTTCTCCCTTTCTTTCTTCCTTCTTAGATCTTGCTAAGGACCCTGGAGTCCATAGGTCTACATTTTCCATCCCATGGTCAGTCTTTTTTCACCAGGAGATTCACTTAAGAGGTTGTTTGTCCTCTCATTGTCAGTGGACCAGTCTTAAAAACCTCTCCCACTTTGTGGATTCTTGTATTTACGATTTCTTCCTGCTGTTTAGAGACCCCTCTCGATGGTCCTGTCCTCCCACCTTCTGTTTTTGAGGGAAGGGAGAGTCTTCGTAGTCAGTTGTTCTTGCGCCTTCTCTGGGAGTCCCCCCATTTGTGATGGAGACACCTGCACTATTTTGGGTAGTTACTATTCCTTTGTCCGAGGCCAGTTTTTCATGCTCCTGGGGGTTCTAAACTGTGTTTTCAATTGTAGATTTTTCACTACTTTTTGATGGTGTAGGGCCGTGTCAGAATTTCAGTTCAAGCAATTAGTTCTGCGTCAGTAAGATCATTCTCATTTTCTGCTGCTGTTGCCTCTGTCAGATTTCTTTTTTGAAAGAAAAGTTTGAGCAACTTTAATTTGTTCTTTTGAATTTAAACCTGTTTCGATTAGGTCCCTCCTATTTTATGATCTGCTTCCCCTGCGTGTTGCTAACATTGCAAGCATTTGATGGGTTTTCTTTTTATTGGCTTTTTATGAATTTTTGTCATTTCAATTTTCTGTGTTCTGTGTTTTTCTGTAGGAGTGACCGTTCTGTCCTGCTGCATTTTCTTAGGACTATGGACCTGTGCAGGCAGGCTCAAATCTGCAATGCTGTCAATAGTCACAGCCCTGTCTTTGCCCATGTTCTGGGTGCGGTTCACTTCAGGGACAGAGTCTTCCTCCTTCTCCTGCAAGCTTCTCCCATGGCTACACCCCCCCCCCCCGGATTTGCTCCGTATGAGTGGGAAACTCTGCTCCCTCGGATCGCTACATCCATTACCAATTTCCTGGGAGGCACACTGGGTGGGGTGTTTCCCCGTGGAGCGGGCTGTGCTGGGAGGATTTAGGCAAGGTCTCCAGGTTAACTGTTGCTCCCTGCTGGAAACCCTGCTATCTTGCGTAGAGGAGCGATCTGCAGGGGTCTCAGCCCCACTCGACCCTCCCCTCGCTCCCTCTCTCCCGCAGGATTTCCGCCTCGGTGCATTCCCTCATCCAAGGTACGCCCCCAATCTCTCCCGCCCAGTGTGTTGATGGTATAATTGATGTAAGTGGTCGTTTTTTGGGGGTGCCGTTCCATTTGGGGGCATATTTCCAATTTCGCCCAGCACCCTTGCTAAAGGGAAAACATTGTCAGCAAAGGAGTGGCACAAGTCTGCATTGACGGCTCCCCCCCACCCCCTCTGTCCCATTGGTTCGATGCTGCTCTTACCGGCGTCCTCGAGCGAGAAGATGCTTGCAGCTGCAGATGGAACGCCAGGTGACACTTTCCATTTCGCGTCCGCCTGGTTCCGTGATCCGGTGGCGACTGCTTCTCAGGACCCTGGAGTCTTCCTCCATTGCAGTGCCTCAACCGGAACCTGGAACCTGGATGCCGCAGACTGCAATTAGCCCGCAATTTGCCCCACGGGAACATCAGTCTTTGAAGGCTGGTAGTGGGTCCTCCCACAAAAAAACGCCAGTGAAGGCAGGCTCATAGCTCCTGCCGCAGACTGCAATTAGCCTGCAATTTGCCCCACTGTTTTAAAAATTTGCCTGATGTGCCATTTTCGCCTGCAGAGCAAAATTGTCAGTTTACAGCCTTTTTATTTACTTATTTACATTTTGGGCATTTTCCCTCCTGTAGTTTTGTGCTGGTTTAGTTTGAGATCCCAAAAAACTAATTTCAGGAAAAATAAATTGTCGCGCAAAATAAATGGAGCACAACAGTAAAAATATCTCCAGACCGGCAAAATGGGATTGGTGCCAAATTCTATTTTGTGTATTTCCTCCACCCTTACTGCTAAACCAGGAATCTGATAATCGCTGAGATTTAACTCTGCTGGAGGCTCCAAAATGCCAACACTCTTTGAGCAGATATTGAGGCCCATGAATGGGTTTTAAACCATTACATTCTAGATCTGGTCCTGCAAAATGGAGAAGACCACAACTAGACTTGGTTGCAACAGCCGAAAGTGCAAAGTAGAATGCCCTTTTTATTAAACATTTCAGGTGTCTTTTCGGCATGAATTTCTCCTAATTTCTCCTAATTCCTCTCCTTCCAAAGGTAATACTAAACTGATGAACCTAATATCTCCTGTTTGGCCACCCTAGCAGTAGTATTCTGATCTAATTTAGCCGTCACTACCACATTTGACTCTTGCTGTGCATAGAGGATCTACAGTCCAAAATGAATCCCATCCTTCCATCGCTCAACTTCACAGGATTGCCCTGCAATACCTGTGGAGTCTTGCAGGCGAGTACATTACTCATCTAATTTAGACAAGAATCTTGTGGGTGGTCTTGGCTCCTCCAAAGTGGAGGATGTCCTTTCTACCCTGTGGTGTCTGGAGAAAGGATCCTACATCTTGCAAAAAATATAGTAAGTTCTGTAACTGACTAAATTAGGTATGCAATGTTCCCCCATTACGGTGCAGTTTTTCTGTTTGCTTACAAATGCAACCCATCTAATGGATTCCATGCATTCATTGGATTGCTAATGGATGATTTATGATCTCCTGCACAGCTGCAGCTATCGTCAACTTTTTTCCCCCAGCAGGGGGTTCTGCGTGGCCCTGCGCTATCTCTGTTTTATGACTAACCCCATTAATGCCTCGGCTTCAAGCCCTACCTGAATTGCGGACAGCTGATGTCTGTCTCCGATCTGCACAGAATGTTTATACTGTTTGGGAAAGGAACACAACCCTCGGGATTACAGGTCATATCAATCCATGCACCCTTACACCCTCCGGGGAGCGTGCCCCAAAACTGTTCACCTTTTGCCACAAAGAGGGCATGAAGGACGAGAAGAGAACTGTCAAAATCCCTGGGCATGGAGCTGAGAACTGAAAAGGACCAATTCCCCATCTTGGAAGGATTAAAAAGCACTGCAAGAGGTCCCGCTCTGCCAGCTGCTTCTCTAGGCACCAGTTCCACAGGCAGTTTCCTACCCAATCCGCCAGCCCTGAGGAATGGGATGAATTCAGGCTGAAGTTTCTAGATAATTTTGCCATGGTCTTTATGCCGAGTAGGCCCACTGTGCTTGGAAGAGCCATCACGGAACCCTTGCAAGACCAGGATTTCATGGTAGTGGGCTCTGTCCTGACTCGGTGTTCAGTTGCACCACCCTCGAGTTATCAATGTCGGATCCACCAGCTACAGCACTGTTGGTGCCCCTTTCCTCAGGCTATGCCCAGATTCTTTATATTGAAAATAAGGTCTTTGACGAGGAGGGTGACCCTATTTATTTTTTGGGAATGAACCCCTATGCTGTAGGGAACTGATGGATTTCCCCAAAGGAATTTTATGGTGATGGGAGCGTATGTACTGGACCGGCCCTCAAAAGAAGAAGTCAGCTGCCTGGACACCTCCATGGAGCTGGATAGCCTTCCAATTCCGGGGAAGCCTAATTTATAATTCTAGGAGGCGGTTGACCCACTAGGCTTGTCTCCTAATAGTCCGAAGGTTCAATTTGAACCTTTGGTCATCCTGGATGAGGGCTCACAGTGACCTTAGTGTGTTTCACCCTGCAGTGGAGGCCATGTTAAAGGCCTTTGAGAAACGGACTGTTGAGAAACGGACCGTTGAGAAACTGGCCATTGTCTCTGCTGTGAACCGAGACGTGACAAAGGAGCACAGATCCGGTTTTACGTTCCTGTCATTACTCCCCTGAGTCTGGTGATCCAGGCCACGAAAGCCAACCTCTAGACATCCCCAACATCAAGAGACTCAATGCTTGGGGCGCAAAGTGTGGGCCCTATGTTAGGTCAACATGAGGACAGCAAATGCATCCTGTGCCCTGTTCATGTTTTCTTTTGGTCTCTGGAAAGTGCTCGCTTAAGCTCCTGGAAACTTTCTGGAAAAGTACTTTGGCCCTCTAGTTCGGGATAGCAGGGAGGCTGCGCTCCAGATCTTGCAGTTGTCTTGACACCACAGACTGCGCAGCACATGCCATGGCCACTGGGACTGTCGTGAGGAGACGCTCTTGGATGCGTGCCTTGCGGTGCTCCGCAGATCTTCAGACTAAATTCTGTTACATGCCTTTCAACAGACATAACCTGCTCAGATCAAAGGCTGATGCCATTTAGAAGTTCCATGTTTCTAAGACCACAGCCCCTTGGTCTGTCGGTCCAACAGCCCTTCCCTTTTGTGACTAGACTCCAGTATCAACATGCAGCGCGAAGAGATCTGCTCCAAGGAACTCCCTTGGAAGGGAGCTACAGTGGATGGACTGCTTGTAGATTGAAACTTCGATCTCCTAGTTTCCCACCGTTCACTCTCCTACCCCTAGTTCTCCGTAGTCTGCTTGTTCAGACCACGTTGATTATGATAAACCTGGACTGAACTGAGCCTAGAGGTTGTGGTACCCAGAGCTTCTGGACATGTCAATCTGCCCTCACTTGCACCTCTCGTTGAGAATAGATGTGCTCTCCCAGTTGGAATGGCAAGTCTGCTACCTGACCCTAAGCAGCTTGAAAAGTGCTTGGATGCTGAGGGGCTGAGATTCAAGGGTGGGGGATTTGCCACTTTTTTTCCAACATGTGGGGTGAATGCTCAGCTTTATGCCAGGAGAGGGATCTGGACCCTTTCATCTGTCCGACCACTGCTTTGGATTTTCTTAGCTTGGACAGGTCTACAAATTGGCACTGTGAAGGGGTACCTGGTGTGAGGGGTCCTTTAGGCCCCCCCATACATTCAGCACAATGTAAACCGCTTGCTCGTACAATGATGGGGGGGGCGCTTTCATTTGCTCGCATGCACACTAGCAGTTTTATTGGCAGTGGCAGAGGCGAGGTTATTGTGCAGGGACACATGGCTTCTATTTTGTGTACCCTCGGCTCCATCTTTGGACTAGGCCTCACTGCGAGAATACGAGAAGGCTTCTCTCACCTCTGCAGCGCCGCGCTCATGGCCCCCACCTTTTCTCACTGTGCTTGAAAGCTTTGCAGCTCCATTATCACGGATGAGCCGGAGATAATTGCAACAAATGCACCAATGTAACATCTCGCTCTTCCTGAGATCATTGTCCTATGTGTGAACCGGCTCCAACCGTGCCTTATAGCTCATCCATCTCCACAAGCCTGCCTGTGCCCTTTTACCCCCCACTGTTGGAAATTTACTGCCACGAAAAACCCTGTGTCCCTGCAAGGTGTTCCCTTGATGTACCAGGTGCGTAACCCCATTGTGAATCCCACCCCAGTGTGCCCCAACTAACACCAGACCTGTCACAGTATATTGCACCCTAGAACTAACAAATGTCAGAATGTCTTATAGCTTCTTTGATCCTGGACCCACCCCACAGCCAATGTTCTCTTACTGACCAGGATCCTAAGCCCGGTACTTCATACAAGTCCCAATGAATAATGCTGTGATTATATGTGCACGATTTATAGATCTATGATGATCTGCTCAAAGGGAGTGCATGTCTAATGGTAGTATCTCACGTTAGCATAGTTGGAGCTCGCCCTACCACACCGCGACCTGACCCTCACCCCTCCTGGATGCTGGCAGCTGGACCACATGATGTTCACGCTCCCGCCAACTGGGCAACCAATCTGGACGAAGCAGTGCCTACTCGGATATATGTACCTGTATTCCCCATCCAATCCTGCGCTGGCCTAGTACCCTGTGTTAATTGCGTCATCTATGACGCGTTTTTACTTTCTATGTCATGTAATTGTAATGTTTGCCAGAGCGCTCTCGGGCAGCAGAGTTCTCTGGATGCCAATTTTACATAAACGAAACGACTCTCGCAGGCGGTTCTCTTACTCTCATTCCCCATTGGGTTGTGTCTCATTTATTGGTATTGCACGTGTTAGATGGGGAGTGGGCCTATACACTGGCCGTCATATCAGTCTTTAAAGGGACCCCCCCCAAGCAGGCGCTTTCCTCACAATCTCCACTGTTGAGACATTTTTATACTCGCCCTTAAGGTTACTTTACTGGCAGCCATCCCTTCCAGAAGATGGATGAGTGAGCTCCAGGCATTCGATTAAACCTCCCCATTGTTTTTTTTTTTCTCCAAGCAGGTTACTTTGAGAGTTAGGCCGGCTTTCCTTCCAAAGGTGAACTCGACGTTCCATCGATCTCAAATGATCATCCTCTGTGTTTTTTTTTTCTGCCCCAGTCCACCAAGGCTGCAGAGCCATTTGCTGAGGACTGATTCTTTCGGCTGGACGCAGTGAGGGCCCTCGCCAGCTATGTGTCTCAGACGAGTGACATCAGGAACGTGTGCGTAGGGCTCAATTTCAGCCTTGAAGAGGGCAAGTCGCTTTTTTTGGTTGCTCAAACATCAGCTGAGAAGGCAAGTGAAATCCAGGCCCACACAGATGATCCAATACTGTATTTCACAAACATAAGTTAGCGTTAAGAACACACCCTTCTTTCCTACCCGAAGTGGTTGATTTTTTACAACACCCAGACAATGTTATTACCTTCCTTCCTAAACGGACACTCTTATCAATCATATAGGTTGTTGCACGCCTTGGATGTAGTGCTCTTTACTTCTGCCTTAACAGCTCTAAGGTCATCAGAAAATCCAAACCACTTTTTGTCCCCTATGGTACTATTTACACTTGGGTTCCTGCTTCCAAGCAATCCATAGTGAGCTGGATCTTGTCATACATGCAGCAATGCTCTCGGAAGCCATCAAGACTTGCTAGAAGGTCGATTGTTAAGAAACTTGCTTGGATAATTGTGTTTTTTCTTTCCTATTACCTGGTGTGGTCTACTATTTGAATTGCTCTCCAGTCTTTATTTTGTAGCCTTTTTCAAATTTCCTTCATCCCTTTGTAGGGGATGAGCTTGCTATTCTTTGGGTGTTTATAAATATCAACGATCAATTGCTACTATTGGTTTAAGAGTTCAACTTCATGGGACTATTAATTACATTTGTAAACATGCTGTTCATCTTCTCTGCAATCAAAAGGCAAAATTAGTACATAAGGGTTTTGAGATGATTATTTCTAGAGGTATTGTGTACTGTCGGCTCGCTGCATGATGGAAGGCAGCATCACCCTACTCGGGGCTTGTGAAATCTACTCGACTACTCGCTTAGTTTAGTTTTTAGGTGAGTCTAGTATTATTTTTATGGTACTCTACCCTGTGGTCTACCGTCCCTTCTGAAATGTTGGTTTCAACTACTTGAATTGTCCACAGCTGCCCTCGTGATGGAAGCAGTGCCCAAGGTTTATCCAAATTACCTGAAAGTCAATCTATAGCAGTCTACCATTAAAGTTTGAACATTGGAGGGCATGGAATGGGGGTGGGGTTTCTCACTCTGAATCAGCTCTGGGGTGGATGTGTACTGACTACCAAGGAATCTGGCTGCCTGGGTGGGGGGTCGGCAGGGGTGTTGGCCTCCTTCTGCTTTCTCTAAAAGATCACTGGACCTGTACATAGTTGGCACACAAAAGTTATCAATGAGGTCTTGATCTGGTGTGGTAAAATAAAAAACATACATTACACTTTTCTGTATGCCAAAGTACTCCACATCAGAGCACCACCATCCCTATCCAGTATCCACACCAACTGGCTGCCATTTTTGGCTACGTCTGACACAGTTAAATGGGATGAATTAGATGTTGTAAAGGTGCCCTGCAAATTATTCTCTATAATCCTAATAGCAGCCTTGCTTAACAGTACTTCACTTGTATGGCATCTTGAAGACTGTGATACTCCTGTAGGATGGTCAATGTACTGCATATTACGTTATAAATGATGAAAATAACCCTTTCTTGCCCCCCTGTCATCCGCATCACCCCACCCCAACATTGTTGTAAGTGGAAAGGGACACACAATCACATGACCTGTAACTGTGAATTGAGTGTATTCATATCGATCAATGATACATGTATGCACATTTGAAGTAACTTCATGCAGTGTCCATATTTAAAATGCTCTCTTTCATTTTGTGTAGGCGGTCCCATTGATATCAATATGAGTGAAATAACTTTAGAAGAAATTCATCAGTCATTATCTGTGAGCATGGACATTAAACCAGGTGGTCATTGGAGACCCACAGATTGTAAACCAAAATGGAAGGTGAGAATTCAGTTGCCATGCTTTGGGTTTAGTTTTATTTGCCAAGGAAAGTGAAACACTTCTGTTAGTGTGTCCTTTTATTTGTTTTATTTTCTTTACTTGCATATGTTTGTTTGGGCTTGGCACATTTCTGTTTCTTCTTCCTTTTGGCCTTTGTGGGTTTTTTGTTTTTTATTTACAATTTACTGTCTGTCTTGGTCCTAAAGAATCTGTGCAGCAGTGACCATTAAACAAATCTCGATGGAATGTATTAAAAGGCCCTGTATAGAGGGGTGCTAGTGGACCTGATGCAAGATGGCCACAATTTTAAGTTTGTAAGCCCCTGTGGCAGGCCATGCATATTCTTCCGTCCACTACACTGAAATAATGATGGTCTTTGAAACTTGGTGACCTAGAGAGTGCTATTGAGCTGTGGAAGCTCGCCATTGGTGAGCTTGTGGTGACCTTGTCTGCATAGAGTATGCGGTCATGGCTCCCCACACCCCGATTGTTGTGGAGTAGGGAATATGAGGGAACCACTGGGCCACTGATTGCAGCAGTGATCTGCTGTCAGTTTGGAGAGGCTGTGCCTGGCCTCCTATCTTGGGGTAAGGAGAGGGGTGGCTGCTCCAGAGTGGATGGTGCCAATACTGACAATGTGCTGCAATTAAGATCTGTTTCCACTAGTCCTAATTGACTGCTGTACTGCTCGTGGGGGTAATAAGTTACTCTATCAGCATGGGGAAAGCAGAATCTTAACCTGGCTAGTACTGGATGCCAAACTGATGTGGAGGAAGGACCCGGAATAAGGTGAATGTTTATCGACCTAAAGGCTGACATCAATGACATTTGCACCAAGTTGAACAGTCTGGCATCCAAAGTGGATCCTCTGCAAATGCAGCTGGATCGTCATGGTGCCCTGATTGGAGAAGTGGACAACTGTGTCCATGGTTCAAGATCTTTGGAGTCCCCTAAAGAGGTTTTGTTTGTGATAAAAATGATGAAGGTAATAGAGGTGAACAATTAACATATGTAAGAAAGATCAAGGTGTAACAACATTCGTATACATTTTTCCCGATGCCTCCAATACTAACCTGGAGCGATTTGTGGAATTCATGATCAAGGAGGTACTGTATGCCTCGCAACTGGCCCCTATTTATAAAGTTGAATGGATCTATTAATCTCTTGCTCCGAGACCTGTACCAGGAAGACTACTGCAGCCTACGATTGTGAAAATCACGAATTGTCAAGACCAGCGTTCTGTGCTAATGCAGGCATGTGAAAATAGTAATATTTTCAAAGGTGATGCCATTGCTTTTTTTTCTTTATTTGACGACCCATGTAGTAGCGGCATGAAAATCTTTCATTGAGGTTAAGAGGTTACGAAATCTAATACTTCATGCTTACAGCAAAGCTTTGAGTAAAGTTTAGTGGCAGGACACGCTTCTTTTCAATACTGCCGGTGACAGATTCCCTGGACAGTGTTCTTGAGCAAACCGCTAGAAATGGCTGGGGGCCCCAAGGGCCAAGGATTGAACTTTGTAACCTCACCTTGGATGGCTTTTGTAATGATTTGTCCTTCTTTTGGCATTTGACACTGAATTAGTGTGGGATGCCCCAGGGGTTGCTGTTGGGTTAGTCTGGTCCTGCACAGTGTGTTCCACTGGATATTGTTGTGTTAAAGTAGGTGGACGTTACACTGACTGTTTTCTGCTGTCCGTGGGGGTGGGTTTGGAGGGGTAAGATTCCCTGTTGCAATCCTTTTGGGATTGGAAATGAGAGTCCACCTGGGTAGATAAGGACAGGGGTATAGGGAACCGGGGCGTGTTGTTGGAATTGTACATTGTTGGTGGGAACGAAGAGGACCTCATCTGCTTTTTGTGTTCCTGGTTCAGGTGGATGTGGATATAGCGTTTTATTGACTTACTGTTAAAAGTGCAGAGTGATGGTGCAGACACAAGGCACCTTGATGTATATAATCATGTTGCATGTACGCAGACTCAACCACCCCTTCTTTTTTTAAAGTGAAGAAAATTATTTTTAAAGCCACTGAAACGTCCCTTCAGAAGACCCATTTGATGAGGGCTGAAGTAGAATTCGACAAGAAATGTTCCATAGATGCTTTGCCTCGTTCACATCTCATTTTAGGGGAGTGATAATTTTGATTCACTGATCGTTTGGGTGTCGAGCTGCTTGTGATTCTGCACAAGGCTAATGTCTGGTGGATTAGTGCAACAATCGACTCCCCAGAATATTATGATTGGAAATAAGCTGCAAAAGTTCATCAACACTAGTTGACTGGAAGGATTTTAATACGGTTCTTGATGCAGTCCTGTAGAGATCATTGACATGGGCAAGAAGTCTGTCTAGATTGACAGACGTTTTCAAATCTTTGAGCCCATAATCTGGTCGATTATACAACCCTCCTACAACAGTTCACAATTTTGTCATGGTTCACAACTCTGCTTTAAGATTGGATGTTTTTTCTTCTCTTTTGTGGCAGTCATGAAAGTGAATCAAAGTACCCTATCAAATCATTGTCCGGTTCGGTTGCAGTTGTCTGTGCTAATCCAATCAGTATAGCTACAGTAGGCACAACTGTCACCTTAGGCCTGCCTCCAGGTCCACACAGGCAAAGAGATGGCTCAGAACAAATTGTCTGGGAACAGGATTTAAGAATACGTGTACCCCCAATCGCTGATGCATTGGGCTTACTAGTGCAGTACAAATCGCTGTGCGCTGTTAAAGCCAAAACTACAGTTTAACTTCCAGCAGTTTACTGCACAACACATGAGTAGGGTGACGTTACCTGGTACTAAAACGGGATGTTTTAAAAAGCACCACTCCCCTGGTTGCCTCGTGGGCTCCTAGGTAGCACATCAAAGGTTTGTAGTGATGGGGGGATTTCAGTTGAAGGCAATCTTCTCACAAAAATAGTAAAGCAAGCAAAACGTTTAGGGGACCCACCAGGATATGGAGAATTCCCCAAAATTGAAGTCTGCCCCAAAATGTCTGTAGACGTGATGTGCCAGAAGTGTTAATCAGCAGATGCCTTGAGAACTGTGGTTAATAGGAAATGTTGAATCCCTCTTTGTAAATTGACTTTTTCTTTGTAAATGCACATTCAGCAAGCTGTCCAATGCTGTTGCCATGATGCACAGTTTACTTTCTAAGCAGAAGTTGTCTGGCAAAGGCATAATTAGTTAATCCATTCCTATTTCAGGGTTCGAGATTGAATGAGTAGGAGCTAAAACCAGCTCCTGTGTGTCGGGCATGACCCTGTAGGCAGGAGCTAATCTCACTTCACATGAGATGCACAGTTTAACTTTTTGTCCATTTTCTACGATTTATTATGTTCAAATGTGTGCTGGATGTGCCCTAATTCTTTATAAGCGTTCTGAAATACTCCAGTTAATGTCACATGTACATGTTTGTAAGACATCAACGGGCCCGGGGAACAAAAAGTAGCTCCTGGTAGCTGTTGACTTTAAGCCAGTCAGGCTCTCCAAGGCTCGAAGCAGGAGCTAAATAGCTCCCAGCTCCACTCCATTTCGAGCGTGTATTTTATTTCCGTTTGCCATTCCCCCTGTAACCTGGCATTTAAAATGGAAGGTGGGGAACTGCAAGCAAGGAATGCATCGGGAATGCGTACAATACTCGTGCAATATGGAATCTTGAACTTTCTGTCCGGTAGGAGTCTTGTGATTGGCAGTTTTAACTTTGAACCGCAGTGCTCCATGTATTTAATTTATTCATGTCTGTTATTTTTCAGTTTTTGTGGGGGGGGGGGCTGTGTGACTGTTCTATGGTTACTAGGTTTTTTTCAACAAATGTTTGGATATCTGTGTTGCAGTTTGTGTGGTCTTTAAGGATTCTAAGTTTTCTGTTTTTCCTGATTCAGAGTTCTGGAATTTTCTGTGCCCGTTTGGCTGGAGGGTGGATGAGATGGTGTTTGTTTTTATACTTTAAAAAAAATATGTTTCACATGCTGCTTGTGGTTTGTAGCCCTTTTATCGCTCTACATAGCATCCTGCACTTTATGTACACTTGTACCCCTGTCTCCTAGTACCCACTCTAATCCCATTTGGGACATGCTAACTTTGTGCCACTGTTCTGTTCAATGCGTTTGTCTGCTATTCCATGTTTTTGCTATATAGCTGTTCTATGCTAAACTTGACATGTGCCTGGCTTTGAAATGCTATACTCTAGTTTGGTCTGCCATGTTATGCTTGGCAGGGACATGGTATCCATTGTTGGTCTGTTAGGATCTGTCATATTTGCTCGGATTGTGATCTTGTGCGGATTTACTTCTCCCTTTTTGCTTTTAGTATGTCGCCTCCCCCTCGACCTCCCCCCCCTCGTCTTACCCTGGTTGGACTTCCACTTCTCCCTCACTGCATCTATAGCCAAATCCATTCCAGCCCTGTGTATCTTGTCTTTTTTCCTTTGTCACTTCAGGAGTACATTTTTTGTATGCATTTATTCCACCATTCATTTTTGTTTGGTGGTGGGGTGGACACAATGCTAGCTTTCTTATACTAGCTGTTTATCTTGTGCTGCCAGTTTATTGTTAATGTCTTGTTCCTTTGAACAAGGTGAACTTGCTTTGTAGCCAATGGAAAGCAACAGTTGGCACCCGACTAAAACTCCAAATAAACGAGTGACCCTTAGTTCATGAAAAAGGGGGTGAAATTGCTGGCAGGAGGTGGCTCGAGTGCATTGCTTTCTTTTGAAGCAGCTTGTGATCTTTCCTGCCCGAGAGCAAACGGCAGTGTATAATTCACAGTGGGCCTTTGTGGATATGAAAATGAGACCTGGCTGACTTCTGGAGTTTTCATGATGGTTTCTGATCTGAGGAACTGTTCTTAATTGGCTAATTTGAAATAGCAAGCATTAGTGAAGCTAGATTTCTTAGCATTGCCCATGCTTTCCCTTTCTCTTCCTCGTCTTTTCAATCTCCTAGTTTCCCAAGCTTCAGTATTGGGGGGGATGGGCTTGCTGTGCTAGTTTGGAATATTGGTGAAGGTCCCATGATAAAAGGGAAAGTTACTTGCACACACTCCTCCATCATGGGTGTCTCCATTTATTGGATGGCATGCCTACCTCTTCTGTACAGTCTGGAGGAAAATAACCTGTGGAAAAACGGACTCCATCTAGCAGTGCAAATTAACAAGGGGTGGGGGGGGTCCTGGGAGTCCCTCTGCCAGACATTAGTTCTGGCTACGAGAGACTTACCCAGAGTCTTTAACTCACTATCTTTCACAGATGAGAAATATCCAAAACACATCTGACTTTGTCCTGCCCTGGGGCAGTCCAGCACCGAAATGCTAGGCAATTCTACTCTGAAAAAGAGTACCAACAGCAACCCCAGACAAGAGGCTCGGTCTGGTTGGACCTCATCAGTAGGGTGGAGCTGTACCTCTCTAAGAATAGTGAGCAAGGGGTCCACGTCTGGATTACCCTAGTCACTTATTAAGTAGCTTTGGGTTTTCACCCCAATTTACAAGGGTAATCCAGACATGGAACCCTTGCTCACTGTTCTTAGAGAGGCACAGCTCTACCTCACTGACGAGGCCCAACCAGGCCGAAACACGTCTGGGGTTGCTCTAGGTACTCTGGCTCAGAAGAGAATTGCCAGGCATTTCGGTGCTGGACTGACCTTGGGCAGGACAAAGACTGATTATGTAGTGGAAATGTCTCTTCTGTGAAAGGATGGTGAGCTGAAGATTCTGGTTGAGACTCTAACCAGGGATGTAGGCAGGTAATAGAGAAACTCCCAGACGCCAGCCCCCCCCCCCAAAACACCCCCCCCCCCCCACACGCCTGGTTTATCCATCTAGCAGTTGCATGTTGTCTGAGGCAGCAGCCTCCTCCTGCCTTTAAGGGACTGTGCCACATTGGCATGTTAACGTGATGGCCTTTCTGTATCCTTGTTTTTTCTTTCACTTAGTTTTGTAGTTTGAGCAAACATTTGGTGAAAAATACTGCCAGTGCCCTTTTTGCAATTAAAAAGTGGCAAAACTAAACTGTGTAGCCAGCTAAGTAAAATTAATGTGTTTTATGGGTGAAGTGGTGGGTGAGTCCATTCTGGTCATCTTGGAATCTAGGAATCTTGGGCTTTGTTTGAGGACTCCCTAGAAGCTGAGTTTGGAAGGAATAGGTGTTTTCTTGGCAAAGCAGAAGATTGCCATATCTTGGTTCTGGGGTCCTGTTTGTACCCGTGAGGCGGATCAAGGATAATGCCTTCTGTAATTTGATTGAAGACATTTTATCTTTTCCAAGGCTTTGTGCATGGTAAGTGGATCCTATCGGTAGATCAGAGTCTCTCTCAGGGACTGGATCTTGTGCTAGCCTTCCAAAGTTTGGCACTTTGATCTTCTCCACTGTGGTGATGGAGTTGACCATTCTGTGCTACCTATGCAAAGCCTGTTGTATGTTCCTGTGAACATATTGTTCATGGGAGTTTATTTCCAGTTAATGCCTGTTAGATTGATAGTTTGTGTCTTGACTTTCAACTTTAATAAATGTTAGAGGGTTTTTCAGAATCGACTTAACCCTTTAGTTTGCACCAAACTTTCATTGAGCAGTTGGGCTTTGACTCAGGAGGGGAAGAGGCCTGATGTGAAGTTAACAGGAATAAAGTCTGTCAAGGAACAGAGGTCCACACTGGTGACATACACTATTGACACATTAAAATGAACATACTGGTAAGTAAAGCCATTATTGCCCATGAAATTCCTCGGCCTCGGCCTGGAAGCACCAAAATGAGATACATGGGTGGTAAGAAAGATTTGATTAGCAGGAACCGAAAACTGCTCCTGTGTATCTGGTATCAGCCAGCAAGTTGGAGCTATTCCATAGAGTGGCGAAAATTCAACTCCCACATGAGGTGCAAACTATAACATTTTGTCAGTTATATATGACCCATTCTGCTGCTTCTGGATGAATCCCAATGATCATTTCTCCCTCTCACATTGGCCACTAAAATATAGACCCATGCCCCCCTCATCCCCATGCCGTCCTCGGTCTCCCTCCCCCCAACCACCCCCTATATTTATATCCACGATCTCCCCCCATATATTTTCAGTCAATTTCGATTTAAAAAAAAAACGGACCAAATCGGATTCGACCAATTTGGATGTGCAGAATACCCTATATTTGTATGCCACCAGTTGGCCTTTGGAGCCAAATGTAGCTATTGGTGTCAAGTCAGCCAGGTTTTTTCTGGGCCATAAGCATTATCTTAAATAGCTCCCAGCAATTCCGAACCGGTTAGCCTCCACTTTAGATTTCAACCAGTAATAGACAGTATATACTGTAATTGGCTAAAGCGTTGGAGAGGGTGGTGATTATGAACCGTTTCACAAGCCTTCCATAGACTAGAAATACTTTAGCAACAAGAGGAACATTTTAGTAGATTCATAGCTTTGAGTTTAGTCTGGCCCAATCAGATGTTCTTGGAAAAACAATGAATATCGAAATGTTCAGAAGGGTGCTTCTGCTCTGGAGTTGGTAGAATAGTGTCCGTAGGTCCTAGGTGACTGCAGTTTAGACTCCCAAGCTCTGCTCCAACAACTCGGGACCAATACGGTAGCTTCTATGAAGGGGCTTGAGCCCAATGCATGTCAATGGGTATAGGGTTACTTTAAGAAATGTAGGGTATCTTGACCCTCGGACTCTGACTTGCAACACCACAAGTTTGGGACAGGAATTGGTGAGGCGCACGAGACTCGCCTCAGGTTTTGCCATAACAGATTGGGTATGCATTAGAGGCTGCCAGTAGTGGTTTGGTCAGGCTTTGGCAGAGACCCAGGGCGACGGCTCAAATTCGGTTCCAGCAGCACAGGAGAACCTTTCCAATGCATAATGCCAGAGTGGCTGCTGTAAGCTAAGTCAGGGTTGGCAGGTCCTGAAGAGCTGAGGTTCTAGTAGGCCCTTGATCATGGTGAGATGGCGGCAGCATGTTGCCGAGGTCCCATCGTAGCCCTGAGGATGCCAGCACAGTTTCCAGGGACAAGGTAGGAAGGGGCTTGTGAAACAGTGCAGTCTAGTTTGACAGGTGCCAACCCACTGATTAATCTGCCCTCGAAGCAGCAGAGCAGGCTATATAGACTGGTTCACCCTACTAGTTTAGCGAAGGAAGGCATCTGGTTAAGAAATGTCCAGTAGTACAGTACCCTGAAACGTGGGGGTTGGCTTGGCTAGTGCAGTAGTCCTGTGGGTCGCTGGCAGCCCTTTAGATACATGGATCTTACACTCTACTTTCTCAAATAGTTGCAAGTCCTCTCCTTCTGTCCAGATTTCCAGCTGGGGTTTTCCATGACCCACGTCTGGAGCAGACTTGCAACATTCATGCAAGTGGATGCGGTACAATCCGCGACTACCAGCAACTTCACAATCTGCATAGCAATGGACCTTACCCTAATTGAAGTGTGGATTTGGAACAGAGTCCATATTCAATTTTCAACCAGTTCTCGCACAAATCAAGAACCAGCAGCCTAGCACTTAATTGCCATGAAAGTGTATGCTCTTACTTTGCAGTTTATGACCTGCAAAGATGGTGGCACAGCAATTGGTCTTGTCCCACAAGGAACAGCCATTTTGAGTAAATGGTACTCGAAAAGGCATGATCACGTTAAATAAATGTGCACTGGGGAAAGATGAAAAACTGTCCACTACTACCATCCTCAAAAGTAACTGGGATGCTACTCAAAGAAAAATAAAAGGGGCACGGTGGCCCTGCAGCAGTGAATTGATGGTAGTTTGTACTACAGTGTAATAAAGGTAGAAAACAGAGTCCCTGAATTCGTAGCCATATGCACTCACCAGTGCACCCTAAACTAAGTGAGAAAAGCAGGTGAATGAGGCAACTTGCCCAATCAATCAGTCGGAATCCAGAAAGAGAATATTCTGGGAAACTCCACTAAAGTAAATATTTTACTCCTGCTTGCCGTCAGTCAGTACTTTACTTTTTAAAAAAAATTAAAACACTTTCCGAAATGGATACTGGCCCAAGAAATATGGGAAGCTGCAAGTGAGTTTAACAGTCAATTCTCTGTGCTTAAACTGATTAAATGTGCTTAGTCAACGCAGCGCATCACCACCATGCATTATTTGAGTAGGCATCCCAATATTTTATAACCGAATGTTCAATTCAATCCATTTTTAAGGGTTTAAAATACATTTCTCTAGGCTTAGTGAGTTATATAAAAAAGCAGAAATCATTAAGATGAGGTATCGCAGAGAGGAGATCCAACAAACCTTTTAGTGGACCTGTGAATGAGCCAGATACATCGATTGGACTAGCTTCTTTGTTAAGATGGCCAAAGAACTCAATCAGGTGATTGTGTCACGGCGCTGTGTAACGTGCAACTGGCAGGTTCTACAAACTGCCTAATTTGAAACAATCCCTAATACATGCAATGAGGACTTCAGACCAATTCCGGGTTAACGCCTTTACACGAATATAGATGGTTGCATTAATAGGACATAGTTCCTGTGGTTCTTGCAATGTCTGTAAATCTACCAAGAAAATTGAATTCTTTGTATATGTAGGGAAGCCATGGAAGCTGAGGGACTTTTAACAATTGCAAAACGAAGAATGTCATTTTATTTGTTAAGGAATCCATGTTCTACAGGCAAGACAACTTGGGCGTTGCGCCTGAAGATAAATGAACATGACTCAAGAATACACAATTATTTTAACCGCACCTTTAGGGAACCACTATATTGAACGTTTACATACATTCATGTGGTTATTTAAATTTGCTAATTGTGGCAAACGTACCTGACACGAGAGGGTGCTCAATAGATATAAATCCAAAATTACTCTTCTGGCTAAATGTATAATAGATCTCATATTGAGTGGTTGATCCACCAGTTGGTGGTCTAGCTTGATTTGCTAAGAAGTCCTAACTGATTATATCGAAGATGCTGTTAGTAGTTAATTTCCAGAGGTCCTGAATGTTTTACCGCCGAGATTCCTTTTATTTGTGCATCTACATTTCAATTTGTGATCTATGACGATATTGTGCTACATGCGTTATAATAAATTTCCATTTAGTAATGTTTAATTCCAAGTCATTGATTTGAAAGTGTAATGGTTTGAAATTGACTAGTGTGGTTGATATCCCTTCCACCTCCACACAGAACTGTGACCAACAGGGCAGTCCAGTTCATCTGGCCAGATGTATAATGCAAGCACATACATCACTTCTGCACATACACTGAACCAAATATTCAGAAGGTTCTGTGTAGTTCTAATGGCACTTTGTACGCAGCACGTGTGCAGTCCTCATGCACAAGCGAATGCGAATACACGAGGTAGCACATGAAGCTGCCATCAGTAAGTAAGAGTGTAAGAGGCAGAACTGGAGTTACAATTTAGGTTTGAATGTGTGGGGACCCATGCCCTAATTGGTTTCTATTCAGAATACACAAATTCGAGACTGAGCCAAGAAAATATGTTCCTACTTCATGGGAGTGAATTATTAAGTACATCAGTTACCTGTTAAGCAAGTACAGGCAAGTTAATACTGTTAATATAAATAAAACCGTTGGCAAAATAACATTGAATGATGAAATGGTAGGGTCCAATTCATGATTTTTGTTGATTAGTTTAGACGCCTTAAAGAAGACTAAGTGGAAAGGGCGTGGGGGGTCCACCAATTATAGCATAATAATAAAAAACACATACTCAAAACGTAGAGCAAACATTGGGCAAGAAGCCACACTGTTCATCACAGCTGGGTGAGCACAAATCAAACAGAACAGTGGATAGGCTCTGATCGAGAGGCTGACATCTGAATGGAATACCAAGTCATTTTTTACCGAGAAATCCAATTGTCGGAAATCCATTGAAACACTTGCAAGTTGGAGAATTCACTTTTTATGTTTCCTAGGGATATAATTGGTTCGTGGACATCATTTACTCGAAGTTGATGTCATTAGTGAAGCGTAATTGAAGCAACCAGTTTAACAGTTTCCCATTGCAATATCTCTCCATGTAGTATCACATGTATTCACACCGCCACCCCGGAACATCTTGTTATAACTGAAGTAACATTTGTGTTGACCGCTGGACGTTTAATACACTGCCATTGGTCCGCACCATTGAGAACAGAACACAAGACCCTACCGCTGGTGGGGAAAGGGGACATTCTCACAATACCTGTTGGATGATGGCCTTCACAAACTCCGTGATAGATACTTTGGAGGCTGGCCACGTCCCCAGAACTCAAGAACTTACCGTCTGATTGGTTCTCCTAGGAACGCCACTCCATCCAGTGTTCCTCTGCCACAGCAGCCTGCCGATGGGCATTGGCGATCATGTGACCAGCACACTGGTACAGAGCCAGCCTCCCGCTGCCATGGAGGGTGGCTAATTTGGCTGACCGCCATGCAATTACATCACCTTGTTCTAGTTATGTTGTTTTCCTCGTGGTGAGTAACTTAAGCACCCCCTTTGCAAATACCTGTCTTATTGGTCACGTGTTCCAGATCGAGCTTTCCCAGGTTCAACCCACTTGAGTGATTTCCCACTATGTGTCTTTATGATGGCACTATTTTTGTCCCCCCCCCCCTTGTTTAATTAATAAGCCAATATCTTGGACTATGAGTATACCCAATTTATCATACCCTCACCCCCCCCTCGCATCCCTACCGTTCCTGGTGAAGCACTTTGTACTGGGCGTCTGTGGCTTAGAATACATGTGTAATTTCCTGTGTAGCTGCCCCCACCGTCCCCCTTTACTCTTGCAGTTGTTAGATGCGGCCCCCTGTTTGGTGCTGAATTAGCACCTTTATTACAGAATCAAGGCTGGCAGTCATTGCTAGTTGGTACTATATCGAGTGATCACAACTAGAGCCAGCTGCGAAAATGAGAACTGATGGTACAACATTGAGACACTGTATTGAGAGATTGGCATTGCAATGGGGCAAATTACACCAACAAGGTTCTTATTTTTGTATTAGTATTGTAATTGGGAAAGTGACACTAAATAGAAATAATTCAATTAAATGAAAGGTTCACATTGTTATGTTTAGGTTAAATTTAATATTTGTATCACAATTTACTTAGAGTTGGTTTATGCAAGACCCAGCATGTCGCTCTCCTCTGGATCTTTCTACCTGCAGCTTCCAGCTTCTCATGTAGTCGGTGCTTCCCGAGCTCACTCATTCACCTGAGCATGTCCGCACCTTATATATGGCACTAGCTTGTTAAGTGGAATCTGGTGGAAACAGTTCGTATTGAATGCTTGACTCCATCAACCGGACAGTGGGGGTATTTTCTACAGTTGGTTGCCCTTGCTTTTCCCATGTTATTCCTAGGGGTAATCTTCATAGATCTCAGTGGCCTCCCCCCTCGTCTCAGTATATTTGAAGATTGGGGAGGGGGAGATGGTGTGATTCTAAACACCCTTCAAAGGCTGAGGGAGAGTAGGTTAAGGTGTCTTTTCGACTGGGAAAATACCTTGTCTCGACTGAAGGCATTCTCCTCCCAATCCCCTGTGACCCTCCACCCAGGTGATCATCCCTTGCTTGTCCACCACTAGGGTCGGGATCCATAAGTGATGGCCCTTCCCAGGCCACCTGAATGGAAGATCCTGAGGGAGTGGTTGTGAAAAAACTGTCTGGTTTCTCACAGCTATCAGAGTAATTAAGTATCTCAGTAGCCCTACATGCCAAGTCGAGTTAGCCGCAATCAAAATGGAAATTATTCTTGTTTTATATTTACACATCCTGGACCCTGCCAAGGCTGTGTTTTAGCACAGTTTTTATTTCATTTTTATATTAATGATTTGATGTGCTTTTTGAAGCCAGCAAAGGCCTGTCCACCTCAATGGGTTTAAGAGTTCAGTGTGTGGCATATGCAGGCTACTTGGTCCTGTTCGACCTGACCCCCATTGGACTGCAAAGGTCTTCAAATGCAGTGGCCAGATACCTGGCTAACTTGGATCTAGAGATTAAAAACAAAAACATTGACCATGAATCCTGGGCACCCTAGAAAGATAAAAAGGTATAATTGGCATGTGTGTCGGCTTTTCATCTAAGCAACAGGGTGAACTAAAATTGTTGAAATGTATACAGCCGACAAAGGCGGCAGCAGCACAAAGGAAAATGCTGGATATGCGCTTTGGGTGCTTTTCTGTTCTCACTCTTGAGATTTTATAACTCTAAAATATTTCCTAGATTAATTTACTGTGCTGAAACCCAGCCTAAATGTGTTGATTGGGGAAATGTAGAGGTCTTGCTGTGCCAGAGAGTTCTGTTCCTACTACCTGGAGTTCCCATTAGTTTGATAAGAACTTGGTCTCTTGTCAATACAATCTTTGGTTGAGTGGAGGAAACTCCAACTACTTCATAAAATTATAATCCCTCATGCTAATAGACTGTTTGAAGACCAGGGATGTCATTTAGGGGTCACCATAGGTCGCAACTGCGACCTTTGAGATCTCCCTTGCGACTTCTAAAATAAAAAAAAAATAAATCTTTTGTTTTTTGTAATGCAACCTCCTGGGCTTTACTTCTGGAGTGGCTGGCTTTCTTGTTCAGGTCCCTTAAAAAAAGAAATAAGAACAGGGGTTCCACAGGTCTAACACTTTCAGCACTGACCCTAAATCAGAAAGAATAGGAATACCAAATAATGTGTCTTTCTGGAATTCTATACAATAATTGCTGGACTCATTAAAGGTTTATTTCAGGCACACTTCAGGGGGTGAGTCACTGTTTTAGTCTGTTCTTAAACGCCTCAACTCAGCCTTTCATCCTGCTGAGGTTGATAAATGAGTACCAACACAGGTTGAGTGATATTGGGTGTATATTTTTTCTATATAAAGCGCTTAAGCGCTTAAGTGTAAGTGCTATATAATAACACATTATCATTTGGTCATGGATGTCTGCTTGCAGTCACAGTAATGTGGGCTTCTACACACTGATCTTAACGATACATATGGCGATCCATTCTTGTATGAAATGTACATCACATTATAGTGATATCGTAACCATATTTTTCCTAGTGTACAATGCTATATTATGTTACTTCCTGTTTTGTCTACGGGTGAAAGGTCGTGTTCCATCGCTTCCCGCGATCATCATTTCGGTGTGGGGCCAAATGGCATCACATCCTGTGATGTCATCAGAGGGTCAAGGGTCGTGATGTCACTTCCGCTACCACTGGAATTTTGGTGAAATGATGTCCCTGTTGATGACCTGAATATACTGTGGTCAAACAAATCAGCGGTCCGATCTTTGCTATGATAAATTACTTGTGGTTTATTCAAATGGTGAGAAGCATTTAAAACAAAAGTGAAGACTCGATCGGCACGATTGGATTGTAAATGGTGCATTATGAAATGCTGGTTATTCTACCATTCATGGGCGGAAGTGACCCCGTTTTAATGTGATTCCCTCTTATTTACTTCGCTATCCTTCTCGTGACTTTAGAAATGATTTTATTACGTTAATCGATGAAGTGATGGGTGCTAGAAATAGGGTTGCAAGAGAGGACGGATTATGTTGGTTTTGCAAAGCTTATATTGAGGCTCTTAGGCATATGGTTGTAGAACGTGAAGTTCTATTAGCAATACGGAGGCGCAGGTTATGTAAATTTGCACACCAGCATGCAAACGGAACAATTTTGGCTCAGAATTCTAGCGGCCCAACAGACGGCGCTCTCCTTAGCAGGGTTGGCATTTGCTTAATCATTTATTGCTTAAATGGGCTTTTATGTTTTAAAATTGTAACTATTGTATTTGTAGCTTATGACATTATGTAATGCACCTACAAGAGGGTAATTTGAATTCCAGCATGAGGCAATATATAAACCCTTTGCTGTCATCGCAAGAAAACAAGACCTCGTGTGCAAGCGAATGATGAAGTGCTCCTCCACCTTGTGTTTTGCTCGCCTGCTGAGATATTAAAGAGGTATTGGGTTAAGAGAGGGTTTAAAGAAAAAAAGATCGCTCTGACTGCACAGAGCGATCGTTCTAAATCGAACAGTCAGCCTCTGCGACGCACACTCTTGGGAGGGAGGTGGCATGGGCTGAGGTAGGGCAGTTTGGGAGCGATAACCCCCCCACTCCCATGATTTGGAGTAAATCTGTGAAGAGGGGGTTAGGGGGGGGAAGAAGTGTCATTATTTAGATTTTTGTAGGCAGCCTGAAATCGGCTGAAAAAAAAATCAGTCTTTTGGTTAAGCAACCTACAAAAATCGAAATCACATAGAACCATGAAAGATTTACTTAAGCAAAGAACATACTCTTGCTGTTAAAAGCAACCTGCCCAAATCAACAGTTTCTCTTGGGACTCCCATGACTGGTCCCATTTAGGATAGATAACCAAACATTTATCACTTGTGGTAAGACTAAGATCAACATTTTGATTCTTTCAAATCGGTACCAGGTTGCCTGCTCAGTGTGGCATGCTTTACCTGTTGTGGTGTAGGATTGGAGTTCTGGCGTGCTTCACAAAGAGAATCTTTCCATATTTATTTACAAAGCCATAATCCTTTCTAGTGCTTGTTTATATAAGTGTGCACATAGCTGCTCAACCATGACTTCAAAGACTCCCTTCAGCTAGAGGGTTTGTGACTAGATTGCAGTATCCCCTTAGTGAGAATGTGATTGTAACATAAGTCTTCTTTGTACAAAGAGGTACTCCTATATTTGCGTTCATGTTTTTTAACCGACATGATGTAAGCTCAGCAGTGCAAAGGCGGCTCCCTGGTTTTTCTTTAATCCACTCATGTCCCGATAACTTTGGTCAACTGCAGT
Source organism: Ambystoma mexicanum (assembly GCF_040938575.1). Lineage (NCBI taxonomy): Eukaryota > Metazoa > Chordata > Amphibia > Caudata > Ambystomatidae > Ambystoma > Ambystoma mexicanum. Next base: position 494,413,820 of record NC_090933.1, on the reverse strand, counting down.
AGTTGAAATGTAACGGTTATCAGTCTGCTGCCCTGTAAAATTGCAGATTGTCAATTCACACCTAAGATTGCCATTGGGCTCCTGTGAGAAGGAAATCCTGTCCCAGGCTTTTTATTTCTCAATTGCCAGCTGGCATGTGTAGTGTTGTACACTCAAGTTATATAAAATGGACTGAAATGGAACGGAGGTCAGTGGAGTGTCATTCTGACATGTAGCCTGATGGCAACCTACAGACACTGGGGGTGGGGGGGGGGGGTTGGAGTTTACAAATTGACCGGGCTCAACAGTTAATCTGTCAGCAGTCAGCCACATGCTACTCTGTTTATGCATGGCTGCTACTGTTAATATCTTCAATGTGTAATGATGACCCATCATTGCTGCTGTCATGAGTAAAGCAAAAAATACCAGCTGGAAACAAAGGTTTCCTTTAACATGGTTATTACAATTTGTGCAGTACGTTAAATTAGTTTAGTAATTGCTTGTAAAACGATCATACTTTGGGGAAAAGCAAATTTAATACATAATTGAATATGCAGAGAAATACTGCATTTCTGTTTGTTAGGATGGGATGTGTCGGTATGATATTCCTTGGCTTACTCGTGTTTGTCCTAGCCTCAAACCATTATCCTATCCTTGCTAGAGTCCCTTTAACAAATGTCTACAGGAGACTTTCGCTCTTATACAAATGTCTAGTGACCATTGTATAGGCAGAAACACGTAATAAATGAGTATGCTTTTTAAGAAAAACCAACAGAGGGCATACATTCTACAGCTGGTATATAAAAAAGACTACAACTACAACCAGACTAGTGCAAAAACGCATTCACATCTGATGTTTGCCATACAGAACACTTTTTTTGGCTGCACCCTGATACTTAAAATTCAAACTCCTCAGTGCCACCAGCTTGCAGTACAGTACCCCCATACATCCAATGTTGGTGCCGTACGCTGTCCATTAGTCCTTCAGTATTGGGCTAACTTGGTTGATGCAAAAGAATGAAGCAAAATCATAGATTCATAGCCTTGTTTCACCTGGACAAGTAATAGTATTTCAAAGGGATTGTGTCCTGCGACGTATACCATATCTGACGGGTAATGTCCACAGCTGTGCTGCTTTGGAAATTTTTCGGTACAGGGCGTCCTGCGTCGATCCGATGTCCCTCGCGGGCCTCCGTCAAGGGTCGACATTACCGGATGTTATATAGGGTGCACAACGCCTGTAGCCTCAGTTCCGTTTTTTTCCACAAACGTGTTTGCTTCGGAATCCCAGCATGCTTGATTCTTCTCTTCGAACGATATCTTCATCTTCCTCTACTACCCCGAGGTCGGATTTAAAAAATGTTGGGACTGCTGTTCAAAAATGTCCATCACAGACCTGCACGCCATATGCCTCTGGTGCCTCGGCGAAAGCCACGCCACGGACGACTGCGAGGACTACCAGTCCCTGACATCTAAGGCCTTGCGGGTGCGTAAGGGGAAATTAGGGTAGGTAGGGTGTCCAAATCCTGTAAATCGAAGACTGCTGGGCTTTTTGACCTATGACTCGAGGTACGACTCTCTGCGTCGGCGAAAATCCAGGGGGGGGGGGGGTCTCTGTCTAGGAGTGATTCCCGCCATTCCTCTGCCTCGAGGCATTCTAGGAAGCGCCGGCACCGGTCACCTTCCTTGTCGGAGGAGGACTCCGCTAGACGGTTGACTTGTCCCACCAAGTCTTTGTCGCCGGCCAAATGGGATTCATTCCGCCAGCAATGTTAGCGATTTTTCAGTCGCAAGGTACAGTTCCGACCGCGCCCTCGAAAGAAGCCGGCAGGGAACGGGCTTGGTCCACCACTCGCACACATTCGGGCTCGGGAGGTCAGTACGATCATCGGGAACAGTCGAGGTCCCGAACGGACAAGGGAGATCGCCATAGCCGTGCCAGGTCCAGGTCCCGGTCCGGGACGCCATCGAGACTGGCGAAACCTGTGAAGTCTTCGAAGAAGGCGTCAACGCCATCAGCACTGTGTCCGTCGATGGACCCGAAGTCTCGGTCGACACCGATTCCCTCGACGCAGTTTGTGGAGGTTTTGCCGGAGGTGCCCCTGAGGGCTGTGGAACCTCTGAGGAAGGCTTGCAGTAAGTCTGTGAGGCCTGTATTTGAGCCCAGGTCTGTTCTGCCTCCTAGATTGGATTTTTTTCCAACCTTTGCAAGAAATTTCAGCGGTTGATGAACTGTCTGATCAGGAGACGGGATTGCATGTGCATCCTGATGTCCCTGATGACCTTTTGTCCAGGCATAGTCAGATGGAGGAACTCGGTCATTGCATGACGCCAGTTGCCTCAACACCTCTCCAGAGTTTGGCCGGCCTGAACCGGGGGTGTATGATGAGCCTTCCTATAGGTATCATGTCTAGGGTGATGGAGTACTTGGCGTGGTCTGCCCCTCCCCAGTGGAGCTTGATCAGGATGACTTGACTGATATCCTGGATCAGGGTCCGTCCACTGCCTTTTCACATGGCTTTGCAAAAGAGGGTGGTGGCGGCTTGGACTGCTCCGGAGAGTCTGTCAGCAGTTAACAGGTTATTTCCGAAAAAATACCGCCCATCCAGTAGTGACCCCTACTACTATCATCGCACCCTACTCCAGAGAGTTTGGTGGTGCAGGCGGCTAAGGCCTCCTCGCAGCAGGCTGCGTACCCTACCATCCCTCATGATGGGGACGACAAGCTCTTCGATGGTTATTTTCTGCTGGGAGTATGGCGTTGAAGTCGGCCAACCACACTTATGCCTTGGCAAAGTTTACACACACACTGTGGAACTGTGCATCTTTGGCGGCTGAGCATATTCCCGAGGGGGGAAGAAAGGGATGGTTTTCTGGCCCTCGTGCAAGACGGCAAGGATGCTATGTGCGAATCCCTTCAGTCGGGTTTGGACACGGCAGATGGTGTCAGCCGGTCCATGGCTGCGAGCACCGTGATGCACAGGTTTGTGTGGTTGCGGAAGTCGGATTTTGCCCTGGGTGTGCAATCCCGTCTTCTGAACATGCCCTTTGACTGTGTTCATTTGTTTGGCAGCAAGGCTGACGAGAGCCTTGAGAGGTTGCAGACCTCCAAAGCTGCAGTAAAGTCTTTGAGCACTGCAGTACGGCAACCTCCGCCTTTTCATCCTAGGGGACAGCAATGGAGGGTAGGTTCCTTTTGCTACTACTCCTCTTTTGGTAGAGCGAGGGGGGCTGCCAGTCGAAAGGGGCAGCGAAAAAGTACCCGTGGTGGTCGGGGAAATTGTGGTGCCAAAGCCACTCTGGCAGTTGCCTCTTTGCCATCAGGCACTGCCGCAGCCGCTACAACTCAGTCATGAGGCCATGTCCCATGGTTCGCCGGTTGGGGCAGGCTAGCACAGCTTCTAAGAGAACGGCGGGCCATTACTTCAGATGCGTGGGTTCTGGATACCATAGCCCACGGCTACTGCCTTCCCTTCCTGCTGCGGCCTCACAACAATCCACCAGGGAAGCTCTCTTTGAAGCGTCCGGATCTGCACCTTGCACAGGAAATCCTATCATTGCTGGAGATGGGTGCCATAGTTCTGGTGCCTGTGGTGGAGAGTAACAAGGGATGGCCTACCCCATATTTTTTGATTCCAAAGAAAGTCGGAAGACCGAGAGCCATCATGGACTTGCGTTAATTGAACAAACTTTTCAGGAGGGACAAGTTCAAGATGGTTCTTTCTCAGGTCCTCCAGGCACTTCGGCTTCAGGATTGGTTGGGGTCTCTCGACCTCAAGGACGCGTACTTTCATGTGCCGATTCATCCCAAGCACAGGAAGTACCGGAGGTTTGTGGCTGGCGACTCGCACTTTCAGTTTCGGGTCCTGTCATTTGGTTTGACCTCCGCCCGAGGGTTTTCACCAAGCTCATGGTGGTGGTACCTCAGGCGAGGGGGGGGGGCAGGAATTCACATCTACCCCTACCTGGACAACTGGGTGATTCGAGCGTGCTTTCCCGAGCAAGTGTTGGATCATCTCGGTCTCACCTGCCGCACCCTCCACAGGCTGGGCTTCTCCCTGAATTTCAAGAAGTTGCATTTGACACCTTCACAAGAGCTCCAGTACATCGAGGCTATGCTAGACATGTCCCTGGGGAATTGTTTGCCTCCCCAGGTCAGGGCTCATCACATTGTGCAGATGGTGGACAAGTTTGAAAGTGCCCAGTGTCTCCCGGCTTTCAACTTCTTAAGGTTGCTGGGCCTCATGGCATCCTGCATTTTTCTGGTGCTTGAGTCCAGACTACGGATGAAATCCCTGCAATGAGCACTCCCAGTTCTTGGGCAAGATGTCGGACCCCGTGCAGATTCCACTCTCGGTCGCCCAGCATCTGCTGTGGTGGGCCGACGAAAGGAACCTGCTGAAGGGGAAACCGTTTTGGCAACCATGGCTGAAGGTGACGATTGTGACTGATCCATCCCTCATAGGATGGTCTCACGGTCGCTGGTCTGTGTCGGAGTCCAGAATCCACATCAACCTGTTAGAGCCGAGAGCCATCAGGCTTGCCCTGAAGGCTTTTCTGTCGACTGTATAGGGGAAAAGTGTCCTGATTATGACTGACAACACAGTGGCCTTGCATTACCTCAACAAAAAAAGGGGGGGGCATGGTTGCTCCCGTTGTGCAGGGAGGCGATGCAGCTCTGGTTCTGAGCCATTGAACAAGGTCTTTCGATCTCGGCAGTTCATTTGGCCGGAGACAAACGAGGCAGCGAACGCTCTGAGCAGGCAGAGCACAGTCCCTCACGAGTGGGAGTTGGCTCAGGATGTCCTTCTGGAGATCTTCGCCCTTTGTGGAAACCCGCAAGTGGATCTCTTCACTACCAATGTCAACTGGAAGTGCATGAGATTCTGCTCAAGGGAATTTCATCTGAGAGGAGCATTAGGAAATGCGTTTGTGGTGGATTGGTCATTCCCGCTGCTGTACGTGTTTCCTCCAGTCCCCGTCATTCCTCAAGTGTTGCAGAGGTTTGGGACCCGCATGATTCTTGTGGCTCCGGATTGGGCCAGGAGAGCGTGGTACCCGGACCTTCTTGAATTGTCTATCTGCCCTCCACGCCATCTTCCTTACCAACAGGATCTGCTCTCGAGGGAGGGGGGTTAGGTTCTCCATCCAGAGGTCAGGACTCTCAACCTTCATGCTTGGTATCTGAAAGGTTGAGATACAAGGATTGGGACATCCCGGATGATGCGATGGAGATGTTGCTTTCGGCCAGAAACGAAGTCCCTGTACCATTGGCGTAAGTTCTGCGACTGATGCAGGAGACAGAATGTTGATCCTTTCCAAAGTTTCATTCCTATGGTTTTGTATTTTCTGCTTTCTTTGGCCCACAAGGGCCTGCAAGTGGGTACCATTAAGGGTCACCTGGCGGCGCTCGTCTGACGAGTGTTCTTACTTTAAGATACCTTTTTGATTTCGCAGTTTTTAAAAGGATTGACTATTTTGTTTCCGCCGTACCCTTTCCAGGTTCCGGTTTGGGATTTAAATATGGTTTTGAGGTTTCTGATAAGGGCTCAGTTTAAGCCCTTGCAATCTTGTCCTTTGAGACTGTTGTCTTTGAAGACTGTTTTTAGTTGCGGTTGCAGTTACTTCCGCACGCAGAGTGAGTGAATTGCAGGCACTTTCAGCCAAGCCACCCTTTACTGTTTTCCATAAGGACAGGTTTGTCCTTCCGCAGAAAAGAAGGCCGCACCTTCTCTTTATCGGTTATGCTGGACACCGGTTGGTCCAGGCTGTTACTAAACTGACCTCGTCCAGGTGGATTATCCTCATGGTTACTGAGTGTTACCATTTGGCGGGTAAGGACCCTCCGGTACGATTACGTGCTCACTCTACTAGGGGTATGGCTACCTCCACTGCCCTTCAGCAGGGTGTTCCCATTCGGAACATTTGTGAAGCAGCCACATGGGCTTCTCTACATACTTTTGTCAAACATTACGCCCTGGATTCAATCCACGGGCAAGATCTGGCCTTTGGCAAGGCGGTCCTTTATTCCGCCATTTGATTGGGTATTATACACTCCGGCGTATTCCACATTGCCCTCCCAACCTGCCCCTCTGGAGAATTTCCTATGCGATTGCAGCTTATGTTTCCGCAAGGCTATCTGCAGTCAGACTGGCAGGAGATTGGTGCCACACGTTCTGGGAAGAAAATTACAACTGAGGCTACGGGCGTCGTGCTTCCTATATAACATCCGGTGACGTCGACCCTCGACTGAGGCCCGCGAGGAACATCCGATCGACGCAGGACACCCTCTGCCGAACATATTCGAAGCAGCACTGCTGTGGACATTACCTGTCATAGATATGTAATACATCGGAGGAACATCCATCGAAACAGTAGATTTGATAAGTAACTTGTTCATCTTGGCTGCAGATATGTCACATGTGCGAGACATCACAGCGTCACCCATTCATGAAGTCTACAGTACCAACCTTGTATATCTGTGTTGCACAACACTGCATCTTAAAGCACCCGTTATTAACAACTTGTGATTCTATGGTTCTGTGGGCACACGTTTGTGCAAGGTTGCATAGCATCTCAAATTAAAGTCTTATGGTATTGCAACCTTGCATATCCTATTTTATTGACCAACTCCACGATGCTGCGTATTAGAGCTTGTGATGGTGCACTCCTGTACAACAGATGCTGGTGCCTGGCCCCACACTCCGGCACAGTGCCATTGTACATGGATCAAAATGGTGGATACTTCCTCACAAAATAGTTCTGTGTTTAGTCTTGCATTATGGAGCAGCCGGTTCAGTTTACAGACTAACTGCATTAGGCAGATTAGAGTAAAGGTGCACCTACCACAAACTCTGTACAACTCTAGCCACAAGTTACGCAGTAGCCCTTGCATCTCCAAAATAAGTTCTGTGCTCTCGGGAGCCATTGTTGTGCTCATTTGCAGGGACATTGCATCCATCTGTTACATGACTCCCTCTTTTTTTATGTAATCCAATGTTCTAGCTTCGGGTGGAGGAGGAGGTGAATGCTGCATTGTTTGAGGTCACAAACATTCAGTGGTTAGCTCTGCAGCTGCTCCCTTTACAAACTGTAAGCCAAATAAATATGGATGCAGCACATAGTAGCACAAAAGAATATCGATGCATTGCAAAAGCCTGTCAAGCCCTATGTTTCACCTTGGCAAAATGGACACACAGGTACCTTAGCTGCAGTTTCAAACCGCTGCAGCTGACCACCAATTCCAGTGAAGTCCCAGTGAAGCTCTGCTCCTGTGCCTGATCTCAGGAAGACCCTTGTCTGTGCTTCCACCCTGCACTGGTGGGAACAACCAGTCTCGACCCCCTTATCAGGGGTCCATGCCTTGTGAATCTGTGTACTGACCTGCTCTCTCTCTGCTACCTCACTGTTGCCGTTCCTAGTGCATCCTTGGAACTTGTAGGATCTTCAGCTTGTATAACAAGACACCAGCTGCTGCATTTTCTGCCTTCTTGCATGAACGGATGCCATGCAGGACCTATTGTATTTGTATTTATTAATCTTATATAGCGCTTTATACGATTGAACAAAGACCTGCGCCTTTGTTCGTCCCTGGAAGGTATTCTGTTACCGCCTGACCATGGCGACTCCTGTAGCAATCCATCGTCGCATTCTCGAAGTTTTCTGAGGTGGCCTGCCCCACAAGTCTTCATTTTTTCTTTATTTGGGAGTTTAGCTGGACGGTGTCTGGAACCGAATCTTTAGCACCGTGACCAAAACTAAATCGCCTCTCCAAAAAGTGACCTGTGCACCCGTGACCCATGTGCATTCCTCTACTGGACCAAGCACAGAAGACTATGCCCCCAAAGGATTCCTGAACCTCTGCAGAGCACTCTGGAGAAATCTGAGTCAGGGAGGTAAGTCAACATACCCGTTCATCGCGCCCCACCTCCCACCAGTTCTTCATAGGGTTACATTGTCTTAGTCATGTCCCTAAACTACTCTCCGGACTTTGGTCAGTGGCTGCCTGGTCAAGGATCCCTTCCTAGGCCTAGGCCTATCCTAGTCACATGGATGGAGTTTATTTACTTACCTGATGTTTATTTTTGATTTTGGAATCCTAACCTACCTGTGAAGTGTAACATTTGAACTGGTAACTTTAGGGCAAAAGGCTCCACACCGTTTTAGGGTTGAGCTCGAGTGTTTGGGCGCTTTTCTATTGCTCGAAGTTTCATGCATAGAAGTACTTATCGGTCTGTCACTGGTTATTAAAGTATATTCTTTTGTTATTACTTGCTTGTCTGACTTGAGTTCTTGGTGTTTTATTTGTGGACTCATTTTAGCCCTATTCCTCAGTGTCTCCCTGTTCGCCATAATAGGGTGGCCTCCCAAAATCCACCCCAGGGGCTATTTTTGGTAATCCATTTTAACAGTACTGGATTGTACAAGCCGCATGGACATGATATGCACTTAAAGTTGCAAGCTACTAGACTGTCCTAAGTCACTCGCACTGCAATTCTCCACACGCACGCAGCCCACTATTTCTTACACATCAAGCGTCAATTATCTCTAGCCAATGGCTTAAAGTGAATGCACATTTGGAAGTTTGTTTAAAAGCCTCCTTCAGTAAATCTCTCCCAATATAGATATTTGCACTTGAATAGCAAAAGTGGAAAATCACAAATGCACCACTCAGCATGAAAACTATACAAGCAAGCAACATAGGCAGTTTACTCTCTCCTTAAAAATGTAAGCTTCTGTAACAGTGCTTCCAACAGCATGCAGTGTTGATGCATGATGAGCAGCTAACTGATACTGGGACGTTTCTGCTATGAATCTTCATGATCTCTGGCCGCGGGAATAGCTCATTCTAGCAATACTGTCCATTCAAGGGGTAAAGGGTTTCCATGATGGCCTCAGGGTACGGCAAGAAAAGAGAACACCCGGAAGGGGACTTTGTTGCCCTGCTAGGAGCGACGAGCAAGCGGAACACTTCCGAACTTTCATCCAGAGCCCCTCCACCAACCCATGAAAGCCTCATGTATGTGCTGGGCAGCATTGATAACGGTCACAACGTGAGGGCAGATTCGACCGCCTGAGTGAAAATGTGGCTCGGCAAGAAACTAGAACTGCAGCCCTAGAGCAGAAAATGTCTGAAATCGAAAATCAATGTACCCAAGATGGTGCCTCAGTGAGACATTTAGGCACATAATTGGAGACAGTGCAACAAGCCCTGGAGCAGAGAATGGAAGATCTTGACAATGTGGTTCATGCGAAGCATGATTCATTAGCCTTTGCAGCGGCCTGGCACCCGGAGGTGTTTGGGTTAGACATGCAGGAAGAGTCACTATATATTGAAAAATGACACGAGAAGAATAAAACTAGAAACTCAGAAATTCGATTGACGATCATAATGACTCTGAGGGTAGGGCTAAGGAAAGGATCTTGAAAGCAGCTAAAGAGAAGGAGTTGGAACATCAGCAAAAGTGGATTCTTCTTTTCCCAGACCTGGCTACTAAGTCTGAAAGGAGAAGGGAAGGTATTGAACACTTTGAAGATTTTTATTGGCCAAGGAGTAAAAGCAGGCATTGTGTGTCATGCCAAACTCAAGGTCACGTGGAAGGGGAAGGAGTATATTTTCTAGGACACTGAGCGGAAGAACTGAAAGCAATACCGGAGTGGTCAGCGGAGGAGAGTTGAACCTATACAGGTGATGTTGACAAAGGCTGCCCTTCATAATCCGTTTTTGTATAATGATCTGCATCTCTGGTTTCCCTTGGGTTTTGACCTTGATGGGTTTCGTTAATGATGGAACTTGCAAGGTGGTTTACGTCAACACGTGGGGGGTGGGGGGGTGGTGCTATTCACACCCGAGGGCGAGGGGTCTGTAGATGTTTGGTTTGTCTTTTCTTATTTCTCTCTCTCAGACTTAGTTTTGTGAAGCACGCAATGGTGGTAACTTTGTTCCTGGAAACATGTAATTCGCTACCACCCCGCCTCCACCCCCCCCCTCACCCCCCTGGCATATCGGCAGCAGGGGAATCGGCTGACACATCGGCAGTGCCCCAACCAGCAACCACAGAGCTTTCCTCATATGACATTCTATGTGAAAGTGGCCTAAAAGACAGACTCTCCCGCAAAAGGAGAGTCATCAAACTATATTTCATGTGAGATTTATTTTTGAGTCTTGATAAGTTTTTCGAGAGTGGTAACCCATGTGAGTTTTGCAATGTGCTGGGACCAGACGGGAGCACACGTTTCTTTGACTCATTGAAAGTTTTCTTCAGTTAGTCCTCGGAGTGCTTCAGCTTTGCACTCAATTGTTTAATCATGCCATTTATTCTCTGTGAACCTTGTTCATTTTATGACAAAAAATGGCTCTTTGATACAAATTACTCCTTGGCGTTTGCATGTTTTCTCATTCTGCAGCATTTCTATTGTAACTGTGTGTGCCTGGAATGTGCTCCGAATCCTACATAATACGAGATGAGTCAAACACTGAGCGTCTGACAAGGGCACTTCTTGTGGTACAAGTATTTTAGGTATGCCTGATGCATGCGGTATGAGAGAGCAGACGTGGCTTGTTTTGCTGTAGCACTCGTGTCTGAGTACCATTTATTTGACTGGTCTGGGTGGCGGGGGTCTTCTATTTCATCTAATCCCAGGCCATGGTAGATATCATATCTTTTCCCTCCCACCCTCCTTTTCCGTCTCCTCCTCCCCCCTTCCCTGTCATTCATTGTTTTTACTTTTTGATAATTTATGGGAAAAACGCCTGCCCATGTTGTCATTGTGTTAATTCACTTTGTACCAGTCCTGTGGTTCTGGGGTCTCTTGGGTAGTAGCAAGATTAAAGAGCATTATAGTGCCTGGTGAGGTAGGTTCTGTGGTTGCTTGTACATCAATATCTTATCAGTTTAGGTTCACTCTCCCAAAAGTAATCCCCATCATACTGATTGGTCTTGTTTTCATTACTTGGCCTGATGGCAACAAGCGGGAAAAGGGGGGCTGTTGCTGTGCGATTCTTGTACATCGTAGTGAGGTTTGTATTAACAGTGATTATGTTTCCACATAGTTTTCACACCTGCCCATATAAGTGTTGAGCCCTCTCGTATTCGGTTTACCCCCCCCACCCCCCTCTTCTTTCAGGTCATCAATAATGAAAGACACAGTATAGTACCATGCCATAAAAAATAACAGTGTAGAAAACAGTATTGCAGAATATTTTATACCACTCTAAATTATAATATTTATAAACTTTACTAACTTCCCTATCACTAACTAAGATTGTGTTGTCATCCATTCTGCCATTGTGTCGCCTGGAGGGGTGATAAGTGACATGCATATATTTCATAATTTATTTCATCAAGTTATCATTTTACTGTCATCAATTTTGTTTCACTAAATTAATAATTTCTATGGTGTGCACACCTTAATGCTATTCTATTTTTCTCATGTATTTTATTAGCATGACCTTATTTTGTAATTAATATTTTCTTTCAGTAATGAGAATCATTTTTCTATACAGGCTGTCGATCAAATTATTTGTAATTGATAGTCATAGGTAATTTTAATCATTGGTCTCAATTTTGTATTTCGGCAATTTTTCTGTTTCTTCACACCTTTTCTTCTACCCACTTGCAACTTTGTTGCTGTCAGTTTGCTGACATTGAGGGATTGCACTATCGCGTGCTCTTCTCACATCTGACAGATGCACCCAATATTTCAATCCCTTAACTTTTACTTCAGTAGGTGTGCAGTAAACAACTTCATATGGGCCATGAAATCTTGGGGTTCCATCTCCGAACAAAACTCTGCACATATACATTCTCTCCTGGCACTAACTGACCCTTTGGGCTCTCATGAGCTGGCATTGCTGTGTCTGTTGCAGCATTTTCTGTGAATGGTGGCGCAATTTGCCTTGCTATGCTACGCACTGTGCGTGTTAAGTGGGTGAGGTATTCCTTAAATTCATCCCCAGCACTGTGGCAGCTCTGTGAGCGGCTGAAGCTCTTCTCACTGGGGAGAGTGGCTTATGTATGCGCCTTCCCGTCACTGTTTCGTGCGGACTCCAATGATGGTCTTTACTTGGCTGTGTTCTGAGGTGGAACAGCGCTAGGGGCAAGCAATACACCCAGTTTTTCTTAAGTGTGTTACATAACTTTGATAACTTGCTTTGAGCAGGCCGTTGATTTTTTTCCACCATTCTGTTAGCCATCGTGTGATAAATCAAACACAATGTATGCCTGACCCCCAGTAACGATGCCGTTTCCTTGAAGGTCATTCACAAAGTCTGATCTTATTACGTCACATATGCCCCACCTTGAGAACACCTTCCGCCCCATGAATTTCACGGCACACTTCGCGTATGGGTGGGGACATGGTCCAGCTTCCACCCACCTTGAGAAGGGGCAAACTATCACAATTGGGTATCTTGCTCCATTACATCTTTCTCCCATATCTGTGTAGTCAATGTGGAGCTCTCTTAACGGGCCCACAGGATGTAGTAATGTTCCTCGCAGTGTCCTCAGTGTAAAGCTCACCTGGCTCCCACGGAGGCACTGACCTGGTCTGGATTGCTGTGACCTCTTCAAGCGTGATGCGCAGGATTCGAAACACCGACTGAACTGGACCCCCAAATCTGGCTTGTCTGGCCTGTAGAAAAATCTTTCTGTAGGTGGAGAAAGGGGATTAACTGACTGCAGAGTATTGTGATTGCTTCCCACCTCCCCTTTGCTCTTCTCTGACCACCTCCGAAATCCCCAATCAAGGCTCACCTTAATGTTTGAATGGATGAGCTCTCCATCCTGCTTCTGGTGCAGGGGTGCGTATTTGACCAGTTACTTCACTGGTTTCGGAAGGCGAAATGCCGTAAGTATGCAGTTTAAAAAGTTCCAGAGTAGAGTCTTCTCTTTGTTTGCTTTTCTTAACCTGCGATCTGTCCTTATTTTCAGGTGCAGAGTGGAAGTGATGTTTCGAGGGATATTGCCGGAGATAAACTCAGGTGAGTTCGTGATAAAATGATCCCTTTAAATGTCTTTGAATCCCTCTAGTAATGTCTTTCTTTTTTCGCCTTAGGGGCCAGGGTGCGGTACCAGGCCAAGAAGTGGCGCCGACCCAAAATGAGGAGTGGTTCCGTCAAATATGGCCAGGTAAGTCTTGTGACGGAAAATAAGGCTTTACTCATTTGTTCCTCCCGCTCACCTTTTGTCTCTTCTTCTCCCCTGCAGGTGCAGAGATGTGGCGGAATGCCCAGAAGGTCGCGGTGGATAGTGAAGAGCCCACGAGGCAGGTGAGTGATGCGCGGCGCTGCTACAAGTAGCGCGATTCTTTTAAAGAATGTCTATCTTCTGGATCGCTGGCATGATGATTCCGGAGACAGGTAAGAAATTAGATTAAGTTCTTGGTTTTCACCTTTTCTCTTCCCTTGCTTCGTTTCAGGTATCCCAAGATCGAGGCAGGCGTGGCTGGAGGCAAGATGCAGGAGCAGGCACGGTGAGCATTCAGCTGCTAGATGCAGAGCAACGCGAAGCACGTGTGGCAGTCCGGGCGTGGTTTAAATAGCCTTGGAAGAAGTTCCAGGTAAGTATTCTTCCACGGTCCCCACCCAAGTAAAATAGTTCCTTTGAGAAAATAGTCCCTCCTAAGCCTCATTTGGCTTGAGGCTTCATGCAGCATGGTCTGCGTCAGGTAAGTGCACCAAACACCCTCTTTTATGAGCCTGGCGCCAAAGGCGCCAGGACAAAGTCCAAAGAGCCCCTATTAGGGGCCGCTGGGCTTTTACCCGAGGGCATGATGCCTGCTCCCGGGGGTGCTGGGCCTGTCCTGGTGCTCCGGGGGTAGGCATCATGACACTCAGTGTCATTCCTGAACTTTGTCTGACATGTTGTACATTCTGTAGTGATTTTTGACAAATGCTCCTGTAAATTTGGAACAAACCAATGTTCCTGTATTTCTGCTGCAATGTGTTTAGTTCATGTTGTTGGAATGTTATTTCTAGCAACTCCACTGGCATCACTACCTTCCCTGTTAATTCCTGTCTCCATATTAAATCTGTTGATGATTGTTTGCAACCTCTCTTGCCCGATAACTCTTTCTCTTCTACAGGTGCATGTCTTTGGAGCTCTATTATTTAGGATATTGGTGTATGGCTGTATCTCTCCTCTGATGTATCTGTGCTTGGCGTTTTGATAATGCATTCTATTGCTTGCGAGATATTGAAATATGCAGCGTCTTTTGCTGCTGCGTCTGCTGCCGCGTTTCCCAATGAGATCGCATCCGTGTTATTGGTATGTGCTTGGCATTTCACCAATGCTACTACTGATGGTTCTGCTAGTGCTTTTATCAGTTCATTTAGTAATGCGGCATGTTGTACTGGTGAACCTTCTGCTCTTCTGAACCCTCTTCATTGCCATTGTGACAGCCACGAGTGTACTGTTGCTGTAGCTTATGCTGAGTCAGAGTATATTGTTACCGCACATCCTTTAGCATTGCGCAGCTCCTCAATTAGTGCCGTCAATTCTGCTGCTTGAGCGGAGTAATGAGGGGAGGCGTTTCTGTACAATGACCTCATATTATTATTCTTCCATTCTTACAACTGCCGCCCCTACGTGCTTTTCTCCTGTTTCACGGTCTATTGATGCTGACCCGTCCACAAAGTATATTTCTCCCTCCTGTAGTGCATTTTCACTTGCTTTGGGAATATCATCCTCTTCTCCCTCAAATGTAGCACAATCATGTGTCTGGATATCTTCTACTGTGCAGGGGTCTGTAATGAATGTGGCTGGGTTCACTGTCTTGCATCTGACCACATGTACATTTGGAATTGATATTATCTCGTATGCTGTTGCCCTTTGTGGTGTTAGTGTTGATTTTGACCTTTCTAACATTGCGAAGAGTGTGTTCTGCGTATAGGGTCACTGAGCATCCCATTACGATGGTGGCGCTTTTTTCTATTGCGAAGGCCGCTGCAGCAAGAGCTTGTTTGCATGCAAAGTGGCCCTGCATTGCGGAGTCTAATGTACCGCTGTAATAGGCCAATGGCTTGGCTTGTGACCTAGTGATGTTTTCTGTGTCAGCACTGCAGTCATTAAAATACCATTACAGTGTGAGAATAGATAAAATTCCCGATCATAATCTGGGTTCGCCAAAACTGGTGATTGTGCAATGACATCTTTCAGTTTGAAATACTGTCGTCATTTCATCTGTCCTTTTTAACGGGACTTTCTTTTGTGCTTCCTTCAGAGCTTGTATGGGTGGGTGGGTGTGTGTAGGCTGCATAATCAAGTATCCATGTACGGCAGTAATTGCAGATGCCGAGAAACTTTTGCATGTCTTTCACTGTTTTTGGTATGATCAGGTGACGTATGGCTGCTGCTCTGTCTGGTAAAATTATCTTTCCATCTTTTGAAATTAGCTATCGTATAGTATTTCTGCTCGGCAATATTGCAGTTTACCTTTGTCCACCTTGTATCCCTTCATGGCCAACAAATTTAATATTGTATCGGCCCTGCACTGTTCTTCACTTTTACTGCAGACAAGTAGATCTACATATTGTATTATCGTGCTTTCTACATTAATGTTTTCAAGATCTTCATGCAGAATTATATTGAAAATGCTTGGGCTTTCACAATATCCCTGTGGTAGTCTACATTGTTCATATCTGATCCCGACTAGCGTGAACGCTCTGAGGTACTGAGAGCTTTAGTCAAGTGGTATTGAGAAGAAAGCATTCTTCAAATCCACTATGAAACACGTGGCATCGTTGGGTATGCTACACAATATTGATGCTGGATTATGCACTAATGGGAACTCTTTTTGTATGACGTCATTAAGTGGGCGTAGGTCCTGGATCATCCTCCATGCCCTGCCCTTCGCTTTTTTGATTGGAAAAATCGTTGTTACACAGTGAATTAGATGGCACTATTATCCC
The DNA here is from genome assembly GCF_040938575.1 of Ambystoma mexicanum. NCBI lineage: Eukaryota > Metazoa > Chordata > Amphibia > Caudata > Ambystomatidae > Ambystoma > Ambystoma mexicanum. The sequence goes on along the minus strand of NC_090933.1, from coordinate 494,397,931 downwards.
TTGTTCTAGTAGTGTTTGATTCTCGTATTCCGTATTCCTTCCTCTGCCTCCCTTGATACTGGGTACTGTTTTACTCTAGGGGGTATGGCACCTGGTTTCAACTTTATTCTGATTGGCGTAACTTCCTACATCATGGGGGCCTGTGGTCCATATTTCTAGCAGGACCTTTTCCATGTCTTCCTCAAATATGGTCGGTGGCACATTAACACTAGCTATGAGGGGATTGTGTATTTCCCTGTGCTGAATCATATCATCACATGGTACACTATTTCCCCATCACTCTCCCTGTCAGTGAACAATTCTTCCATCAGTTAAATCGTGCAACATTATATTTGGGTCAATGCACAGCACTGTTCTCCACTCGCATCCATGTTTGTCCAGTCCTATTACTGCAATACGTTTACTCAAGACCTGTACTCCTTCTAGATCAATAGACCAAATGGTTCCTGGTACAATATCTGTATTCACAATTGGGCAGAGGACAAAATCTGAAGGTACCTTACATTCTTTTCTTATCTCTGGCACCACCCGTGCTAACACTCTGTTACCATAAATGAACATATCCATGTCAATGGGCACCCCTCTTATCGCAACTTCGTTTGTCATTGTGCTAGTCATCAGCATTGCCCGCACGGGGCACACTCCTGGGGTGGAGCAAACTATTCCCCGCTCAGTAAAGGAGATTGTCATGTTCAATTTACTCAGGAGGTCTCCACCCAACAAATTTATTGGTGTGTCTTTGTGATACAGTGGGGGCGCTCACACTGTTTTTCCCCCACCGTTATGTCAAGATCTTTTGTGCAAGGAACTTTTAAAATGGCCCCAGAGAACCCTTGCGTTTCCAAATTTCTTCCCGAGAGCGGGAACCATCCTTCCATGAGGCACGATTTTTCAGCTCCAGAGTCCACCATAAAGATGAACTATTTGTTGCCTATCTCCACCCCCACCAATGGTTCCTCTTCTGCACGTAGGGTAGTGGATAGGACTGGACACGCAAGTGCTTTCTGTGGGCTGTCCTAATCTGCATATGGTTCCGTTCCTGGAACAGAGAATGCATTATCTCCCACTACTGCTACACCGCAAAAAGGTACCGGTGAGCCATTAGCTGATGTTGCAAAAATATTATTAGCATTGCTCCTAGTGTACTGCCTTGCCATTTGTTGTGGCATACCTGGTGGTCAGTCAAAATCTCGAAAAAATAATCTCGAATAACAATAAGGTCGAAAAAAAAGACCGAAAAAAAAGTCATTTTTTTTAAAATTATATATTTATTTTGGGGTCCGGGATTTAAAAAAAATGGTAAAAAAAGGGGGGCTTGGGAGGGAACCCCCCCATTTCGAATAAAAAACATCATAAAAAAAATTCGACTTTTTTTTTTTTTTCCCGGCCTTTTTTTTCGAGATTTATTTTTTCGAGATTTGTAAATTCGGTATTATGACCATAAACCATATCTCTCTGTTGTGGTTGTTGTTGGTGCTGCTGTCTTTGTTGCATTTGGGGCTCATAACATTGCTCGTTCTGCCCATTCCCTCCATGGGTAACCCATAGGGGCTGCCTGGGTGTGGGTGACCATACTGCTGTTCATTTCCCATGGGGGGCTGTCCTTGATAATACCCATAGGTCGCATTCTCGAATAATGCCCCACCTCCCGCAGTTCCAACATGACCCTTGCGGCCCTCCCCTCATACCAGGCCCTCCAAATCCCATTCCTCCAAATCCCCCTCTTGATCCTCTGTACCCACCTCATCCTCTTGCTGGCCTCCCTTGCCATTGGGGCCCTCCGTATTGCTCCTCTCCATTCCACTGCTCTTGTCCATTTGCAGCCCATGTTGCAGCCATTCTGGCTGGCATGTTTCCTACTCCCTCTTCTCCTTCTGTCTGTCAGTTGATGTTGTGGCATTCAGCACTGCGACCTTCGCTAATTTATTTTGCACTAGCTTTGCCTTGTCTGCCAACCTTTGGTGTGCTATCTCCCTTTCTTTCTTTGATCCTCCTACAATGGTGCACAATTATGCTCTGGATCTCGGGCCAGCCCTTGGCTTCTATTCCAGCTATTTTATCCAAGGCCTTCTGTACCTCCTTTGGGAGCTCTTTTTTATTATAAAGTAGAACAAGGCGGCAGATTGGTCCCACGCTGTACCCGTTTCACTTCTCCACAGGTCCTGCACCCGGATGACGAATTGCGTAGGCTCCTCGTCATCTCCCATAGTGCACTGCATCACTAAGTGTAAGTCCGGAGTGTCTGGAAATGTTCTCCGCAGTGCATCCCATACTTGCGCTCTAAAGTTATTAAATGATGACCCATCATGGCGGTCAGTTCATTGTCACTCCGGGAACCCCGCCTTCACCCACACTGCGTCTGCTTGGTCACCAACCGCGGATACCAGCAAACATCTCACATCCCCTAGCCAACGGCACCCCGGCTGTGTTTTTTTCCAAATGCGTGTATCCACTTCCCGCCCCACCCGAAAGTGGAGGGAGTAGTTTCAACAAGTTATGCTTATCCATCTGTGCCCACACTATGTAGTGGGGCCTCCCTGCTCCCTTGTATATCAGAGGCATTTGTAGCTTTGCTTTTCCTCCTTTCTTACTTACCGTTCCCTTCTTTGTTTTACTTGACAGCATGTTCCCTACTCTTTGTCTTAACCTCCCTTGCCACCTTGGTGCAGCCCTTTCATCCTCTTGGTCGAAGGGGAATGGCAGTGGAGATCCCGCCGCTCCCTCTTCATATTCATCTAAATCACCCCATACTTCCTCCTCTGACTCCCTCCTTTCTTGCCCCTCCCCTCTCTGGCTGTCTAGGGTTGCAGGTCGTATTATTCTTAGGGGTTTGCCATTTAAATGGACAGGAACTCACCCGATTGCCACTTTTGTTCCTGCCCTTTTGGTATTGGCGCCGGCGGCAGCAGGGATGGTGTGAATTCCCTTGCAACACTTGGCGGAGGCATGAGGTCAACCGCTGTCAATGGTGGTACTGCCCCTGGCAACATCTGACCCCGTCACACAAGACTCTTAATCACGTTATCTCCAGTTGTGCATGTGCAAGCTGCTGAAGTCTCCTGTTAACTGTGCTAAATTCACTGGGGGGGGGGGGTGGGTTTCACTGGTTGGGCCGTACAGCCCTCCCCTTTCATACGGGGACGGGGCGGTGGCTGATGCGGTTGGTGTGGTGCAAGCTGGCACATACAGGGGCTCACTATATCCCACTGCAGGCCTTGTCAGTAATGGGTATATTCTAGTGGAGTCATTCTCTGTTGTGCATTTGCTCCCTGCAGCCCCATCGCCTCCCTCTGGGACCTTCTTTCTCAGTTACTGTGTCTTTACCTCGCCACTATGCGCTACTTCTTCAAACATCCGGCACAAATCCAGCACTTCCCTTCTGTTCTGCAATTGCTATCCCCTGTATTTCGCAAGCAGGTGTGTGGATACCAGGTCCAATACCCTTTTATCAAATGACCCTCCCTCTGGCCATATAGGTAGTACACTGTCTCCTTTTATTTCCACCAACCACTGATCATGATATTTTTCGATTTTCTCACTATACAAAGGGAGATGCTGACAAACATGTGCTAATGGTGTTGCCCCCCCCCTCCCCGACCCCTATAATGGCATATTTATTGCTGTTATTTGTGGTCACTTCGCTTTCTGGGTATAAATACACACTGTTAATCAGTCAATAATCTCCTTTCTGTAACACGTCTATTCAATCTTATTTAACCCTTGACGCCAGCAAATTTCAACAACCTTTTTACTTACACCCCTTTGCTGGGACCTCAAATTATTTCAACTGTAAGTATTAGTTACCAATATTTCAAAATGTTTCTCACATGAATCACAAATTTCATTACCAATTTTACTGATCAACCCTTATTCTTCTCGATTCACAGGTGCGTAGGTACTTACTGACAGAACAACATGTAACACTCTAGCACATAGAGCACATAAAACATGAACTACCTTCAGTTTACTCTCATTTTTAGTTATTTCCCTTTTTAATTATTTCAGTTTATTGCCCCTCGCTCCAGCTTTCTCATGCACTCCCCACCTCTGAGCCCCCTCAGGCTACCTCACCAAGAATTCTGCTCACACGGAAAACAAATATTCTAAATGACTACTCGGTCTACTAAATATGAGACTCCTACTGTTTTTTCTCTTTATTTTCACTTGTTCCCTGCACTGGACGAGACAATGCTACGCGGCGCGGCCTTTTACCCCCTTCGGGCTAGGATCCCTTGCTCCTTTTTACCTTTTTTTAAATTTTTATTTATTATATTTTTTATATACACAAAACCTAGTAGCCATATAAAGGATAGATAAGAAAAAGCCTGTGACATTCACACAGACCCTGAACATTGCCCTAACTTCTATTTTTACACACTCCTTTAATCTGTTCCCCTTCTCTCAACCCCTCTTTTCTCCCTTGAAAGTCTCGCAAGCCGGTACTCATGTGTTCAGTCGGGTGGCCCAAGAGCCACTGTTCACGGTCTATCCACAATCTGGTCCACACCCCAACCAAGCCGTGACCCGCCTCAGCGAGCAGTTTTAGTTTGGTATTTGGAAAACGGGAACCCTTGGACCCTCTCGTTTGTGCGCACAAACTAGTCAACCCCGGAGACAATGGTTTTGCTGGGGGGCGTCCCGGATCTCGCCACAGGGCCTTGGGGCACCTGTCCCAATCACATCGCTGGGGGATCACCAAATGTAAAGGCCCAGTCCCTGTCTTATACATGCAATCCAAAGAAATAAGATACACGCCAACGGGGAATGAGATTAAGAGTACATGCTGCGAGAGTTGGTTATCTTTTATGTAAAATTGGCATCCAGAGAACTCTGCTGCCCGAGAGCGTTCTGGCAAACATTCCAATTACATGAACTTACCAAGGCAAAAACTTCATTGGTGACATCATCATATAAGGGATTGCATGGACACAGGATTGGATAAAAATTTAGTAACATGTAGCTGCTGCTCCCTCCGGATTGGTTGTTCAGTTGGCGGGAGGGTGAGTGTCACGAGGTCCATCTGCCTGTGTCCGGGCAGGGTGAGGGTCAGGTCGCTGTGGAGCAGGGCGGCCACTAACTAAGCTAACCTGAGATACTACCATTAGACATGCACTAAGTAATAGTCACTACAGCTCCTTTGAGCAAATCATTACAAGCCTATAAATTGCATACATATAATCACACCATCACTCGTTGGGACTTATATGGAGTACCGGGCTTAAGGGTCTTGGCAAGTGTGATAACATTGATCGTGGGGTGGGTCTGGGCACATCAAAGAAACTAGGGGGTGTATTGGCATTTGTTAGTTCTAGGGTGCAATATACTGTGACAGAGGTCTGATTTTAGGGGGGTGGGCTTCATGGCAGGGTCGTGTCTGGTACATCAAGAGAATACCTTGCAGGGACACAGGTTTATACTGGAAGTCATTTTCCAACAACGGGATACAAGGACACAGGCAGGTTTGTGGAGATGGATGAGCTACAAGGCATGGTTCAGGCTGGGTCACAAACGGGACAGTGATCTCAGAGGAAGGGCGACAGGTTACATTTGTGTTTGTTGCAATTACCTCTGGCTCGAGCGTGAGAATGGAGCTGCAAAGCTTTCAAGCACAGTGAGAAAAGGTAGGGGCCATGTGCGCGGTGTGCGTGGCACTGCAGAGGGGAGAGGAGCCTTTTTGTATTATCGCAGTGAGGCCTAGTCCAAAAGGTGGAGTCGAGGGTGCACAAAATGGATGTCAAGTGTCTCTCTCGCAACAGCCCCACCTATGCCAATGCCAGCATAAGGCTGATGATAGCATAAGGGCAATGGAAGCGTCCCCCACCATTGGAAGAGCAAGTGGTCCATGTTGTGCTGAATGTATGACGGGGGGGAGGTCCAAACGACCCCTCACTCCCACACAAAGGCAAGCAGCCTTGATTACGAGCCCCAATTACATTTTTGGTTAGTAAAGAAACAATGGGGGCTGAATCTGTCGAACGGCTTGTAACACGTCATTCAGTAATCAAATGTTTGGTTAAATTCAAACAATCTCTTAATCCACCCTGCAGGGGTCTTTGCAGAGCTCTTTTAGCCACTGCTCGACTTTGTTGTAGGTTTGTTTTAAGATCAGTGACTGGTTTAAAGACCATGTTTATTTCACAATATGAAAGGAAACCAGAATCTCTATCCTATTTTCTATTGCTGACCTCAATCTGCCACTGGACTGGGGCCTGTTCCCCCTCTGTCATACAAGGGACAGACCACCCCCCAAATCTGCCAGTTCTCCAGCATGGGGTCTGGCATGGATTCACATGCTCATGAATATTCCCCGTCGTCAGGCTGGGAATCCTCGGTAAAGAAAAAACCAGTATCAGTTTCGTTTCTGATCTGTCTTTCGTAGTAACAACCAATCACTGGTCTCTGCGTCATACTGACCACAGCCAATGACTGCCCTCTACCTAAGCACCGCCTCTGGCAGCCATCTTCAGATTTTTACCGCACGTTCATGTGTTGGGATCCTCGTGCTATTGCTCTCGAGCGTTAGTGCTATTTTTTCACATTTTTTCTCAAAAAACTTCGTTTTTTCGGTCAAAAGAGCCTCAAGTTCCACCGACTATCCATCCGATCTACGGGGACCCGTGTCGGATTCGTCTGCGCCCCTCAAGGGTGAAGATCTCGTCGAGCTACGCTTTTGGAGGACTCCAGAAGTTTCGCAGGCCCGGACATGGCCCAGGAGAAGGGAAGCTCGATGCCCGGAAAGCTGTTCAGGATCTGCCCTGGATGCCAGCTGCAGAACGTCTTTAAGGAGGACGAACACTCCTTTTGTCTCTACTGCTTACATGAGGACAAGACGCACGTGGAGAAGGACTGTGCGTTTTGCGGCAATGTGTCGGAGCGGACCATGAAGGACCGCCATCAATGTCTCGCCAACTGGCTGGAAGGGAAGAGCCCGTCCGGCGAGAAGAAGAGGAAGAAATCCGAGCGGTCTTCTAAGACCTTTGAGGACGCCCCGGCGACGGGGGTCCAACACAAGGCCAAGCACCGCGAGTCCGCTGGCATCGGGAGCGCCGAACGGTCGGGCTCTACGGGCGCCAGGCAGGGCGCACCCTCCCCGGCACCTTCAGCCACGAGCCAACGCTCTGGGTCGGGTAAGAGGAAGGGCGAGCACCCGGCGAAGCTCCTGTAGAGGCCCCGGTCGAGCTCGAAGGCCCCATCGGAGGGGGAGCGAGGCAGTGTCCCCCCCCCCCCCTCAAGGATAAGGCGGTGAGCGCACCTAAGGTGGTGAAGGCCTTAATCCATCCGGCCAAGCCCTCTATCGATACTGTCGCGGCGGCCCTGGCTCAGCCTGTGGAGGCTACACCAGTGGTGGCGACCTCGGGGCTCAGAGTCTCCCTGCCACCTCGGAGGGAGTCCTCTTTTGTGCCCATCGATAGGACCCCCGTGCAACCCCCGGCGGGGAAGAAAAAGGGGGGGCAGGGCATCGTCGTAGATTCGGCCTCAACCTCAGAGGAAGAGCTGATTGAGGTCTTAAGCCACTGCCTTGGCGTGGAAGAAGACCGACCCGTCGGGATGGATCCCGACGCAGGTGACGACGACATCGTCGAGGGTGCCGACGGGGCTCCTGATCGCCCGTCAGATTCCCTTCTGCCAGTGCCGCAAGACAACTCGGCGGCCATTTTGTTGGCTATACAGTCCTTATGTTCAGAGATAAGGACGAGACTAGCGTTGCCGACGGAGGAACCTCTCCCGTTGGGGGATCCTGAACCGGGACCTTCGGGTGCTCCCCCTCCCAAGAAAAGGATTCACCCAGCACCTCCTTTTCAGCCGTCGCGCCCCGTCCAGCCCTCCTCCCTGTCCACCCGAGGGGATGATACGGGGACTGACACGGCAGCGACGGGTACGGACGAGGTATACGACGAGGATCTACCGTCGTCACCTCCCACCAGGGTTTCTCTGCCCAACGAGATTGGATCGTTCCACTCCATGATCGCCAGGGCATCCGAGCTTTTCCAACTCTGCCCTGAGGAGAAGAAAAAGGAAGGATTCCTTTATCAACGGCGCGAGGCCAAGAGGAAGACGGTCCTCGCGGTGCCTCTACTGGACGACATTTGGGATGAGGGCCTCGCCCTCATCAAGAACCCTTCCACGACGCCAGCTAGAAGAGACCGGTACGAGAAGAAGTACCGGGTCCCGGACGCGGCCCCCCTGTGCCTCCGGGCGCAGCCTACCCCGGACTCCGTCGTCTCCGCGGCGGCCAGGAAGAAAGCGGGTGGGGGTGCGGCCTCCACATCGACTTCCACACCGGACGGCGAGGGAAAGAAATTGGACGCTATGGGACGCAGGGTCATCTCGTCGGCAGCGACGACGATTAAAGCGGCCAACGCCTTGGCTATCGTGGCCCGCTACGACAGGGAGTTATGGTACAAACTGGCTCCCCTGCTGGACTTCCTACCGGACGACAAGAGGGCGGATGCCCTGGAGATCCTACAGGAAGGCGAGGTGGCGTCGGCCCACGCCATCACTATTGCGACAGACATCGCCGACACTGGGTTTCGCCAGTTGGGCAACGGCGTGTGCCTTAGGCGGCGTGGATGGCTCAAGGCTACGGACTTCTGTCAAGACGTACAGACCAGAGTCCTGGACATGCCGTTCGATGGGAACAACCTGTTTGGGAAAACAGTGGACGATTCCCTTCAGGCCATTAAAGCGGACACTGAGACGGCCCAGGCCCTTGGGGTTCTGCAGCAACGACGGACGCCCTTTCGGAGCAGCGGAGGCAAGGGCGCCTCCAAAGGTTCCGGCGGCGGTTTCTCCACCTACCGTCAAGCGGCCCGCTCGTCGTCTCAGGAGGCCTACAGAGGACGAGGCAAGTCTGGCGGACCCCGCCGTCGTCGCCAAGGAGGTCAAGGCGGCAAAGCCTCGTCGAAACAGGATTGAACCGGCCGTGGGGTCGGGCCCCCACCGAAGCACCCCGGTGGGAGGCCGGCTGGCGAGCTTCGTCAGCGTGTGGGAGTCCATCTCCACCGACCGTTGGGTGCTGGACGCCTTAGCCCGGGGCCACGCGCTCGAGTTTCAAAGAAGGTGCCCGCGCGTCCCCCCCGTGGCCAGGAAAGAGCTTCACGTCCCTCAGCTTCTCCTGGAGGTAAAGGCGATGCTCAGGAAGGGCGTCATCGAACTCGTCCCAAGGAGGCTTCGGGGCTCCGGAGTTTACTCGAGATACTTCCTCGTGAAGAAGAAGACGGGAGGATGGCGCCCCATCCTAGACCTGCGACGTCTGAACAAGTTCATCAAGGCGCAGAAGTTCCGGATGGTCACCCTCCAGCACGTCCTGGGGCAGCTGGAGGAAGGAGACTTCCTGTCGTCGTTGGATTTGGAGGATGCCTATTTCCACATTCCCATCCTAAAGGGGCACCGAAAATTCCTCAGGTTTGTGGTCCAAGGGCGTCACTACCAGTTCAAAGCCCTCCCCTTCGGACTACGGTCGGCACCCAGGGTATTCACCAAGTGCCTTGCACCGGTGGCGGCGCAGCTGCGCCGCGAGGGGATCCACGTCTACCCCTACCTGGACGACTGGCTCATCTGAGCCAAGACGAGGGAACTCGCCGTGGAACACACGGCAAGGACCGTCCAACTTCTCACGGACCTGGGATTCTCCGTGAACTATGCCAAGTCCCACCTGGTACCCGCGCAAAACGCACTGTTTCTGGGAGCGAAGCTCGACACAGTGTCCCTTCTGGCCTCCCCGTCAGAGGAAAGGACCAGGTCCATCCTGGGCAAGGTACAGCGGATGTTGGTTTCCGACGCGGCCAAGGTGAGGTCCATCAAGTCCCTCCTCGGAATGATGTCTTCTTGCATCTACCTCATTCCCATGTGCAGGCTCCGGATGCGCCTGTTGCAGGAGTTCCTGGACGCGCGCTGGATCCAAACGACGGGCGGCTTCGAGGAGAGGATCACACTCGACGAGAGTTTCCGCCGAGCGGTCCGGTGGTGGGGCACCCGCGCGCATCGGACGGCGGGCATGGACTTCCAGACCCCAGACCACCAGGAGACAGTGACCACGGATGCCTCCCTGGAAGGGTGGGGAGCGCACACCGCAAATCTGCACGCGAGAGGCCTCTGGCTCCCGACGGAGAAGTCCCTCAATATCAACGTCCTGGAGCTCCGTGCAGTGTTCTGGGCCCTCAGGTCCTTCCTTCCGTCCCTCAAGGGCAAGGTGGTGAGGATCTTCACCGACAACACCACCACCATGTTTTACATCAGGAAACAGGGCGGAACCAGGTCCCCAGCACTGTCCAAGGAGGCGCAGGACCTGTGGCATTGGGCAGTCGCCCAAAGGATGTTTCTGGTGCCGTTTCATCTGGCAGGGATAAAAAACACCATCGCTGACTCACTCGGCAGGGAGCTGCGCTCGTGCCACAAGTGGGAACTACGGCAGGATCTAGTGGATCGCCTCTTCCGACGGTGGGGCACACCACCGATCGACCTGTTCGCGACGGCGACGAACTCCAAGTGCCGGAGGTTCGCCAGCAGGTTTCCCCAGGCGAGGAGCATGGGCGATGCTTTCTCGCTCCCCTGGGAGGGCCTGTTCCTCTACGCGTTCCCTCCTTTGCCACTGCTAATCCGGCTTGTCAACCAGCTCAAGAGGTCATGGTGCAGGATGATCCTCGTCGCACCTGCGTGGCCGAGGCAGATATGGTTCCCGGACCTTCTGGACTTGTCAGCGTCCCCGCCAATCAAGCTGCCGGTGGACGCGGATCTACTCTCCAGGGAAGGAGGCGCCATCCTCCACCACGACCCGAAATCACTGAACTTGCAGGCCTGGCTCCTGCAGCGCTAGAGTTTGGAGGATACGACATACCGGCCGACTGCAGAGGTTCTTGCAAAGGCCAGGGCGTCCTCGACTCTTAAATGCTACGGACACAAATGGAAGAGGTTCTCTGTCTGGTGCCACGCACAGAAGATTAACCCTCTACGGATTACGGCTCCCCAAGTACTGCCGTACCGTCTGACGCTGGCCAAAGCTGGACTGGCACACGCGTCCATCAAGATTCATCTTGCTGCGATCTCCCGATACACCACTACCACGGGCCGGACGTCCCTGTGGTCTCATCGTCTGGTGAAAGAGTTCATGAAGGGACTGTTCAGATCGTTGCCGCCGGTGAAGGCGCCGGCCCCGGCGTGGGAGCTCAACGTGGTGCTGACCAAGCTCATGGGACCTCCGTTCGAGCCTCTGCACTCGGCCCCGTTGAAGTTTCTGTCGTGGAAAACAGCGTTTCTTGTGGCCATCACCTCCGCACGACGGGTGGGAGAGATCCAGGCCCTTTCCTGCAAGGCCCCGTACTGGACTTTTCACGACACGAGTGTAGTGCTCAGGACGCACCCCTCCTTCATGCCCAAGGTACCGTCGGACTTCCATCTCAACGAACCCTTGGTGTTGCCTGTGTTCTTCCCGTCGCCTTCGTCGCCGGCTGAGAGGACTTTGCACTCGCTGGATGTGGCTAGAGCGCTGAAGTTCTACATGGAACGCACAAAGTGTTTTCGGAAGACGTCACAACTCTTTGTGAACTTTGGACCTGTCAATCAGGGGAAGGCTCTCTCGAAGGCTTCCATTTCCAGGTGGCTCTCCGGCTGTATCATGTACTGTCATCGGTTGGCAAACCAACCGCTGCCTGGCTGTCCGAGAGCCCATTCCACCAGAGCGAACGCAGCTACCACGGCGTTCCTTTCTGGTGTGCCCCTGCTGGACATATGCAGGGCTGCCACGTGGAGGTCGACGCACACCTTCACGAAATTCTACTGCGTCGATCGGGATTCCAGGGAGGAGTCCAGGATCGGCCAAGCAGTGCTGCGCAACCTGTTCGCCTGAGGTGAGCCTGGTGAGGAGGTAAGATGCTTAATGTTGAGTTTGATATAATGCTTAATGTTGAGCCTTTGCCACCTCCCGTGGTTGTGCATGTGTGTACTGCTATGTATTCTTTATTCATGAGCATGTGAATCCATGCCAGACCCCATGCTGGAGAAGGAACAAGTTACTTACCTGTAACTGTTGTTCTCCAGCATGGGTCTGGCATGGATTCACATGCGAACCCTCCCGCCTACCCCTTTGCGGCTCTTCACTTGGTCATACTGCCACTTCACGTGCTTCCAAATCTGAAGATGGCTGCCAGATGCGGTGCTTAGGTAGAGGGCAGTCATTGGCTGTGGTCAGTATGACGCAGAGACCAGTGATTGGTTGTTACTACGAAAGACAGATCAGAAACAAAACTGATACTGGTTTTTTCTTTACCGAGGATTCCCAGCCTGAAGACGGGGAATATTCATGAGCATGTGAATCCATGCCAGACCCATGCTGGAGAACAACAGTTACAGGTAAGTAACTTGTTCCAACTTGCCCTTGGGCTCCCTTTCCCGGACTTTCCCAACGTAGTCCTACCCACTGCACTCTGCCCCCCCAACCACTTTTCCCCTGGCACTTGCCACCTCAGCCCAACCAACACTTGCCCACCCCCACCCATTGGGGGCACCCCACTTCTGCACTTCTCACTCTACCCTCCCTCCCCCTTGCGCTTATCACCTTGTTCATGCACTTGCACGGTAGGATTGTCACAAGACTAATATAACAGTTTCTTTGTATTCTTATGATTTCCCATGTCCCCCTCTCCTCCCTCCTTTTGTTTTGTGGCACCTGGAAACACCTTTGTCTAAGTGCTATACAAATGACCAATAAATAAATAAATACATTTGAAGGGATACCTTGCTCGGATGTTTCATTTAAATATGTACCTTGCAGCCAGCATAGTCTTCATGTGTTGCAGTTTAATGCTTCCTTATGTTCGCAGTGATGTGCTTGAATATATACTGTATGCATTTTTGGTGAATGTCCTTTGCTTAACTGGCTTGGGTTGGAATTTAGTTGCGAAAGTCCTGTCCATCATATGCATAGGTTCTGAATCTGGGAAAGTGCCAGTGGCACAGAACAGCAGTCCCTACCAATTTACATCATTCGTCTAATGAATTGTCTAATGCAGTGAGTGAAACATATGAAGCTGTAGAAGACTTGCTCTTGCACAGAACGCCTTCTTTTCGTGGTTAAATTAAGTAATTTAATCTGTCCGTCAAAGGTGCCCACTCCCTTCTCCATGTCCAAAACACAATGCTACACCTAAAGATCATCAAACCGAAGTTGTTGGTGTAAGCAAGACTGGCTTGCAAACACAAACTTCTACCTTCCCTCTTCCTCAGGTTCTTGCCTTGATATGATAGGTTATTTTTAAACGTGCTTAATACCCAGAAGTTTCTAAGAGTGGACCCGGGGATTGGCCCTGTGTTGCTCTGTCTTGTTTCCAAGGTGAGCACCTTGCCCCTGAGCTATCCTCCCGTGTCTTAGCACTTAAAGAAGATGGGCAGAGAGAGGGTAGAAGGGTTTGCAAGCCAGTCTTGCTTCCACTAACAGCTTCGGTTTGATGATCTTTAGACATGGCGTGATGTTTGCAAATGGATATGTGAGCGGGCATCATTGACTGTCAGATTAAAATACTTAAGTTTAACCACAAATCGTTCTGTGCATTATGCCAGACGGCAATGGTTTGCCTGTAGATTCTTTCCGCTCAACTTGCATTTTTATGCAGCCTAGCATTTCACTATTTGTGTACCACTTTGCTTTTGCCAGAAAGTTATCAAATCTTCTCTGGAATTAGTCTGTGCTTTTTCTTCCACATCCTTCTACCCATCTTGCCTCTGATAAGTGGCATGTTTTACAAACAATTTATTTCCATCTGAAATCTCAAAGCTCAAATGTGTCTAATATTGATCCATTACTTGCATTGGGTAGGTAGGTGTCGCCACCTTCACTCTGTTTTAATCCCATCAAGGAATTTGTGGCTTGATCCTTCTGTGACCTGGAGTAATCGGTCATGATATTGAGCACCAAAAAATTCCCACAGTCAAACTAAGGGCTACGGCTACAACTTATCCCATAGAATTGATCTGCCACACTTCTCTGGCATGACAAAATTGTATGTTTGCATAATTCTGCAAAATGTGTTCCCGACGACTCTTGTCCGTTCAATAACTTGCAAAACCAAAAGTTGATGCTGGAAGGTTTTGAACAAATCTGAACCACAGGCCCTGCAGACGACTGTTTTTCAGCCTGCCAAGCCATTACAGAAGGGGAAAGACCATATGCAATCAGGCTTGGACCCCGCCCAAAAGGGGCAGCCTAGCCCGAACTGCTAGGTCACATCCCTTCTGCACGAGACCCCAAGAATCCCCAGACCTTGTTGGGCACCCTTAGTGAGGAGTAGCTTGGGTCAGTAGGCTCTGGGCATACCCATCCCATTCATGGTGACTACATCAACACTAAAAGTTGATGGCTGGAAGGTTGAATGACAGCCATGTTTGTATAGTAGCTTCTCTCTGTGAACAGGACTTTATTTTTATTTTCTTTAAATAACATTTGCACTTGTGTCGTGAACTACATGGGTGCTATGGCGGTATATTCTCGACTCAGACCCTTAACTTGGGCGGCAAGCCATTACCCACAGGGTTGGCCCGCAACCTTGAGGCATATTGCCTCATTGTTAAACATCTCCCTCAAATGCAGACACCAAGCAACCCACTTTATAGATTATGAAAAACAAAACATCTACCTTTTTTAGCCATTGTATATAATGAAGATACACATTTAAGGATTGTCAAGGTCGGTACACCTTGGGGAAACCAATTGGTAACAAGTAGTGCACACTGTTGACTTTTTTACATACTGAAGCTAGTAAAGTCTGGTACTTCATCAAAATAAACATGGCCATTGTGACGAATCTGGACGTTTCGTCACTTCTTCCCTTGGGGATCCACCTCCTTCGGGGCAAGGGAGGTAAGCCTGCTAAACAAAGCCCTCCCTAGGGTTTATGGAAAGCGGGTCATCACTGAGAGTTACTCCCCTCTGGGGTTGTGGGGGACAAGGACTCTCATTCCTGTGGTGAGCTCCCTACAACGAAATCAGTGTGTGCAAAAATGGGAACCAAGAAGATGATCGTTCATTCAGCCGTGAAAAAAACAATGGTAAAGTGCTTTTACTTGTTTGGCTCAAGACCATGCTAGTTTCTGTGAACTTTACAAACACAAATCAACAACACTCCCCCTCTGGATCCATAGAGTGAATAAAGACACGATTTCCCTTGAATGGAGGAGAGAAAGCGGTACGCAAGGCCCCAACGGCAAGATGTCACTCAAAGGTGGGGCTGGGCCTCGCATTGAAATCCGCTATAGTGTTGAATTAGAGAGGAATAGGAAAGAGAAGCGCTGGCGAGGCAGAGAGCTGGGCGGAGTTGGCAAAAGTGAATCCAGAACGCGAAGGAGGAACAAGTCTTCTGCCAAAGAGACCGAACCGCAAAGAAATGCTGTGACGTGCGGACCGCAAAGCATGCTTGGGTCCAGATGCGAAGTGCCGAAAAGCATCGATAACACCACCGCTGTTGAGCAGAGGCCACCTTTCTGGAGCAGACCTGACTAAGGTACCTGGGTTGCTGATGGTGGAAGGAGGCGGACAGACCAGGGAACGAAAGCAGAAGGGATGAGCTCCTTAAATACACAACAGGAGCCTAATAGCCTAAAGCGGAAGAAGGAAATGAGTAACAGTGAGGGGCACAGGAACACCAGAAATCAGAGTATTGAAAATTGCCAAACGGCGAGTATACTATTGAGGGGTTTAAGGGGGGGGTCAGGAAACCCAAAGGAACCAGAGGGGATCCACAAGAGAAGTGAACTAAAAAGACAAGGGAAACCTGGATAAATGCAACACAAACCTAGTAAGAGGAAATCCACCCAAGTGGTACAATTGATTGAATTGATATTTTATTTCTATCGCGCTCGTACACAAGTGTTTCAGAGCGCAGTAAGGGAGAGGAACAGGGGAGAACAAAACAATCTTACTAGGTCCTGTGACATTGAGAACGTGCAAGTGCATGGAAGGCGGGCGAAGTGGAAGTGCGGAGCAAAGGAGAAACAGAAAAAAAAATAATAAATGATAAAGGCAACAAACCGTGGTCGGTCAGCCAGCAAGTGGCAAGTGCTGGTTTTAAGGCAGCAGACCAGGTAAGTCTGATAAGTGCAGGAAGAAAAGGGGGGTTGGGGCTGTATGGGTACAGAAACAGACCCCAGTGCAAGGGGTGGCCCAGAGGCAGTGCGGGGGCATGGCAGGGTGAGCAGGTACCTGGGGCCGAAGGACAGAGGGTGGCCAGGTGCACAGTGCCAAACCGATCAGCAGGGGAGAGGGGGGTGGGAGTGAGGGCAGAAGCAAAGAGGAAGATCTTGAGGCGCTTCTGGAACCAGAGATGGTTCTCAAGTTTTAGAGTGGCAGGGAGGCTGTTCCAGATGGAGGCCAGACTGATTAAGGAGGCATCCCTCCAGCTAAGACACCTTGAACATTGCATCTTTTTAGGAACTTGAGACTTTTAGTTACATAGTGGAAAGACTCTTCTTTTTGTTGAACTTTGACAAGACCACAGATAAATCTTGAATCTGAAGGCAGGAGGGACTCCTGAGGAAGTCTGAGAGAAGTCGGTGTAGACTACTCCGAAGACGCACTATTCTGCCCAAGTTTTTTTTGTTTTCATAAGTGGTAGGGCCAGTTTAATAGCTAGGTCTGGTAGAGGGCACTCTGTTATTTTGACTACTGACGAGCACCTTCGTATAGTTTGATAGGAAGGGACGGAACTCTCCTTTTCGCAGTAGGACTTGGATGGGGTTTTGTTTCGAAGTTAAATAAATCTTGCAAAATGTATATCTTCTGGTCAGAGTCCTCCTGGCTTGCCACTCCATCTAAACCTCCTAGTCACATTGTGATAGATGTTACTCTTATTTTGCACCCCTTTCCTCCATAGTTGCTGCTTTGCTTCCTGCAAACACTTCTTCAGATATAAAGATTGCAAGAACTAATGCTCAGAAAAGTGTGTGTGTGCCTGGCTCATTAATGCTCCTTGCCCGACAGTCATTTCCCCAGCACAAACAAGCAAGCGCATGAGCAAGCGGTTTCAGGATTTTCATTGTTTTCCAAATGTAACCTTATTGTGATGTAGTTTTTTTGGTTCTTCCTCACATTTATGCCCAGGGTTAGTCTAAACACTGCTTTTGCTGCCACTGGACAGATTCCAGTTCTCAGACACACTTGCCTTGCTTGGGCCTGAGCATTGCTGGCACGTGTATTTTTTGACGCATCACCCCTGCTCTCACACTTTGTCTTTAACATTGGAGGACAGTTTGGATTTTCCCCTAGCATTTTGTCATTTATCAACAGCAGGAAGATAAGTTATCTATTTTCTTTTTGCAGGGAACCCCGGCCAGGTGACTTTCCGTGCAACTTACTATGGCCGGCAGCATGGCTTTGATTCTGGTATTGAGCCATGGCAGAAAGTTTATGCAAGCCCTGTGATGTGAAGTTTTCAATCGCAAGGGCTTGCCTGAGCTGCCCAGTGCCCTTTAAGACAAGCAGGTGTTCCTACACGGGATGTGCTTGGAGAGGCTGTAAGGTCCTAAATGCAGACGTTGCTCCCCTCCACAGATCACTGATTGGTTGTCCTCACATCTTCAGCACTTCTCGGCAGGAAAAAGCTCACCATTTCATTCACACCCTCACCCAGTTAGAGGCTATCTACTCAATCAAGCTCAAGTGCCTTCTAACGACAGTCTGGTAACTGCAGGGCATAGTTCATTCAATACTCGCAACAATGTGAATGTTCAACCGTCTTGGCCAAAGCTTCAGATTCTGAGAAAAAGACTCCCTCTGCTTCCTGAGATAAGGCTCAAAGCCATAGCAAAAGACTTGAAAATGGCATCGGACGAGTGGCTCATTTAATTTTATTTATTTGGATTTGTAAAGCGCACTAACAGCTCAAGTGCATAGATGCGCTGTTGCATGAAAATGTCTTAGTTGCGTGAAGTTGTCAAAGTCGGGTTAATTGCTCGTGGTTACATTGAGCTTGCATACAGAATAATTGTCCTCCAAAAGAAATTGAGATTACAGTAAGAGGAAAAACATAGATGGTTACAGCTTTTAGTATATTGTTCAGATACATTACGTGCCACATGAAAGCAGGGGAGGAGCATTGTGTCTAGGTAAAAAGGCACCCAGAACTTCTTCAGTTGAACAGCATCCTTTTTAGTGCTCCAGTGCATTGCTGCCAGGACTGGGAAGCTGGACCCACCGGCCCACTTTCTATGATTTGGGTATGGAAATCCTGTTGACTTAGGCCGATCTTGTAGGTCCGGCTGAGGTGGGCTTGACAATTCTTTGAGCAAGGTATACAGGTTCTACTTTATGGATGCATTTGTGTCTGAGCAAGGGTTTTAATGATTATCCTTTCTTTAATGGGGAGCCAATTAACCTGCTTCCTGGTTTACGAGATCTGTTCTCTCTAGGAAAGCCAGTGACCGCCCTCGAAGCATTATTCTGGACGGTCTGGAGCTTAATAATGTTTTACTGACGTCCCAACAAAGAGGGCATTGCAGTAATCCTGCCGAGTTCCAATAATTGCTCTTGCAATTGTGAGACCGTTCTGTTCCAACAGAAAGGGTCTGGCTGCATTGAGCAGTTGTAAGTGGTATGCTGAGGAAGACGCTATGGCGTTAACCTGCCTGTTCATGGAGAAGTCAGAGTCCAGGTTAGACCCCCAAGGTCTTGACTGCTTGCGATACAGGGATTGGTAGGTTGTCAGTCGTGAAGGAACTGTATTGTTTGTCCAGTTTCCTAAGGGTAGCAGAAGTATTTTTTTTTTTTCACCATTAAAGCATAACCAGTTTTCTTCCATCCAGGTTTGGATTGTGCAGTAAATGAAAATGGCTTTGTGAAACCAGGAAAAGTGTGCAAAAATGCTTAAATTGATAAACATTCCATTGGGAGCAATACCAAACAGGTCATAACCAACATGAGCTACAAGATGAACAACAATACACACTTTCAATCAGAATGGGAGTGTAGAAATAATTTGAATGAGAAAGACGTGTGTGAAACTTTTGCTAAATGCGAATTTGCGCCTAATTTCCACTATGCGATTATTTTTTTTAATTTTTTTTTTTTTTTTATAAAAATGGGTTAAATATACTATTTTGCAATGCAGTTTTTAGTTTTGGATGTAGCTAAGGGTCTTAGGTTTAAGTGAGAGTTGAAATTATTATCTGAAATTGAAGAAGTTATGCAAGTTTGAGTAAGAGGTGTTTTGGAAATAAAGATGCGAAATTGAAACAATTTCCTACAATGACAATTCTGCTCTAAACTACTGTATTCAGTTCATTGTCAATATGCGAGAACCTCCTGTGCACTATCAAGTCAGAATTATTTAATTCCAAACTGGGTTTTGACTTTAAAGAATTACCTACTGCTTTCATTACAACATATAAATTGAACACAGTTTATAGGTAGATTTTGATATTTAAAGAATTAGGCCCTTCACAAACATGCTTTTAAAGAGGCGATTTTTGCACTCCTTCCCTGAAAAAGCACTTTTTAAACTGAGTCTTTTAAATCCACTTTTCTTATGCGGCACATGCACTTTTAATTCAGTATTATTTCTGTCCTTGAGTGCTGGTCTTTGTTTTGCAATCTGGATATATGTATCCAGCCTTTGTTTAGAATTTTCTCTGCACAGCTGAAATTCTTATATGTTGCCACTTTTAGCCACCCTTTTCCTGTGTAACTGAAAACAAACTGTTGCTTATCTGGTTTTTCATAAAATACATTTCTTAGCTGCTGTCAGTCAGTAAGGCCCGGTTTCTCTGAGCCACCTGGAGGATCTGTGATTTCAGTACACTTTTAATTTCAATGGTTCACTGGAAAATGAATGAATCTAGTGCCAAAACAGCACTGTGAAGGTTGCAAAAGCTGCATTTTAAAAGGCATTTTCGGTTTTTAGCCCAATTCTGTGGCCTTGCTTCATTTTACATGTAACACCCACTGGCATTCTCCTGCAATGAGTTCTGGTTTTCCCCCACTTTGACTGTGTGTAGCAGGGGTGTGCAACCTTTGGTGAGTGTGACCCGTGCGCAGTTTTACAGATATTTGCGCGCACAGGGGTTAGCGCATCCTTTTTTGGCTGTTTCTTTTCACATCGGTAAAGTGAGTGTAACGCTCACCTTGTTGGTCCACGGGAGCGCCTCTCGAATAGCTGGAATGCTCTCAGGGAACCCTTCGCCTGTCCTGGGACCTGGATAATCGAAGGACGACTCTGGAAGACAGGAGGGGAGAGATGAGCTTCGGTCCTTTCCTTGCAACCCACCTCCCGGGATCCCCTCGCAGTTCCCCAGGGAATGTCTCTCACCTGGCTCTCTATAAAGGTGCGCTCTTCGTCTTGCCGTGCTGGGCAGGGGCGCGTCAAAAGGTAGCACCATTCCGCCGAGTTTCTTCACTGGCGAGGGCCGGAGTTCAGACCGGCTGCAACTCCTTCTTTCTGGCGAAAACAATGTCTTTTAGATGCAAGCAAGTCCTTGGTTGAATTTGCAATATTGTCTTCTCTCTTCTTGTTGCAGGTGGCAAGCACTGCGGTAGAAGTTGAAGCCCGTTTAAGACAGGTAAGAAGAACGCCAAGCGACGCTGGGAGCTTCCTAGCAAGTGGCTAACCTGTGATTTTGGTTTTGTTCTGTGGGTCGCGAGGACCTGAAGGTGGATGTTTCCCAAGAGTCCAATGAAATGAAGATGTCTTGAAGATGTTGGCCTTCCAGGCGACCAGTGGAGCTGGTAAGGATGGCGATGAATCTTGCCTCGGATGTTGTTGAACCCGATGAGTGCTGCTAAGCAGGTAAGGAATGTCGATGGTTCTTGCCTTGGAAGAGTTTGAAACCGATGGATGCTGCAGAGCAGGTAAGGATGGCGATGGTTCTTGCCTTGGACGAGTTCGACATTGATGGATGCTGCAGAGCAGGTAAGGGCAGGATCAGATGAGCGTAACGCGTGCCCTTGATCGGGCGTGGTTTAAATAGCAAAGCAGTATCCCAGGTCTTTGGGGCGGGCCCCACCCTGAAGGCTAGACTGCAGAATGCAATTCTCCAGTATTCCGCATGGGGGTGGCCATGCTTGTCCTTTGTTCATAGAAATCCCGTCCCAGCAAGTGTTTCCTATGCCAACAGCACCAGGACTGGCTCCAAGGCATCCGAGGGAATCAGAATAAGGTCCTTGGGGCCCCGTGAGCCCTTGGTGGGGATAAGGTCATGACAGTGAGGCAGTGGGGCTCATTTGTATGGGTTAAAATATCCCACAGCACAAATGGTGGATTATCAAAAAGGATGGGGATATTCCTTTGTAGCTTAAGGTTATTTGGTAAGGGGTGACCATTTCGGACATTGCGCACTGTTCTTGATACTAACAAGAAATTTACCACGAGATTGCATGTTACCGGATAAATTGGTTCAAACCCACCTATTCAATCTGCAGTGGTGGTCTCTGCCACTGGCCAGCGAGACCTAATTTTAACCTACACTTCTGCTCCTCCACGTAAGGATGAAACAAGTTTGTTCTTTATAGGGTGGGAAGAGGTGAAGGCATAACTGAACAATGCACTGTATCTTTGGCAGGCCAACACTGCGGCTGTCTTGGAAGCATGCAACGTTAGATTATGGAAGATATTGAAAAATGTTGTACCGACCATCCATCGGAAAAAAGGAGCTATGCCAGTGCAGATTCTGCTGAGAGCCACGCACTACTGTGAGTTACTTGGTAACCATGGCTCACTGTATGTTTGGTCTTAGATATCAGAAGAGGGGCGTGGTTGAAGAGCATTAAGCCCTTTCTGACTCCAGAGAAGTCAGATCACTCCGTTTTGTTAGAACAAGTGGTTTCACTCCTCAACTGATAACTCTCTACTATTTCAATAAAGAAATCCTGCACACATTCTCAAAAAAGTGACTAGGAATATTGTTCCAGGGATTATGGGGCTACTCTGAGTCCCAATGAAGACTAGATACAGGAGAGACTCATTTGTTCTCATCAAAAGAGGAGGAAACAAAGGACGATAATGATCTTTGCGATCCAAGGCCTCTCACAAGAAATTAAATCGGTGATTTGCTGTAGCCCAAGAAGCGTCCTACTTTGAGCGTCTATCTCTAGGTTCACCCAAACGTGTCATCACCTCATGCAGGATCATCTATATGGTCCCATATGTGGTTAATTTGCGTTCCTGACCCAAATTTACCTCTCCATCCAGTTTCCCCATAACCGTACAACACATTCAATCTCTTGCATCAGAAACAGTGGATTCTATTCAGGGTTCTTTGTTGTGGTCAATGAGGACAGGGTAGGGTTTAGGAATATCATAGGCCTTTCAGACTTGCCTTTCAGACTTGCCTATCTGCCCAAGGAAATTCAAAGTGGTCCCACCTGCTTCAATCCTGTCAGCTCTCCAGTTAAGGGACTAAGTTTTCCCTTCTCTAGGAGTTCTTTGCCCTCACATTCCAGGCATCACGGGGCATTATGGCTTAGTTTCCTGGTGGTCTACACGTGCAAATGTACATGTGAATCATTCGACTGCACTTGGTCTGCCAACTGGAGCCAGGAACGGGTACTCCAATCTAAGGAGGTTTCCAATCTGAAACCCACAAAGTGTGACATTGTGTGGTAACATCCAACCTGCAATATGATTGAAGGGACTCCCTTTTTACAACAGGATCCTGCTTGTTCAATTGTGACCGATTCCTTGCTGATTGGTTGGGGGAGTGGGGCACAATGGGTCACCTTAAAATGTATGGTCTGTGTGGCTGGCCACTTGCAATCGGGCAAGTGTATAACCATTATCTAACTGAAAGCAACCTTTTTTGGTTCCCAAAGCTTTTTCTCTCTGGTCAAGGGATGTTTCTCCTTCGGACTAACAACGCAACGAACAGCAATTTATTTTTCTTTCATTGTTTAAAGTGCAGACTGTTGGGCAGAATCACCTGCAGTACCCTTGGGGAACACTACAGGCAATTAGGACTACAAGTGTAAACACAATTTCACCTTTGGTACAAGCCTGTACTACACAGTAAAGTGGTAGCGATGGCTGAGTAGCCAGACTTATCTCAAGAGTTTAAATGAGCTGTAGAACAAGTTACACAAAGGACCAACAAATACAGTAATTCAAATATACACTTACTCAAGGTTTCTTGGTAAAAGAATATACATTTGTTTACTCAGTCAGTTAGAAAACATTACACTAGCATAAGCAGTTCAATATCACACATTAATACACCATAAAAGTCCTACCGCTAAGTAAATGAACAGGTTTAGCTCCAAAATGAAGTAGGAGCAAAATGGCACTTCAGATACTTGAAAAGACAGGGTTATAAGAATAGACTCATAGGCAGGGCACAGGGTTTCAGTTAAATACAACCAGCAATTCTTCTCAATAGGCCTGGGCCAAAGTCAATGGTTCAGAGTCTTTTGCAAAAGATATCACAGTTCTGGTGTATAACGGTTAAGTCTTTGCCACGGATAGAATTTGGCTAGGTTAAAAGTTTGCGAATGTTTTGGGAAGGACAAGCCTTCGTAGTTGAGGAAAGTTTCATGCACTTTCTCAATGGCTGAAAAGATTTCCGGACCGAGTTTGCACAGTACCTTGTCAATGAAGAAAGCTGTAGCTGAGGCAGTTGTTCGTGGCAGTTCGAGCAGATCTCACTGTTACTGAGCTTCAGTCGTGGGTAAAAGGGTGATGTCGGGAGGTTCCTGCACTGCCCAGGGAAGAGGCCAAAAGCTGTAGCAAGACGTCTGTTTAAGGTGTGTGTTCCTTAAAGTCCACAAGCTGGTTTCCTTCCCTCTGGCTATCTGGTTATCTGATGAAAATTTGGCCAGGATAGGATGGTGTCCAGATGGCTTGCAAGTTGGTTGTTCCCACCAAACTCAAGGGAAGAAGTTCACCTAGAAGGGCTTCTGTCGTCGGAGTTTCAGGCAATTTGGACCTACATTAGGGCTTCACCGGTAGTCCAGGAGTTGCAGCAGTCCTCTTCCTTCCTCTCCTCTTCGGTTCTTTTGTTCCAGTGGTCGACTCTGCTTTCCAAGTCCCAGAGACCTGCTTTTAACAGTTTCCCCCATTCATTCCAGCCTGGCTGTTACTCACACAGCAGGGTGGCTGTCCTTGCCGGACAGCCAGCCTGCCAATCGCGCTGGAGTGCATTCAGGTCTCATAGGAGACTAAGCATAGGGAGTTTCGGGCACCTCCCTCACATCCTGTCCACCCCAGACACCCTGGCGCCAGAGGAGGGCTTCAGCACTGAAGCCTGCCAAAGGCGGGGCCAAACCTGGTTTGGCGCGCAGAGACAAACACAAGAAGGACTTTTCCTAAAAAAAAAAATGGCAAAAAAGAGGACTGGAGTCTGTTTTTACAGATAGATCTTGGGCACCATATTGAAAAACATGGCTGACGTGATTTTTAGCTACCATTGTTAGTGGTCGTGAAAAACCACGGTAGTTGATCTAAACCACTGCCACCAGCCATTTAAAATGGGAAAAGGTAACATTTTACTGTTACCGAGTGTTTTGACTCAGGGGAAGCTAAGCAATCCCTCCAGCACTCTATATTAAGATAGTGTGTGCTCGGTCAGTAAATTTAAAAAGACTAATAAAGCCAATTTAACTGTACATGCTCTGGGAGACGGTAGTCTGTCCCAGAGAAGGTATTTAAACCTTGGGGTCTGAAAGACTCCCCTGTGCCACTGCACTGAAGGTGCTGTGTGACACACAAACAGATGATGCCACTGGAGTTGTTTTTTAAAACTCCACAACCAAAGAACACAAAAGTAAAACGCGCACAAAATACATGGAACAGTGGGGGAAAAAAAAAGGCTAACGCTCTCCCCAGGTAAAAAATCAAATCCCAGAAATCCAGCAAAGTTGCTGGGGGTCTCAAAAGGTAAAGGAAATTACCACATTTTGAGAATTCTCGAACTAGAGCAGCGTAGCAATGTACATGGTGTGAGCTCTGTATATGGTGCGAGTAGCCAGTGTTGGGGCTTCCATCATTTAACAATAGCACAGTACCGCGAGTTGAGATCTGTGAGTCTATTGCGCTTAGTCAAGTGGTGTTGAAAAAAATCACGTATTTCAGAGTTTTGCTAAATTGGAGAATTATTGGGGCATTCTGATCTGATCCTGGGATAGTGGTAGGGAGAAGAAAAGTCGGTTAGTTGGGAAGGTGGCTAGGGATAGATAAGGTGCTCAGGGAGGCATGCAAAGAAAAAGGTGGAAGAGCTATGTCTATAATTTGACCAAATTTATCGTGGCACCCGACTGTATTCTAAATGGCGCAGCACCGAAAAGGAGAGATAGCTGGAAAAGGTTGTTCACTGTGCCTGGGGTTGTCTGGAATGTACTCAATACATGGTGAGCTGGGGCATGTTGAAGCCATACCCAAGAAAACGAAGGCGGCAAAGCCCATTTCCTAGGCCCCCAACATTTGGCTGGGGTTGTATGGCAGAAATATGAGTTTGCCTATTTTTGCAACAACTCCATGAAAAGCATGCAAAAAAGCTCACGTTTTGGTTCTCAGCAAGCATGTTTATGGCTTGGCCATGCTCAGACTTGTGAGACTTCCACAGTGTCATGATGAGCCAATACATGTAGAAACCATGTCCAAGAAAACCGTGTGCAAAGCCCCTGTATTCACTCCCCAAGCGGCCAGGTTC
The DNA here is from genome assembly GCF_040938575.1 of Ambystoma mexicanum. Classification (NCBI taxonomy): domain Eukaryota; kingdom Metazoa; phylum Chordata; class Amphibia; order Caudata; family Ambystomatidae; genus Ambystoma; species Ambystoma mexicanum. The sequence continues at coordinate 494,372,317 of NC_090933.1, read as the reverse complement.
TATTGATGTGGGGGGGTGGGGGGGAGAGATGGAAGGAAATATGGGCACATTTAAAGAAGTTAGGATTTCAACCAATGCTTCCTTGGAAGCGGAAGCCCCAGTCCAGCCTTCCTGGAGGTTCCTGCAGTCTTGCTAGAGCCTTTAAGGTAAAGGTTATATTGGTGTGTGAGGCAGGAATCCTTTTAGACTGAGTGCTAATGGGAGCTGGTTTACATAATTCCACCTTTTTGACTAGCCTGCTCACCCACCCTTGGTTGCAGCTACTGTCCTGTTAATGGAGGGCATCATGCGAAAGTTGGGTCAAAACAGGAGTGTATGATCTCAATAACAGGTTTGATTTCCTAGTCTACCCTTCTAAATCTTCCTTTTTTGTGTGTATTTAGGGGGTTGACGCCTGCTGTTTTATGGAAGCTTCAAAAAAGACAACCTCAACTTATAATATAACTTGACCCATCCAGCTAGTAGAAATGGAAACCAACATCATATTCTCCCCCCTCCCACTCCCCCAATCGTGTGATTGAATAAATACAGTAGCACTCGGGTACATTCTAGTTAACGTGCATTTTGCTTTGGGGAGAATAACCCATGGATTCCAGCAGAACAAGACATTACACAATATGTTTCTACAGCCTAACTCATGACCTGGCATTGCAGAACAGAACACAGTGTAACATACCAAATCTGAGTGTATCACTGCAAAACAGGGCAAGGCCTATGTAATGCAACTCAGTGCAGGCATATCTCAAAAGACGGCATTGCTAGGCACTCAAACCAAGATGTAACCCAGCAGAAACAGCACTGCAAAGATGGCATATATCTCTTTCTCTTTGTTTCTCTTTCTCTTTCTTATATGAGAGGGTGATTGCACTCTTGTGAGAGCGAGCAAGCCCGCTCTGTCTCTCCCCTTGGCCATTAAATTTATCAACCCTGTTAAGACACATTAATAGTTCCAACGTTATTCCTACCAGCAGGGCCTCCTCAACCTCTGAGATTTTGATGCAGTTCTTTTCTCTTTGGCTGAATTCTTTTCAGTCCATTGCATCTGTCATTAAACGTGTTCAAATTAAACGGCTTTCCTGGTGGCTCTCTCCTCCGCCTGCAGGCGCTGCAGGCTCAGTGAGAGGCAGCTGCTATGCTGAGTCTTACAAGGACATGCTTTTATTTTAGACCCCAACTTCCTCACCAAAGTAGTTTTTGAATTTGACTTTGGCTAAAATCAGCCTGCCGTTATTTTATTTTTTCTGGACCACAGCCTGAGGCCGAAAGGACACAGCACTGTGAACTGCATTCGCAGCTTTCAAGTTTTACCTTGAAAGGGTGCAGGATTCCACTCATCTGGCCATCACTTTGTCACCTAATGTAAAGCGACCATTTGAATGCTGGATGGTTAACTGCATTTGGGAAGGTAACTGTTAGGCAATTTCACTATTTAATAGGAACTAAAGTTGCCTCTAACCTTTCAGGGTCCTGCTCTCCATGAAGAGGTGCCCAACAGGCACAATCCTCCTGCTTTCTGTCAACCTTATTCGTAGGGCAGATTCCCTGTTGTCCTCGGTAACGTGTTAAGACGCTTTTGTCTGTAAAGGTAATGTATACTGAACTTGGTCCGTTGTCCCTATTTTCTCCATACAACTGCAGTCTGATAGCGCTTTATAAGACTGGCATTTGGGTTGGGGAAGTGTAAATGTGTCTTGTGTGTGGACCGATGTAACGAAACCAACAATGTTTATTTTTTATATGTAAAAATGTTTTGCAACCTACTCGGATCGCCTCCCTTCCGAGTGACATTCAGGTTCTGAGGAGAGGGGACAGTGGGCTAGGACTACAGCACTCACTATGGTGAGTAACTTGTTCCACTGTCTAGTTCACGTTTGTACATTACAAGCCACTCAATAATTGAAGGTCTGATTTTAATGTGACTTCTATATTGTATTTAAAAGTAGTTCAATAACATGATTTTCTACCTGCACTTTGACAGATTGCTGCACTTTCCCATCTTTTGTATCCTCTCTCCTTGGTTTGGAAACGATATGTGCCCTGGACACTCATAAGCTACTTGGTATGCCCACGTGGCATGGCATATGGCCTTGCCCAATGTAGATTTGGTCTGGGTCAGTTGCCTCCAAGCCACCCAATGAGGGCCATTTCCTTTGGATACTTTGGTCGAGGCACCGCAAACATCTCCCGGCCCCACTCTGCTTGTCTGTAGGTCATAGCCAGTGACTATTACCTTAGCAGTGTCTTCAGCCCTTCCTAGCCAACCATAGAGAGAAACTGGTATTGTTCTGTGGCCAACAAGCACTTTGACCAAGACATGGTTTTCGGATCCTTCCCTGCCACTAAGGCTACTGGCCTCTTCACCATACCCCACTGAAGCATGTGATGGACATGGTCTTCGGACCTTAGCAATGTTTACTCCATAAGGTGACCTTTAATTGAACTGGCCAACTTAACTCCCACAACAGCTAGTGGCCCCCTATGCCTGGGAGATTACCTTCATATATGCTCCTAGATCGCCACACGCCCGAAGGGGTAACTTTATCTGGGGATTAGGATTACATTCGACCGTGGCCCTAAAAAGTGGTTACTGTTCCTAGCTTTGCGGTCAAGCCCTATGTTCATATTGGCAGTGGTCTTCCAGGTTGCGTCCGAGGGCTGACACCCGGATTTAGCCTGCTGACCTGGTGTGACTCCCATGATACCAGTGGATCATGGAACCATGCTATGGCCCATGGCCAAGCAACTTTTGTAATTCCGGGGGTATATAATCCTCCGGTGAACCAATTTGCCCTTCGAAAGGGTCGAGGTGAACCCAAGAGGGCCTACATATGCTTATCGTTTTAAAACCAACCAGATTGGCTCTTTCAGTAGCTAGTGGCCCTTTTTTGGACTGCAGCCCAAAATCCACCTGAAAGAGGGCCCATAGACCTGGGCCTGTGTAGCCAATGAGGAGACCTAGATTAGTTGTGCATGGATTGTACTGGACAACCCAAATATGTCTAATAATTAAGCAAAAGTCTATTTACCTTATTGGATGAAGATGAGAGCAAATGGTCTTTTGAAATTAACCAGAATACCTGGGTCCCACTTTTAAATTTCCAACCCCAGCTCCCAAATAAAATGAACAATTCCCCAAAATGTATTTTCAACGTTTTGTGAATGTCAACCAGCTCATAAGGCGTTAAACTTGCTAAAAAATGCTTTTCTGAATGGGTGCCCAAATTAATTACAACTGGATACTTAATTGAAAGTGTTCATGTTGGCTTATTACATAGATTTGTAGAAATGTAGAACTGTACGTTTGCAAGCTATTTCAGTGGGTCATGTCGCACATTTTCGGTCATATAGGCCTGTTAAATATATTTATAGTGATGAGCGAACTTGCATACGCTGTTCAATTCAATAATGTATCTAATGGTTGGGTTTTCCTGGCCTCATACCTACTGTTTTTATGAGAAGGAAGAAACCGTCCTTCTGAATACAGTAAACATCAGCCCATACAGGTGGTTTCTGGAAGGAACGGGAAATGGGGTGTAACACAAAGGACCTGCAGTTACTAAATACATAAACTTGGGATATTATTGCAAAATGTTTTCATCTGACGATATTGCCACATTGGTCAAATATATGCTCTTATCCGAAAGAAAGTCCAATTATAAAACTAAACCCGTCTGCAGAAACCTGCTTTGATACTGTAATTACTCAATAAAGCATGATGATTATCTTAATATTTCTTTTTGACTTCTGTTGCATTTTTATAGGTTGCAGTGCTTATCCCTTTTCGGAACCGCCATGAGCACCTGCCCATTTTCTTCCGCCACTTGATACCAATGTTACAAAACCAACGGCTAGAGTTTGCCTTTTATGTCATTGAGCAGGTAAGAATGTTACTAGTTAAACTTGTTTAATATCTGAGGCATTGATTATTAACAAGTACTTTAATAAGATGGCTTGCCGCATAGTTAAATCTCAGTACAATGTAATTCATGGAATGCTTGTTTATCTGTTATGCAAATATGGCAGCAGTTATTGCATTATGTTAAGCTTTTTTTGAAGTAGGGTTCTTACTTGCATCGGTTTTGTGAGCAAGAAATGAACATGTGGTTATTGCGTCAGAAAGGGAAACGTGTTTCCCTTGTATTCTAATATATTCAACCGTGTTAGATGACAAGGATACACATATGCATGCATTATAATGCTCACAAACCCTTCAAAATAATTGAGCAGCTGTGACTTCTTTTTTTAAAACATTTTTTAAAGGTGGTCCGTTTTAGGCTTTCTGATGTATTCTTTTTATCGCTATGCAGAGAAAAAATGAAGTCTGTATTGGAAATCATTTTCCAGATGATTAATTCACAGGAACATTTGATGTAGTCTTATGCCTCCTATCTGGTTTCCAATTAATGGAGGGGCTCAGCACAGCTTGACAGATTTGTCCATAGAATCCATTCTGCTCTTTGGCCTGAAGTTAGTCTGTGGTTTACCAAGTGAGGAGTCTGTTTGATTTTCCAACTCCTATTTAGAATGCAGAAAGGATCCACCCCAGGTAAGATCTGATGAGGGAATTCTACTCGACTATAAGAAAACCTTAGATTCCATGACCAACTAGTCAGCACATGTAGAGGCTCTAGCTCTGATGAGCCTCATGGACCTTATTTGAAGTGGTCTTAGGTTGTCAGGATAGCTCTGGGTTAACTCTCCTTGTGAACAAGACCATGCTGTGCAACATGCGTTTGATCCCCACTTTGGCTCCTATGAGCTGGAGTAGCCTGGACTTAAATGTGATATACATACATAAGAATTGTTCACTGAAAATACTTCCTTCCCATAAAACAGCCTACCTTTTATCACATGTGGTAGTCCCCTGTACTTCTTGCTTGGTTTTCTGAGTTTGCGACTTGTTCTCATAGCCAGCCTAAATATCAAGTGAGGAAGTGTCTGTGTTTTCTTGCTCTACGTTGAGTCCTTATGAACCCCTTAGTCTCACTAACAGAAAATCCACTTTTTATTCAGCCTTTACCATTAACAAATCACACAATACAATAAATCACACTATACATAGAACACTATACAGCAAGATCTAGAAATATATCGCCTATACTCTGCCAGGTATATTAATAAATGTAGGTAGTGGGTGGGAGGGGCTAGAGTCCTGCAGTTGGAGGTGTGGCTAGCCTTGGAAGGAGCCCTAATGACCTGGATTGTGTTCTGGGAGAACCTAATTACCAGCAACACCAGTATGTTCAAAACTTCCTTCTAGCGCAGAGTGCAACGCTGATGGCTTGCAAACCTATTCTTTGTATTGTACTATATTCCCAGTTCGTGGGGTGCCAAAGAAACCCAAAGATCATAAATACCTCTGCAATATGACTTTCGGAGTAAATCAGTCCCACATTACTGTATTTTGATTCCTCCTATTCACCCTCCCCAAACCTCAATGCCGTTAGTAAACCCTTTTGTGGTTAATACAGAGCAACTAGAGACGGCTTAAGAGCTTGTCAATATACAAAATGAAGAATACACCCCCAAGGGGGTGGTCCAACCAAACTGACACCTTGTCTGTTGTCTCTAGACACTCCTTTGGTTGCCATTGTGTTGAGTGGTGTAATGAAGTCACCTGTCGCCAACATCAATCCAGCGTGAGTGCTAGTTTGTTTATTTTATTTGTAGGGCACACCGAACCCGGAGGTAACTGGGCGCAACAAATGTAGAAGTAAATATAAGGCTTGGTTACAGGCAAAGGAAGTAATATACAAGTACAATCTCTAAAGTCAATTTACAGGTTAGTTACAGGCAAGGCAGGTTATAGAAGTAGAGTCTAAAGTCAATTTACGGCTTCATAAAAGTAAAGGCAATTTACATATAAGTACAAGGGATCTGTGACAGTACAGGTTCAACAAAGATAGAGCATAGTAGGATAAACGGAATTAGATACTTAACATAAGTATCAGCAGTACAAATTGGAGATGGTAACTGAGCTGGGTGCCGAGAGGCAGATCAGATGTCATTTGAGCGCAACCAGTCCAAGGTTCTACGCCTAAAGCTGGAGAGGGATTGGTCAACTCTAAGATCAATAGGTAGTGCATTCCAAGATTGGCCAGCTTTCACTGGGAAGCTGACTCCTCCAGATGTTTTTAATTTAAATCTGGGGATGTTGAGGCAGAAGGCACTCGTTGTTCTAGAAGGATGGGAAGAAGTTTTTCTTACCATTCTCTGTTAGGTAAAGGGGCGATATTCAGCCATCGGTTTTCTCTTGTGACACATGCTCTCTAATGGGAATGTTCAAGGCTGTTCTTAACGCATTGTTTTGTAAGATTTGGAGTTTATCTAACATGTACTTGTTAGCACCCAGGTAGAGGGCGTTGCAGTAATCTATTTTTGACAATACTAATGTGTTGGCCAGAATAATACAGCTAGCCTTAGCTGAAGATCTGCATGCCCTGATTTAATTTGCATGTGTAAGCAGAAGAGGACGCTAGGGAATTTACTGGTTTGCCAAAGGTTAACGTAAAGTCAACGTAGAAGCCAAAGAGTTTTAACTTCTTTCATGACCTTGATCGTATTTGCATCTATATTGAAAGCAGAGTAGTTGTTCAGTTTATTGAGGTTGGCAGTTGAGCCCAGGATCAGGATCTGTTTTGTCGTCATTCAGGCATAGGCCATGGTTTGCCATCCATGCCTGAATGAGGAGGTAGATTTTATTTACCAAGGCTAAGTCATCTTCATAATTGCCTGAAAGGGGAATGAGGATCTGGGTGTCATCTGCATAGTTGGTGTAGGTGACACCCATCCTGTCCAATTTGTCGAACAGAGGCTTCTTAAATATGTTGTACATGGTGAGCGAGACACAAGAACCTTGTGGCACGCCGCATGTAGTCAGGATGGGGTCTGCAGATGCCGAGGGGGAGAAAAACGCTCATCGTTCTATTATTTAAGAACAATTGGACCCAGGCAATAGCCTCTTCAGAGAAATGGGCAGACGATGCCAGATGTCTGCACAGCACTTTGTGGTCCACCAAATCGAAGGCAGCTGACAGGTCAAGGAGGAGTAACAAGGCTGTTTTCCCCTTGTCTTTAAGCTCATCGAGTTGGGTTTTAAGGTAGTTTACTGCCGTTTCCGTGCCGTGCTGTGGCCTGAAACTGGATAGGCGGGAACCTAGGAGGTGATTAGCCTCAAGGTAGGACTGGATTTGCAAATATGTAACTTTTTTGACTATTTTAAGGAGAGATGCACTGTGGTAATTGGCCTGTAATTCGTTGGATGGCAGGATCTAGAGCCTGTTTAAAAAAAAAAAAAAAAAAAAAATTAATAATTTTTTAGTAAAGGTAAGAACCAATATTCTTTTAAATTACTGGGGACAGTGTTGGTTGCAAAGGATGCATTAATAAGTTTAGAGATGAAAGGGACACAGTCTCTCGCTGTATCTTTGATTATTTGTGCGGGACAGTTGTCACCTTGGCAATTGGGACGGTTTTAGAGAGATGATGATTTTTTCAGTTTCCAGGATTATATTTTGGTAAATTTAAATGGTTCTAGTGTTCTGTTGGTTTCTTGCAGGATAGTCGGATGTGGCTCAAAGTTGTTAAGGGAGGCTTTTTTGTTTCATTTTGTTTTGAAGTAACGTTGTTTTATTGGCTAAGGCATTATGTATGCTTGTACACCATAGTTTATCCATTAGGGGCATTGTCTATTGGCAGAGTTGGGAATTCCATTTCACGTAGTATCACAAATAATTCTTTCGTATTAGAGCTTGCTTTAGAGATTCTTTTGTTATAGAGCTCTTTCTTGGTACGGATTACTTCCTTTTTGTAGTTGTTGGCGAAGTTAGTTAGTCTTGTTTTCATCGGTGGGGCTATGTTGCCACGTTGAGTCTAATTTCCTTATTTGGCGTCTCAGGTTTTTGAGGTGAGAACCAAGCATTAAGGTGTGCAGGTTGTTTGCTTTTGAGCAGTTGGAGAGGAGCGATGGTGTCTAGCTCTTTAGACATTGTGTTGGTGTTGCGGTCAGAAGTGATGGGGACTGCATTAAGAGATGGAACGATGTGAGGGAGTAGACTTTCTGGGGCTAATATCCTTTTTACTTCTAGTAGAAAGGGGAGGTGCCATGACATTATTTTTAGGTCGTTGGTTAGGTGTGGCTAATGTGAAGGTGATCAGCTGGTGGTCAGTCCAATATTGTGAGGTGACCTTAGTGATGGAGGTTTCGCAGTTTTGGTCCGCTACACAGTCTAGGGTCCTACCTTTGTCATGCTAGTAACATTATTTTTTTTTAAAAGTCCATATGAAGTTCAGACTTCATCCTGCCGCTGGAACAAGCCCTGACTTGCGCAAAACAACAAAATCCAGTGTTCTATACCAGGAAGAATAAAACTTATTTGATGTCAGTCTGCTTGACTTGGACCTCTGCAGCGAAGATCAAAATAACGATCAACAAACTGGTGGTGAACTAAACAAGAATGATGGCTCAGGGTGGCCCATCTCAGCGGACATGGACAATATGCCCGCTTTTCTGACAGAGCACCATTCTATCTCTGGAGTAGACTTTCATCAGCGAGTTCCATTTCCCCATTTGGCGTCCATCACACCCTTCGAGATCTAGAATGTAAAGTTGACAGCCCCGTTCATATCTGCACTTAGTTCTTTTGTATCTATATCACATTATGTCTAAATTGAAATTGCACACCATGACCATTGGTGAAATAATATTTAAATGTGTTGATCAAGTGAGAGCAGATATTGTCTTAGTATGCCTCTCGTCCAAAATAGTTACCAGTTCGTAGAGCAATCTGAGACAAATGGACGAATTGGCTATTATCTGTCACCAGTCTATGGGGGTCGGGCAAATGATGGGCATCCAAATTGACCCAAAGAACCATAAACAAAAAATGGAATGGAGAATCCTTGAAAATGTGTCCGGCGGGGGTGGGGGGGTTCTGCATCACATCCCTGGAACTAGTTAACACACTTCCTACCCCTAAACAGAATCCGGGTAATTACTCTTGGCTTGCCCATAAGCATTGGAGACTGGGCAAAAGTTGCACAATTTATCAAGATTATTGTGGAAATCGAGGGGTTTTAATAGTTTTCTGAACAATCCAGGCTCAAATCAGATACTCAATAACTATATTTTAATTTTGCAAGAAGTAAGGCTTCAAACCCCATATGTTATGGTTGGCTATGTAGTAATCCAACAATTTGCAACACCCGCAAAGAGTGCCCGATCTTCTGGGGGGCTGATTATAGCCATTAAGAGAAACCATAAAAAAGTGTCTCTAATTTACATTATGGAATATTGGCAGTGAGGGACTCTACAAGGGGTAGATATTTCAAACCCTATTTTGGCTTTGGATATATTTTGCCACCCATTTAATTCCTCAGTTGACACATTTATGGCTTTGATCGCTCAAATTCTGGGTACCTATATTGGACGGTCGGAGGGCATGACCATAATGGCAGATTTTAACTGACTGTAGAGCTGTGTTCGATGATGTAGAGTACATGAGCTCCCAGAACAACCCCTCCAAAAGGTTTGAACGTGGGGACGAAATTGATTCATCTTCTTGAAGGTCGAATTTGTAAATGACCAACTGAAATGTCAGTAGATATTCAGAGTAAACGCACATGGTGCAATAATAACTTAGCAAGTGCATGGACTATTTTTTTTTTTTTAACACTTACTATTTGATGTGTCTTGAATCTTAAAATGGGCACACAAGTTTAAGTGATATTACTTTTAAACTTGTAATTAAGGCACAAATTGGGAATGAATTGGCAATTGTTATGACTAAACCTGAGTATGTTGACTGTGTGTTCCACCCTAGACAGTTGTTGGATAGGAAGTTCTTCAGGCAATAGATAAGGCAGTACTTATGAGCTTATTTTATGTAACTGAATAAAGAATAAGTAGACCGTGTAGGAGCAGGGAGGAAGCCTACTGGCTCCCACCACCCAGACGACATGATTTCCAGCTGCCTAGGGTGGAACACTCACACCAGAGCACATTCCACTCATCCAACATTCCACACATGACATCAATCAAGCTCTGCAAACACTTCCATCCCTTCACAACCAAAACACACCATAACCCTAATCTGCGGACCCATCCGGAAAAAAAGCAGGATAGCAAAGAGGATCTGGGGCACAGGTACATTTAATGTAATAGACTTGTGAGAGGTTTATTTTATCAATCGACTCTAAAATAGAAAACTTATTTTTAAACTTTTTTTAAAAAAATGTTTAAGCACTTGCCATCACACATCTTACACGGTAAAACATATCAAGCGGGCAGATGGGCCATGTTGCAATACTAGTTGAACAATTAAGAAACCAGCATAGAGCCGACTTGTAGGGAGACGAGGGAACCTCCAGGGTTGTTGGCAGTGGGCGAGTTCATATCCCAGTCTTGTAGCCACCCGCTCACAGAAGATACACCCTGAAGGCGTCCCATGTGGCTTTCGGGCAGGCTTCCACTGGACAACAGTGAAATTCTGCACCATGCCCCACTCCCTCAAGCTGACAGTGTGGCTCTTGATCATACCGAATTCGGCCACCTAGACATTACGCAGGAATGCCAGCGCATACTGGCGGCAGCTAGGGCTCCTTCTACTAACAGCTAGTACAATCGAAAATGGAAAAGGTTCTGCACATGGTGTTCACAGCAACCCACCCTGCATCCACTGACCATACAGACACAACAGGTGCTTCCTTACCTACTGAAGCTGGCAAAGGAAGGTGTTGCTATCTCCTCCATAATAGTACACTTGGCAGCAATCGCCAGATTCACCGGAAGGAGACGGAGACCTCCCCTCTACAGCAACCGACTCCTCAAGCATTTTGTGAAAGTTATGTTTCACGCTTTTCCACCAAAGAAAAGCCAGTAATCTAGTGCTAGCTGGCCTCATGAAAGCCCCCTTTGAACCTCTGTTCGACTCATATCAACTTTGTAACCTGGAAAGTGACGTTCCTTAGCGCTATTACGTCGTCTAGGCGAGTCTCAGAACTGCAGGCATTAGTGGTGGACCCTCCGTAACTCGGATTTGCAAGGGGCAAGGTAATCCTCTCCACCAATCCCGAAATTGCCATCTGAATTCCAGAAGAATGCAACCATCACGTTGCCTACATTCTTCCAGAACGCCGGCTCCCCAGCAGAGAGCATTACACTCCCTGGATGTTAAAAGGGCGCTAAAATACTACCTGGACCGGACACAATCCTTTAGAGCGGCAAGGCAGATCGATCGCATTCGGACCTTCGAACAAGAGGAAAGCTATCGCAAAGCAGGGTATCGCAAGGTGGATATTGTAAGGAACTCATGGTGGCAACCGTGAAGACAGACACAATTGATCGCAGTTCAAGGGTGTTTATTGAACTATACATGCAGGTTGGAAAAACGCCTAAACTAAACCCAAATCTAAGATGGGAAGCAAGCATTGACCATCAAATGAAAAATAAGGCAGTCCTAGTGGCGTTTGTCAGAATAAAAGGGACTGTAGATTGCCAAATCCTTACAACTAATCAGAGAGTGTGGGATAGGGTATCAAAACATGGAAGACCGTGTGCAAATAATAAGTCAGGATGTGATTGCCTTGAGGTCTCTCTTCCCCACATTTTTTAGCATGGGACAAGATGACTTCGGAGCACATGCTCAAGCTTTCCCAGCATGAGCTAACAGTTCCACATCAACTGTCAGGTTCTTCAATGGTTGAGTATCTTTTCAGTAAGTCTCTCGCTTTAGAGGCCTGATCCTCTCAACAAACAAACACAAAAGTTCTGTTCTACGAACACTTCAGGTGATGGTTTCACCTCTGGGTCCCTTTTTTCTGGCTGCAGACCCCTCAAACTGTATTCAACAAATTCGCAAAGACAGTTCCCTTCTCAGTGAACTTTGGGTGATAGCTTTCCACCAGAGGATCTCTCAGCCGGGCTCGGATCCCAAATGACAAGCGAGACACCTCCCTTCCCCTTGTCTTTTACTACTTCTTGCTTTCACAAATCTTAATGTCTTTTTAAACAGGTTTTCGGGCCCTTGCCCCTGGTTGTCTGCTTCCATCCATATGTGCTCTCCGACCATCTCCTCTCAGTCACCAGCCCCAGAAGTTCTGCGGTTCCAGCTCCGCCAGTAAAAGTGTCGGAGTTACATGGGCAGGGACCGCATCGCCCCAGTCCAGTATTCGGCAAGTAGCGGAAATCTCCATTGTTGCCCGTACTCGGCCAGCAGTACCCCGGCGGCTGCCTCGCATCCGGCCAAGGGCCAATGTCGTCTGGCTGAGCTAGTTGATCCGACACAATCGGGAATTTACAGATGGTCACCCAGAGCTTGCCGGAATGCTTATGCCTTCTGCCGCTTATATATAGATTAGTTTGCTGGTGAAGCAGGTTTTGAGGGATGAGATGTCCATTGATGGCTCCGGGCCTCGGGAGCTCTAGCAGAGAGTAGCCGTCTTAGATTGTGCTCAATAGCGCCCCCACCCACCCAAGATTTATTTTGAATAACCACATTCAGAATAAAAAACTAACTAAAGCACCTAGACAAAATATTAATCTATATGATCCTGTTGTACAAGCAAAGAAACGATCTCTGAGAGCAAGTCTAAAACGATCAAGTAAATCCTCATTGTTGAGACTGGAGCTACAGCAGGAACCATGAAAATGAAGGCAACAATGTACAAATTGGCACTAAGCCTATCACCACGTATTACTGCAGAAAGATGTCAACTTATGTTGCAGACTATCACTTCAAATAATGTGCGTAACTTCTGAAAATGAATAACTGGATAGTCTGGGTCAAGAGGATCTTCAATGCAATCCTACTTCAGAGGAGATCTTTCTTTAAAGCTTTAAAAGCTCCCAGAATCGAAAACGGGTGGTCAGTATTTCGAAATGCAATTGGACTTTAAAGTAATACATTCACGACATTGAATATCTTATCAAAAAGTATCTTAATTGAGAGCCCCAGGACCTAAGGCCGTGAGTAACTACCCTCTTAAAAATGACTTTGCAGATTGGGCAAATGAGTTCATACATTCAATATAATCACCACTAAATCGACACCTAAAACATGGAAAATGTCAAACACCATCCCCATTTATAGGAAGGGCGACCGCTTGAATACGAAAAATTACTGCCCAATAGCCCTCAAAGTTGCGCAAAGTAAGATCTTTGCATCTATAGTCCTCGTTGAATTAGAACAATGGGCTGATTCAGCAGGGAAATTAATGAAGTATCAAACTGGATTCAGGAAGGGAATGGGGACGACACTGAATGGCTTCCTTATGAAATGTTCATAGCGAAGAGCATGATCTGCTAGTGCACTTCTGGTCTACGTGGCTTCCGTAAACTTCCCTCCGGCATTCAATACGGTAAATGGAGCTGTATTATGGGAGAAATTGGGCCGATTAATAATTTTATAATCCTTGGTGAGTTTATTCTCGGTGATACTGATCAAACAGCAGAAACTCGAGGAATAACCCTTTACAAACCAAAAGCTCTTTCAGAGAGACTGGTGCGACATAGTTTATAATTGCGCGTCTTCTCAATTATCTGAACTCTTCTGTGATTGATAAGCAAATGGGAACGTTGCCTAGATAACTGGAAACAATTTCAAATGCCTATTGGAGGATGCAGTTCCTTCATTTTAGATAACATTTGATACCTACAAGTGAAATTCAGTGCGCTTATTCTAAATTTAGTGGAACCTCCAACTTTTGTGCTCCATGTAAACAAAGAAAGCATACAAACTGTAGAACATGTTAGTTCCTTGCCAGCTCTTCACTTGTGATTGCTATTGTTCAACAGATTTATCGATAATGAGCATTGGTTTTGGGGAGGATGTCTAGTGGAAATGAGAACTCGATGTAAATAGCTGTACTAAAATGTGTACATGGTGTTTGTTTGAGATTAGATGGTAAATGTTTTTATTGATATTAACATCAGGCATTAATTTTGTGATTGATCTATTAATGAATTTTTGCACAATAGCACTAAGCGCTTGATCAGTTGTTACCTGTTAGAAATGTATAGTTAATGCTCTGGATTTATACTTAAGTGATATTAGTCCCTGATATTTCTATAGTCTTAACCTTTTTTGGTTATGGATTATTAGAGGAAATGTTTCTTTTGATGTTTACATCTTCGTGATTGAGACACTTGTAGAGTGATAAAGAACCAAATCTAAAGGGGGAAAAGGAAAGGTTAATTTGAGGGGTTGTTAGGTAGTTTTATGTAGTTAGGTAGTTGTATGTATTTTTATTACATTTGCATGATTTTATGTTACTGATTTGTAAGCCACGTTAAAGACTCCAATCAAGCATTCAGACTAGGTCAGTGCCTTGTCTGGGATTGCTCAAGGGAAGCCCTTATTTATATATTTTTATGACAAGTTATAATCTGGATGATGAACCCTTGTTTCACGCCACTCTCTGAGAATCCCCCTGACCCCACTGAACCAAGAAGTAGGTTTGTTTTGCAAATTGAAAAGGTTTATTTGAAAAATGAAACAATAGATATATATCACACTTTTATAATAAATTAATATTTGATATCACACTTAGAAATATGACAGTGAGTGATCAACAATGGATGATGTTATGCTAGCACACTGGTTTAATTACTTAGGAGTAGTATAGAGGATAAGGTAGCTGAGAATGCTTTATATGGTACAAGGAAATGCAAGGTGGAAAAGAAGCAACATAGGAATAAACTTGATATGATTTCAGCAAAAGGTAATAGAATCACTTTTCCCCTTTTGGCAACTCACCCCCTCCTATGCAATAGAAGATGGAAGGGAGAACACACAGTTCTCAGGAATACAATCACAGTACAATATGAATTCAGTTCCCCCCTAGCAAGCTTAGAGAAACAGGGATGATTTTAAACACAGGCAAAGTACTTTAAAGGTGGTATGCAAAGAAGGGAAAAATATGCTAAAATGATTTGAATTCCCTCTAGAGGTTCAGGGTGAGTGAGAGATACTTTAAATCAGTTCAGACCAGCCCTATCAATGATTCAGGGATGGTTACCAGATTGAAAACGGAATTCCTTAATGGAAGCAAAAGACAAATATTTTTACACGTGGCTGAAATGAAGCAAAATGTCAAATCACGGCAATTTAGTTGCATGCGTCGAGCGCAATTACGGAGGAAGTATAAGGCCTTGTGTAGGAAAATGTTGAATTCATTGCCGTAGTCGAGGTATCCGAAGGGAGTCCGGGTCCATGTGTACTGCTGGCCCCCAAAGGTAAAAGCCAGTTTGTATTGGTCCTCCCTACTGACAGGCACGGTCCAGTATCCATTGGTCAGGTCTATTGCAGTGAATACCTGTGACCCCTGAATCTGGGCCAGCCCTTGGTCAATGTAGGGCAGAGGCCATCAGGAAGTATGGACCCGTTTGTTGTGCTCCCTTAGGTCGGCGCAGAGTCTCCACTGGCCGTTTGGCTTCAATATTCCTAGCACCGGATTATTGAAGGTGCTGTGTACTGGACGGATTGTCCCCCGGGACTCGAGGGTCTTAATTATTTCAGCAAGGGACTCCATGGATGCGAGAGGCAAACAATATTGCTTCACAAACACTGGAGTCATGCCAGGGTCTGTGGGAATTGTTGTCGTGTGGATGTCAGTGCGACCACAGTCATGAGTCTACTGCAAAGAGATCTTGGAAATCCAAGAAAACTTGTTTCAACTTTTGCTTCTGTTCCAGAGTCACAGAGGCATCAGCAAGGTTGACTCTCGCTTCCACCATCTGCCTTCTGGTTTTGCTATCTCAGCGGCCTCCTCCAGCTGGGTGGAGAAGTCCCTGGTCAGAGTGCTGATTTGGACTGGAGGCTTCAGGTGGGAAAGGCAGCCCTCATGGACCTGGAAAATCACCTCATCCCTTCTGAAGTCACAAGTCACGTCTTCCTTGCCATAAGGGCAAGAAGTGTACACCAGGAAGTTGCCCCCCATGCCGGGTAAAGATCCTGTCTGGTGTTGTATTGTCATCACTGTCAAAACAGTCCTTGGGGATTGGTCCTAACAGTTGATTTCCTAAATCAATGGAGAAATGTCGGTCATCAACCGCCATTCCAATAATGGTGCCTGCGGCTAGAGTAATACTCTGTAAGTCGCTGTTATCCACCTCTATTGGAATGGTGTCATGTTCTATGTTGACTAATGGTGTTGGGTTTACATCCAACCCTTGCTGTTGGAAAGAAGCATTTAGATGAATATAAGCATCAGGGTTTTTCAATTGTTGTCCTCTTAACTTTCACTTCCAGGGAGAATTGTCGGGCCTTTCTGGGATGGTGACTTCCTCTTTAACCTGAATTTCAACTGCGTAAGGTAGTAATTGAGCTGACCTAAATGCTTTTTCTTGATCATCAAAGCCCATGGGATTATCCGCTAATCGGGACCAAGCTTTGAGGTTTATTCGGTCCAAACTAATGGCAAAGCGATTGAGAATGTCACTGCCTAAGTAAAAGGCAGCAGTGACGTCTCGCACAACCCAACAATTATGGACTATGCTCTTGTTGCCAATGGAGATTTTGAGCATACACCTGCTTGGCAGGAGATGCTTGGAATTGGGTGCTTCCAGGTCAATTTCCCTTTTGTCTATCAGTTTGAATGCGGGAATGGCTGGATTTTTTGGGAGTTGGCGGAACATGGCTTCGCTGATGAAGCTCTTACCGTTGTTCACACACACTCGAGCGAGAACAGAGTCCTTCCCATCATTTAACTGAACAGGGATGAACAACTACTCTCCAATTTGCTGAATATCAGCCAGGCTCTGAGCTGATTTCACATCTTTCTGGACTATGGGAGTGGGAATGTCCGATTGTGGATTAGTACAGAATTTCAGAGTGTTTCCTTCCAGTGTGGCATACCAACTGGAGGGAAGGTTGATTTTCAGAAATAGAGAGGACCCCCCCCATCAACAGTCTGTTGTCCTACTGCTATTACTGTCACATCTGGAATTTGGTTGTTCTGGAAGTGAAATTCTACTTGGTCAGATTTTTGTTCAACCATGTGGCAGGTGCCATTTAAGCTAACATGGTCGGCAATCTGTTTTAGTTTTATTGGTCGGCTAGTCTGGGTCCAGAGGACCCTGTTTACGCAATCCATTAGGGGTGACAACCTTCTCAGGAGGTCCTTCCCTAGTAAACATGGGGTGCCCTCTGGAGTAACTACTATGACCGGGTGTTTCACCTTGTGTCGCCCAATTTTGATGTCCAAATCTGCAGTCCCCTTGACGGGAATTTCCTTCTCGTCAAAGTTCTGCAGTTGTCCAGGAAGAGAGGTGAGAGGAATACGGCAATTCTCCCCCCTTCCTGCATTTAGTTCATCAAAGGCCCTTTTTGACAGAAGGGTAGCTTGGGATCCAGTGTCCACCAGTGCCTAAATTCTACCCTGCCCCTGTACTTGTACCGGGGCATAGTATCTTCCCTCCTTCTCCTCAAGGGGGCACAGATAATGCACATTGTTGGACAACTGGTGGGCTAATTTTCTGGTTTTGGACTTTGTGAGAGAAGAGATTTGGACAGAATTCTGTGGAGAGTCATGGGAATCTGAAAAAAAAAGTTTGCAACTGGATATTGATGCAGTTTTTGGTTCCCCTGGTTCCGGTTCTGGGCTGCCCCACCCCTTTTTGGAGGCAGTCACCTGGATGGGTTTGAACCAGGGGTTTTCGGTCTTGTTAGTTCTGGGATAGAATGATGGGCGGCGACAGCTCGATCCCCACATCTACCCAGTCTGGGTTGGAATCCCTTGGGACCCATTTTTCCTTGGGAGGAGTTCCGCCATCTCTGAAGGAGATCCTTTTCCCAGGATCCTCTGAGGATCCCTCTCCCTCAAATTGGAAGACCTGTACCTCCTCCACAAAATGGGTCTGTTTGGGTCCTTTGTTTCTCCTACCTCCTCTCTGCTCCTTGGGTGACAGACTTCCAGGGGGTAGGAGATTTTGTTTCCGGTTCCTGGTTTTCCAGGGCCTGTTTACAAGTTGGGAAGGAAGCTTCCTCCAAGGCTTTACACCCCGCTTCCCCTTGTGCCTCCTCCCTGGGAACCGGTGGGTTATCGGGGTGCTGCCCCCGTCATTGTTTTGGAGCACCAGGTCCAGAGTTTGGGGCATTCTGCGGTGGTATACTCATCTGAAGGTTCTGTTGAGCCCTCAGTATGTGACCCAGAGCCCGGGCCATATTTTGGACCTGGCGCTCAATTTGGGAAACCCGCTCAGGCTGATACAGGGTTCTTTTTTCTCCCCTGGGCTGATCCCGGGAAGGGTAGCTATCCCTTCTCTGGTAATACCCTGGGTTGGGAATATTTGGGTACCCCTCCACCCTTGGCCTCCCCTCTCCCAGATTAGGTTGTCTGGGCTCAAGGAATTGGGGAAAGAAGGATGGATGATTTTGGGGCTGGAAGTTGGGTGGATACCTGGGGAACAAGTTCTGTCCAGGATTTGGTGAATTTCTGCCCTCCTGGGGGAAGTGCGGAGGGAAGTTCCCTGGGTTGGGCGCTTGGTTGGATTCCCCCCCCCCCCCCTTGGGCCGGAGGAGTCCACACATAACCCAGGATTGGACTGTTTCCCTTATAGCGGGGACTTACATAGTCAGGGGAGCGAGGGACCCCATTTGTGAGACTACCTCCTCGACTCCCTGTCTGTGACTGGCCCGAGGGCCTTCTGGGCTGTGAATTGTTCGGTGCAGGCAGGTTTTTAGGCCCCCCCATCTCCAAATCTAAAACGGGGGCAACCTTTACCTCTGCCACCCTGGCAGCAGCGGGGGTGCTGTTGGTTTTGGGGTTTTTGGGCTGATTCTTATTTTCCACCGTTTTCTGCACCTCATAGATGCGGGTGGCTTGCTCAATGACCCAGTCTAAAGATCTTTTCTCGTTAAAATCTCTCACGAGCTGGGTCATTATGTATTTGGGGAGGGCATGGAAAAATGTGTTGATGAATTCTCTGCTGTCTGTGTGCACCCTTCTGGTGGTCTGCGCAAAGGCACGCTTCAATTCTTGCACAAATTCTTGTGGGGCCTGATCCTCCTCACATTGCAAATTGTAGGCTGCCTTGCGAGCCTCTTGGGGATTCCTGTGAACAGGAAAATGTTTCAAGATGGCCGCCCTATATGTGGACCATCTTGAATGGTTTTGGTCCTCCAGCCCTGCAAAGAAACTGGAGTATTCTGGGGAGAATGTCCATTTGACATACTGAATGCAGGTACTGCTGTCCTTCAAATGGAAAGTCTCCTTCATTTGCTCATAGAGCTCCAATTGTTCCCAAACCGAATACTTGGCGTTCTTGTGATAAGGGGTGATGACACTCCTTATTGCCTTGATCTGCTTTAAGGGGTCCTTAAGCAAGGCCCTTTTTGCCTTATTGGCCTTTTTGGTTCAGGTAACCCTGGTCCATTCATCCTCTGACTCAGAAGCACTGCTCCCAGAGGTGCCCGTCTGATCTTCCAGGCTCTCCCGGATTCTGCGAGCCTGGGAATGGCTGGCAGAACGTGGGGACCTGGTCTCCTGTGTCCTGGGCCGCTCAGAGGAGTCTTCAGATCCCTCCTTGCTGCCAGGATTTGATGGGTTCCCCCCCTTCCCCCACTGACCTAACTAGGAAGAGGTTTTTAGGATGCCCTTAGTGGGTCTACTTTCCTGGGGTTCCCCACTAAATTGCACTGTGCTTGGGTGCCCATACCCGGATGCCCGCCCATCCATTCATGGAGGTACTGGCCTATGAACACCATACTTTTGGCCAGATAGTAATCTGCCCTCCCTGTGGCCCTGTGCGCCAGGGGACATGGGGGTGGCAGAGTCCAAGGACTGGGAGAGATGAAGGCCTCTGGTACTAGGGCTTCTGAGGTTATGCTCGGGTGTTTCCCTTTCCCAGCGAACTTCATCTCTATCAGCCCCTGCTCCCTGCTGCAATGCAAGAGCCTGCACTTTCAGTTCCTCAGTTAAGGCCTTACTAGACTCTATCAGTGTCTCCTGCATGGCTACCTGTTGCTGGAGCCTATCATTATGCTGACAGAGAGCCTCATTCTCTCTCTCTGTGCCTCCTGATTGGTCTTGGAATACTGGGCCAGTCTTTGCTGCAGGAGGGTTACCTCCTGAGTCCCATCCCTACTGGCCTGCTCCTTTCTTGCCAGAGCATCTTCCACCCTCCTGGTGTGCTCTAACAAGTTCGATGCTCTTTTTGGAGGTCACCCAGCCCCTGGAGGGCCAGGTGATTTTCTTCCATTTTTCTTTTTAAGTGGCAGACTTCCTGGCCTAAGGTATCCCTTTCCTGAGTAAGAGCCTGCATCTGTGCCACCAGGTCGTCCCTCTGCCGTTGAAGGGCACCAGCTTTCTGGCGCTCTTCATCAAACTCTGCCTGGGTATCCAGCTCTTTCAAAATCATTTTATTGCTTTCCTCTTTCTCCAGCATTGGATCTTTCATGGATTCACATGCTTAGAATATTCCCCGTCGTCAGGCTGGGAATCCCCGGTACATTATATAGACCCTTTCCCGTAGGAAAACTTTTTCGACGCTTATGCGTCCTATCCACCTCATTTTGTATCATGCGTGCCCGCGCCGTCAGGACGCCATGATATAAATACAGGACCCGCCCCCGCGCTCCCTCAGATTTCAACCGTCTTTCAAAGTAGTGGGATCCTCGTGGTTACTGCTAATCGAAATTAGGTTGTATTTTCGCTTCGGCGACGTTACATTCTGGAAAAGCTTTATTTCGTCCGTGTGCGACATGTGGACTCAAAAGTCTATGAAGGTGATGCCCACATGGATTGTATCTACTGTCTCCACCCGCACCACACGGCGGATACATGCGAGATATGCCAGGGTTTCTCCCAAAAAACCCTTAAAGACCGGAAAAGAAGGTTGGTCGACTGGCTTAACGACGGAGCGGGTGCCTATCCGGCATCAGAAGTTGGCTCCACGGCCTCCAGGAGCAAGTCGGAACCTCCCTCGAAGAAGGTGCGGCCTGTCGAAAAATGCCCTGCGGACAAGCATACGGGGAAGCATGCTGGGTCTTCCTCATCACAAAAAAAGTCCTCCTCATCCTCTAAGACGGAGAGGCAAGCGGCATCAAAATCCTCCTCAGGGGACCGTCCTAGGTCTTCCGTGAGTCGAGACGCTTCAGCAGGGAAGTCGGCAACGAAATCAGCTACGAAGTCTAAAGGCTCGGTGCCGGCTACTTGCTCGTCGACCCCGGTGTCGCTGACGATGCCTATTACTATTCAGGCAGCAGCGGTGGGGATTCCTTCGTCGACGGTGACTCAATCTATGGCTTGGCAGCCAGTGGTTTGTGACCCGGCCCCCCCTGAGGTCCTACTGCAGCCAGACACGGCCTTGCCGGGGTCGTCGGTGGAAGGAGAATGTGGCATGGTTATGCAGCCGTCGGACTTGGGCCTACGGCCTTCCAATACGCCGACGACGAGTACGAGTGGGGGTGTGGTCCCTCTGTCCTCGACGTTGCTGACCCCCCCAGACGGTTTTGTCTCTGGATGTGCTTAATACACTTCAGAAGCTCCTGCAGCGTCTGGATACGCAGATCCTTCAGCCTGGCACTTCCTCATCGATATTTTCTGCACCTTCCGTCGACGAACAAGCTCGAGCAGCTCGCTCGACGACCAAAAGCCCGTCGGCCTCCCAGGTAGTGAAGGATCGTCCTCGAGCGCAGGAAGAGGGTGAGCTATCGGAGTCCGATTCTATACGAGGTGACTCAGGGTCAGACATCTCCCTGTCACCGTCGAGAGACCCAACATGGAATTCGGATGTAGAGGTAGAGTCTACGAGGAGCCAGGCACAACCATCTCCTCCGGATGATGTGGGAGCCTTCCATGCAATGATGGGAAAAGCGTGTTCCGAGTTCGGCTTAATTCCTGAGGAGCAAAAGAAAGATTGCTTTCTTTTTGATCACATGGGTCAAAGGAGGAAATCGGTATTTGCCATCCCAATCCTGGACCACGTATGGCAAGAAGGCCTCAAGACGATGCGTCATCCGTTCTCGGAACCGGCTATTAAGGGGCGTATTGAGAAGAAGTTTAAAGCTCCGGAGTCCACTCCAAAATGTCTAACATCACAGCCACTGTCAGACTCTGTGGTATCGGCGGCAGCGGCTAGGAAGGCCAGAGTACAGCAAAAATGTTCAACCCCACCAGAAAGCGAGGCAAGGAGGCAGGACGCCTTTGGGGAAAAAGGTGCCCTCAGTCGGCGCCACGACGGTAAGAGCAGCCAACTCCTTGGCGATTGTATCACGTTACGATAGGGAGATGTGGCATAAAATAGCCCCTATCCTAGAACATCTGCCGGAAGAACATCGAAAAGCAGCCATGTTGCTAGTAGGGGATGGCGAGGAGGCCTCGAACCATGCAATTAATATTGCGGTGGACCTAGCAGAGTCTGGGTTCAAACAAATCAATCATGGCGTAGTACTTCGTCGACAAGCGTGGCTCAAATGTACTACTTTTAGACCTGAAGTCCAGTACAAAGTCCTTGACATGCCATGTGAAGGAGAACATCTGTTTGGAGACCAGGTAGATGAAGCCTTGAAGGGGATGAAAGAAGACACGGATACAGCTAGGTCTCTTGGCGCCCTCCAGACAGGTAGAAGTTTTCGCTCTTTTCGCCCCTTCAGGGGTGCTTCCGGAAACTCCCGCTTTGGAGCCTCTAGGGACCGTGGATTTAACAGGCCCTCATACGCCTCGCAAGGTTACAGACGGGTATCCCAGTCGGCACGTAGAGGCAGAGATTATCAAGCCTCCAGATGACGCGGCTCGGGTCCCTCGTCGACGAAGGACAAGCAAACCAGCAACCAATGACGGCCTTCGGAACGTCCTGGGGGGGTCCAGTCTCTCATCATATCGACCAATGGAAATGCATCACCACAGATCGATGGGTTCTGGACACGATTCGCATGGGTCATGCGCTGCAATTCAAAAACAAGCCTCCAAGTCTTCCGCCAGTGTTTTCGGCCCAGCCCCAACTTCGAGTTCTAAGACAAGAGGTGGCGCTTATGCTACAAAAAGGGGCGGTAGAACGGGTTCCTGTGGCACAGGAAGGACAAGGGGTTTATTCCCGGTTCTTCGTCGTCAAGAAGCCAAATGGAAAATAGAGGCCCATTCTCGACCTGAGGGTACTCAACAAATGGCTAAAGAGCTCAAAATTCAAAATGCTAAAGCTCCAGGAGGTTATCAGGTCGGTGCAACCCATGGATTATCTGTCGTCGCTAGACCTTCGGGACGCATATTTTCATATCCCAATACGTCCACGACACAGGAGATATTTAAGGTTCGTCGTCGGGCGAAAGCATTTTCAGTTCAAGGTCCTCCCGTTCGGTCTCAAGTCCTCCCCCAGGACGTTCACCAAGTGCTTGGCCCCCATAGCGGCCCATTTAAGGAAGGACGGTCACCATGTCTATCCCTATCTAGACGACTGGCTGGTCAGAGCCTCGACCATGGAACAAACAAACAGTCTGGGGGCCACGATGTCCCTCTTACAGGAACTGGGCTTTGAGATAAACTTCAGCAAGTCCTCCGTAGAGCCTTCGAGGACCTTGGTCTTTCTAGGAGCGGAGTTTCATACGCACACAAGCCTTGTAAGACCATCCAGCGAAAGAATACAGAAGCTACAAAGCAAGGCGTCGGAATGGAGATGCGGTACCAGGGTGTCGGTGCGCAAATACATGTCCCTGCTAGGGACCATGTCATCCTGCATTCCGTTGATAAACAACTGCCGTCTGTTTGAGGCCTTGCCAGGAATTCCTAGCGGACCGTTGGCCGCAGAGCCAAGGTCGCTGGTCCGACAGACTGGTCATCGACGAACAACTGGTACAAGCCCTCTGTTGGTGGAGAGTTTCCACTCATCTAACGAAAGGAATGCCTCTGGTGGAACCGGAGTTCCAGAAGACGGTGGTGACGGATGCATCGCTGAGCGGATGGGGAGCTCATCTGGATTCGTTAGAGGTACAAGGCCGGTGGTCGTTACAAGAGTCCTCCCTGCATATCAACCTGCTAGAACTGAGAGCAGTGCGGTGGGCTCTAAAATCTTTTCTTCCTCAACTGAGAGACTCTGTGGTGCGTGTCAGGACGGACAACACGACTACAATGTTTTACTTAAGGAAACAGGGAGGAACACGTTCCAGGTCCCTGTTGACGGAGGCACAGAAAATCTGGCATTGGGCCCTGCAACACAACATGCTAATCTTGGCGTTCCACCTGCCAGGTGTGAGAAATGTGGAGGCAGATGCCCTCAGCAGGGAAATGAACGAAGTTCACGAATGGGTGCTGAACGACCAGCAACTACAACATGTATTCAAGAAGTGGGGACATCCTTCCATCGATCTGTTCGCGACGAAGGACAACAGGAAATGCCCGCAGTATGCAAGCAGATGGCCTCAGCAGGGCTCACTGGGGGATGCGTTCTCCTTCCCATGGACGAACAAATTCCTGTACGCATTCCCTCCATTTCCTCTTATCCGGAGGACGTTGCAATGGATCCTCAAGTACCCATGTCGGGTGATTCTGGTGGCTCCGTATTGGGCCAGACAGGTGTGGTTCTCAGACCTGCTGCACTTAGCGGCGGCGGAGCCAATGAGGTTCAGGAAGATCCCCAACCTTCTGTCTCGACAGGAGGGTATCGTCTGGCATCACGACCCGGACAGCCTCAAGTTGACGGCCTGGCTCCTGACTTCGCCGAATTTGGTCAGCTAACGATTCCGGAGGAGTGTCGTCGTATTCTGCAAGCGGCAAGAGCACCTTCCACAAACACTTCATACTCGTACAAATGGAGGAGTTTCTGTCAGTGGTGTGGGGATCAACCAGGTTTGGTTCCGCAGTCGATTACGCCGGAACAGCTCCTTCCATACTTGCTGTTCTTAGCTCAAAAGGGCTTATCGGTGTCGTCGATAAAAGTACACCTGGCCGCCATCTCCAGGTTTACACGTCAACGACATTCCGCACCATTATTCAGCGACCGCCTGATTAAGCACTTCCTTAAAGGGTTGTTCAGGAGTTTCCCTCCCGAAAAGAGATTTCCTCCGGTGTGGAGCCTCAATCTGGTGTTAGCGTCTCTTATGAAACCTCCTTTTGAACCAATGTCATCGTCGTCTCTAAAGTTTTTGTCCTGGAAATTGGCCTTCCTGGTGGCCATCACTTCAGCCCAACGTATTTCGGAAATCCAAACTCTAATGGTAGACCCACCATACTTAAGATTTTTTAAGAACAAGGTGGTCCTCGCCACTAACCCACAGTTCATACCGAAAGCTCCTTCAGTGTTCCATAAACATTCCTCTATTGTCTTACCTACATTTTTTCCAGAGCCATGCTCGGGAGCGGAGCGCACGTTACACACATTCGACGTGAAGAGGGCTCTTAAGTTTTATCTTCATCGCACGCAACCTTTCAGGAAAACGAGGCAATTGTTCGTGGCCTATGGTCTGGTTGCTAAAGGCAAAGCCATTTCAAAGCAAGGACTGTCAAGATGGGTATCGTCTACCATTTCGTACTGCCATTCCAAGGCTGGGAAGCCTCTTCTGCGACGCCCAAGAGCTCATTCAACTAGAGCGGCGGCATCGTCGACGGCGCTGTGGTCTGGAGTCCCTCTGGGGGACATCTGCATGGCGGCTACCTGGGCGGCTACACACACTTTTACCCGCCATTACTGCCTGTCACAACAACATGCTGAAGATACTCGGATGGGACAGGCGGTGCTTCGACACCTATTCCAATAAGGTAAGCCCCGGTTGAGGGGTTAGATCTTGTTGCAATTATGATTGAATATTGTTCGTTTCCTATGTTAACAATTGCTGATGGGTACACGACCATAGAGAACGGACATTGTGAGGAAAGTATGTGAGTTTGCATGCACGCCTCCTCTTTTAGGGATGGTACTGCTATGTAATCTATTCTAAGCATGTGAATCCATGAAAGATCCAATGCTGAAGAAGGGAATAGTTTCTTACCTGTAACTCCATTTCTCCAGCATTGGTATCTTTCATGGATTCACATGCGCCCGCCTGCCTCCCCTGGCCATGCAAACTGGTTCCCCCACTACTTTGGGGGCCGAAATCTGAGGGAGCGCGGGGGCGGGTCCTGTATTTATATCATGGCGTCCTGACGGCGCGGGCACGCATGATACAAAACGAGGTGGATAGGACGCATAAGATTCGAAAAAGTTTTCCTACGGGAAAGGGTCTATATAATGTACCGGGTATTCCCAGCCTGACGGGGAATATTCTAAGCATGTGAATCCATGAAAGATACCAATGCTGGAGAAATGGAGTTACAGGTAAACTATTCCCTTCTCTCTGTCTAGTTGGATTTGCAGGGTGGTACCTGCTCTGTGCATGCCCTGATGGAATTGATCTGTTGCTCCAGCTTTTTCTGGCACTGCAGTAAGGAGTCCAAACTGTCTTGGTGCTCCTTCTGCAAAGCCAGAATTCAGGTATCCTGGTCAGCCTTTTCCTGTTGCAGGATATCCATATCCTCCTTTATTTTAATTATGTACCGTCTACTATCATTTTCTGACTCCTGGCTCCTCTGCAGCCTCTGCTCAGAAGAGACCAGGTCAGATTGGGCCTTCTCTAATGCCATCAGTTGCCTATTTGCCAGATCTTGGCCTTCAGCACATTTGTCCTGCATGGCTCCCATATGTATATATAAATATGCCGCTATCCGGGCAATCTTGTTGCGCTCATCCTTGGCCTTAGGGGCCATATATAGTTCACTCAGGGCCACATGTAAGGGACCCTGATCTCTCCATATATCTGACCCTGTTTCAGTGATCTGGGGTGCGATTGCCTGCAACCAGACAGCCTTGTCCTGAGGAGCCCACTCACCTCTCACAAATAGCTTATGTAAGAGGTGTTCTCTGGCTATTTTGATATCTACCAAGGTTGTCATTCTGGAACTTGATTTCCTTCCTGACTTACAGAAGTTTGTATTTTATTTTGCAAAACAGACCGTTCCTTAGAGCGTTCCTTTCAGGGGTGTTTTTACAGTGTAACACGGCGTGGTGATCCGACAGAATGTATATATTTTGTCAGTTAGCACACTGTATTAATCTGCACAAGTGATAGATCTAATCCAGAATCCCCGGCTACGAGCCCCCACTTTGTTAAAGACTCCAATCAAGCATTCCCAATAGGTCAGTGCCTTATCTGGGATTGCTCAAGGGAAGCCCTTATTTATATATTTTTATGACCAGTTATAATCTGGATGATGAACCCGTGTATCACGCCCTTCTCTGAGAATCCCTCTGACCCCTCTAAGCCAAGAAGTAGGTTTGTATTGCAAATTGAAAAGGTTTATTTGAAAAATTAAACAATAGATATATATCACACTTTTATAATTTAATATTTGATATCACACATATGACAGTGAGTGATCAACAATGGATGATGTTATGCTAGCACACTGGTTTAATTACTTAGGAGCAGTATAGAGGATAAGGTAGCTGAGAATGCTTTATATGGTACAAGGAAATGCAAGGTGGAAAAGAAGCAACACAGGAATAAACTTGATATGATTTCAGCAAAAGGTAATAGAATCACTTTTCCCCTTTTGGCAACTCACCCTCCCCCCGCCCTCCAATGCAATAGAAGATGGAAGGGAGAGCACACAGTTCTCAGGAATACAATCACAGTACAATACGAATTCAGTTCCCCACCTAACAAGCTGAGAGAAACAGGGATGATTTTAAACACAGGCAAAGTACTTTAAAGGTGGTATGCAAAGAAGGGAAAAATATGCTAAAATTATGTTAATTCCCTCTAGAGGTTCAAGGTGAGTGAGAGATACTTTAAATCAGTTCAGGCCAGCCCTATCAATGATTCAGGGATGGTTACCAGGTTGAAAACGGAATTCTGTAATGGAAGCAAAAAACAAATATTTGTACACGTGGCTGAAATGAAGCAAAATGGCAAATCGTGGCAATTTAGTCACGTGCGTCGAGCGCAATAACTGAGGCAGTATAAGGAGTAGCAAGTCGGTTCAGAGCTCGTTAGAAAGCTTAGAATCTCAGATACGGACGATTTTGTGAAGGTAGTTTTTCAGAAATGAAATTTTAAAGTTTCAGAATGACAGTTGTGCAGCTTTGAATCAAAAGAAGGGACAAGATTTCTATGATGCAGCTCTCAATAGGTTAAATAGTTTGAATTAGATTATTTTAAACTAAGAGATTGGTTTTGCACAGTTCTGGCCAAGTACTCGCACTATATTTTGGACAGGAATGCGACTTCGTCACGGATCGGGTCAGGATTGGCTGCGGTTCTCTCGCCAATTGGTACTGGTTCTGCGCACAGCAATCTGGGTCAGCTCTCGCCACTGCACAGTTCTGGTCTCTCTGGAGATTGATGGATTTGAAGTCTGGAGTCTCCCGGCAAAGCGTCCCGCAAGAAAGTGGAAAATGAATGTCCCTGCCTAGCTTCCAGTGGCTCTTTTTATGTCTTTTGAAAATGGGTGTGGATGCTAACTTTCTTTGCCCAACCCACTCACGATTTGATAGGTCAAGGATTTCTCTTTGACCTGATTTGAGAAGGGAACAGTGAGTCAGAGTGATGAGGTAGGTTTATGGGTCAGAGGGTCCTCCCCTTGTCAAATTGCACACAAATCTATTTCTGATCCAAATACCAATTTATCTATGTACCATTTTTCTAATATTGTATCTCCAGTTAACATATTTTCTGTAGCACCAAACCATCCGATCCCTTTCTTTGTAAGATGTTGTGTCCACTTATGACAGAATTCTGCCCTTTTCATCCAGATAACGGCCTCTAAACTTTTCCAGAATTTACACATGTGCACAAGAAATATGGGTATCAGATGATAAGGTGTCAGATTTTTAACATACATACATTTGGAGTAACAACCTATTTTCCGCTACTATCCCCAAGAACATACCACAGAGTCCTAACACCTCTTAAAATGTGCACAGAAAAATCACAATAATAATAATAATAATTATATAATTTTGACAAGTCCGTACTAGGAATTATCCATCTTTTTAAAATTATGCTCTGGCCCCAACGGGGTGTGGTTTTCCAAAGCACATGGTGGAATTTCTGGTTTGTCCACTTCCCCCAAGCTCAGCTTGCTCACAGATGCAGTGCCCCTCCCGTTTCCTTACAAGAGGAAGCCATTTACAACCCCCCTAATTTAACATTTGCCTGGGCCAAGGAATGCTCATTGTTTAGTTTCCTGCAGTCCCCAGGTGCCACTCCCCTAATTCAATTGGAGAGGTGTCGTCTCCTTTTGGCAGGAACAGCAGAATGCAGCCAGGCCTGGGAACACAGCTGCTGATCAAGTTTCAACTCCTGTCGGGGGTAGTTGTCAGGCAGAATTCAGTCTCTTTAAGCCAGGCTTCAGCTAAGTGTCACTTTGGTTCCCAGTTTTCTACATTCAAACCAAACTTGCAATTTTTACATATGCAGCTAGAACACTGATTCTAAGTTCAAAACGATGACATTTAACAGTTGCAAACTATGTGACACTCAAAAGTAGGTCACTCTTTTATTCTAAACATTTCGATTTTAGTGGATTTAAACCCAAATTCACTTAAGCTGCTGACATCCCCAGCTATTTTCAATACATACATTAGACAATTACTTCCTTCAAGTCATTTCAGAATATAGTTTTACATTGTATTCACCTCTTAGTAAGTCTTTCTTTGGCCTGGTTTGGCTCATTTGTTCAGTTTTACACAGGTGTCTGGTGGTTTTAAAACACCGGCTTTCTCGTAATGGTGAGCACCAGTATTGGACCTATTTTTGACATTAATAACAGATTTTGAACAGCACCATATTCCTTGGCACTGATTTCGCTCATAGCGCTTCTGGCCCCTCACGCTCACACTGGTGGGTGGCAGGTCAGGCAACCATTTTGTTTTGCGCAAAGACAGCACGGTTCTCATGGATTCTGGCGCAAATGTGGGCTTTTCCGCCCTCTTGGATTTCCTAAGCCCACAGCACAAATGTTGTAGCCTAATAACTTGAACGTGGGTCAAGACACCCAACAGCCGATAATGTGTAAGGTTTACTGTGATTAACAAATTCACAAATAACAAAAAGAAAATACACCTGGCAAAAGACGGGTTTCACAGACCACATTTGCTATGGTACAGAAAGCTCATATACTAGGCAGAACAAATATACCCCAGCACTAGATCATTCCCTCTTAGCAGATGTATACAAATGGCTTCTGTAGTTGGCCCATGTTTCCTAAAGGCGACTGCCTGCAAAAGAGTGTCTCCTCAATATTACGCTTCCATCCCCTTAAAGTGTCTCTCGGCTAGCAAAAAACCTAGGTTAATAAATCTCCACTTTGAAAGCACCTCAAAAAGCAACATGGAGTAGTCGCCAGCGGATTCAATATTCTGAACTGCAGAGGGTGAACATTTGTATTTATGGAGTATTTGGTTCATGAACACACATCCCATTGCACATCTGATAATTTTCTCCCCACGTTCTCCAATCTAGAGCAAATTGCTGAAGAGGATCTAGGAGTGTAACGTGTAACGCTGACACAGGTTATAAGTAGTAGAGATTAACAGACAATTCACACATGGGTAAGATTCAATCTCTGTTGGAAAGGATGACCATTTAACTCTTAAAATCAGCATGCATGTGAGAATACTGAAATGCTATCCTAATATTGCTCCCGTACACCTCAGTCAGCAAATTAAACGGGGTATCCTTAAACAGATCGGCTAATACCTGCATACTTTGACGACGCCACATTCACTGTAAAGACCTGTTGATTGTGGAATATACATCAGGGAAGCCCCATAATGGGATCTCCCACTTCTAAGTAGCTATTACTCCTAAACGGCAAATATGTTGCTTGAGACTGGTTAAAACTGACGGTCACCCTTGTAATACCCCCTGCACCCAACCCCATCAATCAACAAAGACCTAATGTCTGCATTACCTGCTGCCAATCTTTCAATCTTCACATGAAGGGTTATAGTAGACGTGTCATACCAGAAGGACGCAAACTGAACAACCACTCAGTAGAGTTCCCAATCTGGAGCATTAAGACCACCATGCTCAAAGGTTTTAGCCATCGCACATTTCATCTGAACTGATCCACGGCACCAGACAAACTGTTATTTTCAACAGATTCTTTAATGAATCTACCTCCTGGCCTTCAGGGGTGCATTTAGGAACATGTAACAACTTGGGCAGTACTATCCTCTTGATGAGGGATACCTTCCACATCAAGGCGATTGGATTCTTGGCCCATTTCTCAATTTTCACAGTACGTTTAATGCCATACTCCTCAACATTCTTGCTAAAAAGACATCTCAGTTTCTTGCTACCCTCTAGACCTCATTATTTACGATTCCTCTGCCCATTGAAAGTAATGCAAGTCACAGGGAACTTGGGTCGAATTCCGCAACAGAAATAGTTCAGATTAAGAGGGGTTCACGCACAAACCTGAAAATATGGAAAAATGACCTCCCACTTCCTACCTAACCCCACCAAGGCTTCCAGTGAGCTTAATATAATTTGTGTAGATTTAATTAGTATGCTTTAGTTTGAAGCCGTTGTCCCCTTAGGTCAATGTTACCTTTGTAAGTCCCATGTTTTCTTATATAATGTTTTGTTTTGCCCTTGGTTCTGATATTTGTAAACAATCAAACTGGATCACCATTTGTTCTCATCTTTGTTATTGGACCTTTGTGGGAATGCTTCCATCTGTACATGTGTTTGTCATTTCTGTTCTAAATTGACATCCCTGTTCATACAAATACATGTATTATATCTTTCATAACAGGCTCTGTGTTTCCATCAGGGTTTCTTACAATGAGCAAGATGTCCTCTCCATATGTAGAAATATTCTCTGATAACCCTCTCCATTTTAATGCCCCTATGGGCGTGCCCATCTCCAATTAATACAGCAAGGAGGTCGGTAACCATCGCAAAGAGATGATATATGGCTCCATGGGCAGGAAAGGGTCCCATTTGGGAATATTCCATCAACTGGCAGTGTTTATAACTACTTGGCATTAGAAATAAACCCCATACAAAAGGGTACAAATGTCAACGGACAGGTACCTCCCTCAAACCATTTATAATGTGGAAATACACGATGAACCTACCAACCAATTCCCCACAAGAGACATTGCAGTTATTGTACATAATAATATACAGAGAAGGCATTACTGATTTCATTAAGCTTTATTTTCTTATTTATATAGTCATAACTGACGACCCATAGGAAAGGGTGTATAAAATACAGCGTTCATCAGTTGAACAAGTGTTAAAATCTAACCGTATGAAAAACCAAAAAGGCACATCACACCAACCAAGAACCATGATCTCCCAACATCTATCACCTAAACTTTCATTCGCATTAAAAAAATCAAAAACATATATACTCATTCATCATACCTGTGCAAATCAACGCAATTTCTATTGTGTGTTCCCAGAGCAGAACAAACCAGTCTATACCAATAGACCTAAATACGCTAAAGCATATTCGTAGTCTTGTAAAGTGCATCAATGTGTATTCTAAAAGTATATATTGGCACATTTATTTCCATATATACAATTGCTGCAACATTTCTCTGTGGCCCAAATAGGGTGCAACCCCAGATTGGAGTGGAACCTCTGATCTTGTCGACGCGGGTTTCGGGCAAATAGTTGTTAAAACTCTTTACAGCTACTGCACCTCATCAGGACATACAAATACAAACAATGTTCTAGAATGTGACTAACAGTTGGTGTGTTAGTAAAGTGCATTTCTTCAATGTTCAACTGTATTCCTTTTGTTTATTTCGTATTCCAGTGCTAAGTTTTTGTCAGAAAAAAGGCATGCAGGCGGTGTAGTCCGGCAGGCCATTCACCAGATATAGGCCTCCTGGTGTGGATGGTGGATCAGATCAACCGGAGGACTCGCCCTCTATGGTGTCCCAATGCTCCTATTTGGGGAGGCTCAATAGTGTCTTACTGACATCTTGGCTGTTCTTAATGTGCTGGATTCCGAGCGGGGAATTCACCGCACTTCACTTGCTCCAATGGGATCCAAATTGACAGATCGAAGGTACCAACCTTTCAGGTCCCTAATGTACTCCAAGTCCAAGGTGAACACCAGAAAGTGGCCAGTGAAACGTGTCCCGTCTCTTTTTGCTTGCATCCGAGTTTTGCACCTGGACGCGAACCGCTTTCGTCACCAACAGATGGATTCAGTTATTAGAAATAAACCCAGCAATGAACCCCCATCTCTTCAGGACTCGACACAAACTCCAGGATACAGAGCCAAATGCCTTTTGGGCATCTGATGATACAGCCACCGCAAATGTGCTTGGGGCAATCTGGGACCTGATATTAAATATTTTACACATGTTAGAGAAGTTGCACAGCCTGGCATGAAACCACACTGGTACAGATGAATAACGAGGCATGACTGGAAAGTCTGTTAGCCACTATCACTTTGACAAAGATCTGCCTATCACTTTGACAAAGATCTGCCTATCAACATTCGAGGAACAAGGGACGATGTGAACCACATTCGTGATTTGGGGATGATGCGTTTGCCACTGAAACACCTCCTCCCACATCTGAAATAAATACAGCACGAGTGGCCCTTACAGTTTGGTGCATTTATAGCATTTAGTATCTTATGTAGTGTAATTGGAAGGTCAAGTCCCACTACTCGTCGTGTATGAACAAAATGTTTACTCCGTCTCCGGTCTAACTAACCGTGCCAAGTTCCTATTTTGCCTGCCAGCTTCTCTATTATGGTGGCAATAACCAGCAGCTGGAATTAAGGCTCCCCAACATTTGTCAAGCGACTGCTTGAGACTTCTCATAAGACAAGGTGAGGGGTAAGCGGCATATAGCTACTCAAGTCTGTGTATCGCGTTCTCTTAGCAGTGCCACTGCGTATGTCTTCAGGAAAATCACGTTTGGTCTTGATCACATTCCCCTGATGTATGCCTTAAATGCCTGCCACAATGTGGCAGCAGACTGTACCAACTGTACTTTTTTGTATCAAAATACAGTGATATTGTTGCAAATATTGGAGGTAAGCACTGGATCGAGAAGAGCTGTGGGTTTAAATCTCCAGAGTGGCCCATTTACCCCCGCCCCCTCTCTCCACCAGTGACCAAACGGTTCTTGATGTTATAAAGACCTAATTCGGGAAGCCACTGGAGCACTTAACAATCATAGGGGGAAGAAAAGTGTTAGGGAGCATAGAAACAACGGAGTGGGTATCTAACAGGGGAGGCAATAGTCTGCAATGGATCTACAAGCAACCAGTGAGGAAAATAGTGGGGAAATCGGATCACCCCGTCTCTGGAAAGGTGGGGAGTGGACAGTGTATGGACCTAGGTTGGGGCAGAGCCATTCCTTGAAGAGTAAGGTTTTGAGCTCCTTTCTGAATTGTAGAAGCGAGGGGGTGGGTGGTCGGATGTTGATGGGGAGGAGGCTCCAGAGTCTTGGGGCATAGACTGAGAAAGCCTGTCTTTCTCTTCTTATTTTTTTCATTCCTGCACCGGCAGATTTCAAGTCGTCACACGTCTTTACTTCTGGTGAATTGAAGGCCTCCGGAGATGTTTTTCAGTGAGGTAGTTTGGGGACTTCAGGTTGGCAGCCTTGTGTATGATGCAGCATGGTTTGAAAATTATACAGACTTGCAGCGGTAACCAGTGCAGTTCGATAAGGGTAAGTTTGTTGTGGTCGAATTTGAGTCGTGCTGCAGTATGCGGCACGCATCTCGGGGAGCAAGGGTAGTTGCCAGTAGTGGCCTCAGATTTGTCTGTACATAAAGGTTCAATTTCTTTTTTCCTTTTTTAAAGAAAATGATTCATGTATGTTTTAACCGGGTGCACATTTACATCAAACTTGTCAGCTGCAGCTGCTAACCCATGCTTTGTGAGTGTCAGCAAAATAGATATTCTAATGTGTTTATTTGAATGTGTGTTGCCTGCAAGTATTCATCAGGTAACCACTATGTGGAGAAAGATCTACATAAACTAGATGTACGCCAACTCGCATTTTATTTGGACAGAACTAAACCTATTTAAAAATCGAGCCAGTTCTTTGTAGCTTTGGCCGTTTCTAAATAGATAGCAAAGCAGGGATAGCCCGATTGATAGTGCTGTACATCCAAGAATACTGTGAACTAGCAAGCTGCTGCTTACCAGACTAAGGGCCTATCATGCAAAGTGGGCCAAACTTTTCTAGCAAATGTAGCACTCTACTCTATGGTGATTGTGCATGGTTTCGTAAAGCAGTAGTGCAAAGATGAAACTAGAGCAGTGTCACATGTGGGGGCAAGCGGTACAAAGAAATGTACTTGATACTGTCCCTCTTACACCCTCCTCTGTGAAGAAATATAAATGCTAATTCATAAAGGATTCACATGATACAAAAGAAACATGTTGCAAGTAATTCAGATTGCGGCTTTCTCTGCCACCAGCTCCAGGATGCAACACTAGGTTGATATATAAGAAACCCCTCCCCCAGTTTCCTCTTCAAGGCCCCAGCACACCACAGACTGCTTCCATCCGCTGAGAGGAACTTACCTAAAGGGGATGCATTGTTCGGGAAGGGTGAGGGCAGATCCTGCAGACTCTCATTCAGAGGGTTCAGGGTTTAATTGAATAACCCAGAGGAAATCAGTATCTTGAAACAGTTGCACCGGATATTGCATACATCTGGAAACTGAGCAGCCACTGAGCTCGGTTTGTGGGCCTGCTCCTAGAGCGAGATTGCTTGGACAATGCACTGCAGTGTGCGAGCTTAGAAGCAGATCGAGAACTGGAGCTTAAAGCAGAGCAAGTGACTGCTTGGACAGCAGAGCAGGCCAGACTTGTGCAGGCAACACAAACCTCATTGTAGTGGGCAATGGGCCAAGTCTGTAGACGGAGGAATGCTGTGACCTGATGCCAAATACTTTCTCAGGCCATGTGAGCAGTTGCTGAAATTAATGGTTGAAAATAAATGTGAGCACTATTGAAGCACAGGGGCTGTGTCATTGATAGGATGTGGTACCCATTCGGCCCCACCAATCCTACAGCTAGCTTCTACACAGCACTCATTTGGACAATTGGTGTCTAAGCAATACTTAAATGAGGCTGAAATAAGATGTATGTACGAGTACGATGTTTGGCAGCATTCCAAAGAGTTGGTGGTGTAACAAAGGAGCAGAGGAGAGGGAAGGAGAACCAGTGGTCTCAATGTAGACGAACTGAGGGTCAGGAAGTGCATTGGCCACATAACATACTGTACAAAGCTTACGTCTTCTAGGATAGTCCAGAATACAGAGCTGGCAGGCGGGCTTGACCAAAGAATAGCAGGAGACTGGCACTGAAGAGAAGAAGCAAGAGTAGTGCTGTGGGGGCATTGGCCCATATTCCATTGTTGGCTGCAAAGCCACTGGAGCCAACTAAACAGATTTGCATCCCTAATAGTTAAAGCAGACTCTGTGAGCTTAAAACCAAGAGTATAGTGCTTGGCTGGGGGGGTTATAATTGCCCAATAGCCTTACAAGGAGCCAGGTAGGTGAGGATTGAACATAACCATGAGACCATAGAGCTGGGGTGGAGGGTTTACAAGGTCTTATCATGTAGGAGTGGATCACAAGACATTGAAAATGCTTGAGGACTACTCGCGGGATCCTCTGTCAAGATTAAGAGAACGATGCTTGGTTACGTTTTGAAGGCTGGCTCTTGGTTTTGGATGCCCCATCACTGTATGACATAGACTAAAGATAAACATTAAAATGGTGCTGAGGACTAAAGGCACAGACATGAATTCAATAAAATGCGAAACGCACTTTAGTTTACAATTCAAGCATTACTTGTGATGTAAGGAACAGGAGTCATTTTCTCCATCGTGCTGTATCTAATGGTTTCCAAGAGTTTCTTTAACATTATTCTTCCTATCGCATCGGTTGTTTTCGATTTGGGTTTTAACAGAACATGAAATACAATTAAATGCCCACTTTGTTGGCACCTGGTGTTAGTAAAGCTTCAGGTGACACTGTTGTTTCGGCCTCCTTGAGCTACTTTGTCGTGTGCTCCTTTCTCAAATTTCACTGTCTTCATGAGGACTGTATGGTGGGAGTGGCCCCCAAAGAATGTGTTCTATATTGTAACACCTACAGAAGATCTAGTGTTTGACTCCTTAATATTCCAGGTGGCAAGTCTATTCAAAGATATTTCAACAGACTAATAAATAGCCTTCACAGATATTTTATTTTGTGTTCTCTGGCATTACGTGACCTCTGTACCCATGAATCCACTAAATCGATTGTGTTATCGGGTTTCTTCTTATCCCCCCTTATGTCGTTATCATATAAAACATATCAGGAAAGTAATGCTGTGCGGCCTGTAATTGGAATCTGCTTCCCCACCGATTCTTTTTTTTTTAAATGTATTTTTTAATTCTTTTGTCACTTAGCCCAGCCATGTGTGACCATGCTTATAGGTTTTCTTCTTTATGGGTCGGTTATTCTGTGTCCTACGATCGAAAACAGAATTTTAGGGGATGCCCATTTATTTCGATATTAATTTTAAAAAGCATTGTTGGTAATTGCCTACCCGAAATCTTTCCGATAGTTTAAGATGTGCCCATCTCATTCATGTGCCGTGTATTAGATTCTTTCACTGTGTGGGGCCCCATCATTTAGAAGAGCCCGTGCTCTGCGTGTACATTTTGCAAAACGTAGCGCTTTTAAGAATCACTTTTGTGCTCCTGTGATTCCGACATGCAAGTACTGTGCGTGCATCCATCCCTGTCTGTGCAGCATTGGTTATTGCGCTTATCGACAATTGATCTAGTGTATATATGGCTTAGGCTCGAGACGCAGCATTGGACTTGAGGCATTCGGTCCTCTTAGCATAGGTCGGCCTTTCACTTCATTTGATTTGCCTATTGTCCAGTCACTGTTTCCTAAGATTCCTCCATCTTCTGTGGATTAGTTTGCCTCCAGGTCCAGGAGTGGCTAACACTGCCTTGGCCCTAGGATTTAGTGAGCAAGACACTAGGTTGGTTGGTGGGGGACGGGATAAGGTGGAAAAACAATGAATCCTGTGATGCAGTTTGCAAGGTTCAATGAACAGAAGCTAAAACCAGGTCCTGGGTGTCCGGCATCACTCACTAGGCGGGAGCTACCGCTGGGAACCAGAAGCGAGTACACTGCGCACTGTTAATCTAACTTCCACATGAAATGCACACTAACATTTTGGCAATTTTGTATGGTTTTATTATGTTTAAATGTGTACTATATGTGCCCTCATTGTTTTCATAAACATTCTCTAATAAGTTATGTCACCTATGCCTGTTTGTAAGGCACCAGTTGACCTGGGGAGCCAAAAGCAGGTCCTGTTAAGCTATCCCGGCTCTCCTAGGTTAAAAGCAGGAGCTACATCGCTCCCAGATTTCCTACATTTCGAACCCAGAGTTCGGCCAGTTAGGCCATCCGTGGGGTGGTGAGAGACCCTGCTAGTTTGTTTTACAACATCTTCTCTGCCAAGTAGGCACCTTCTGTTTTGTTGTACACCCTTTTCTCTATTCATCTCCCCATTTTTGTTTCATCCTTTATCAAAGCTCTTCCACTTCATTCTTAACGTGTGCATGGTCTGTTCCTCCGACAGGAAATCTTTGTTTCGATTAGACTCGGCTGTTTCATCTCCATTTACTTCTAAATGGGATTGAAAATGTTTTAATTGCTGCAAAGCAAGGCACGTTTGGTAGTTCAGTTATGGCGTGGTCCTGTGTGATTGTCATTTCAATAAATGAAAGAATAGGAAGTTTCCTCTTCAAAATCCATGAAGTATATGGTGTCTACTTTAAATTGGTTATCCGAGATTCAGGAGAAAGATGCATCCCAGTCAAGAATTGTAGTCCATAGGGCTTGAAAGTGAGAATCTGCTGTGCTGTTGGCTGTCTTGCCATTTCACGGGTCATTTGGGAAAGTAAGGGATCTGCTTGGAATAAAGACAATTGGGTAGGGATTATCGGGCACTTGGTAGTAACACTTCTAAAAGAATCTGTAGTCTGGGACCACACTCCAAAACTCCTCCAACTTTTCTTGCTCCTGCCTACGAGTGCCATAAAGCCTGCCGCTGGAGCAAAGCAGGGACATCCCGGCACCTTCAGATAGTTATACAATTTGTACTGCAGTCGTGATGCTCTGGAAAAAGTATTATTGGGCTGGAGAGATGACAGTCCCAGACCTGTACTAACCAGGCTGTGATTCTAGTGGGTCTATAGGCTTTGCTTGTTGACCCTACTTTCTGGACAGTTCCTACCCGGTAGCGCCTTCTCCTTGGCACAATATTACTTAAATTATATACAACCGAATACAAATATATGCTACTTAAATGTTAGTTATTGATGTTATTTGCATAGGTATCCCAAAGGCTCTTACAGATGGGTCACTGATGCCTTGTTTTATGCTCTGCTGGAAGCAATCCATTTGATTTGAAGAAATGCTGCATTGTTTCATTGACATTTCTGTATATTGATTGTTTTTTTAATCTTTTTTTTTTTCTCAATTTCTTGAAGGCTGGAACTCAGACATTTAACCGTGCAATGCTCTTTAATGTTGGCTTCAAAGAGGCCATGAAGGATCGAAAGTGGGACTGTGTCATTTTTCATGATGTGGATCATATACCTGAAAATGATCGAAATTACTATGGCTGTGGAGAGATGCCACGTCACTTTGCAGCAAAACTAGACAAATATATGTACATGTAAGTACATTACTTCCTATACACCACCGTTGACCGCATGGTTGCAACATTTCTGTAAACAGTGAGTGCAAGGGGGAGTGCGCAAGCCATTTGGTCCCCCTCTCCCTTTCCATTCTGCTGCCTCCTCTAAGATCTCAAATGGACCCGAGCAATCTACTTAATGCAAAAAAAGGGAAAGTGTACTCAAAACTCCAAATTGTGGCTGCACAATGTAATTGCTTACATTTACCAGGCAACGTGAATACAAATGGTAAGTACGTGCACCTCGAATCTCCTCACTGGACGTAGCCAGTGCAACAATAACTAATGGTGGAGCTTGGCTTGAGTATTTGAGCCTCGGCCGGGGAATTCTGCCTACAATTTCCGAGCTATAAAGTAAAAAAAGTAGAGCGCCAAATGTCACCTATCTGAGACTGCAATCAAGTGTCTTTTCGATGGAGACTCGTGCCTTTTGGAGAACATTGTAAACGCAACTTTAACGTGGGATGTCCCTTGATCTGTTGCACATTACGTTTGTTTTATTTATTTTTCTTCAGCTGCTCCTAGAGTGCCATTGATCTACATCAGTGCTACTAGTTTTCTTGTGGAAGTGATATTTTTTTTGTTTTCTTGTTTCATGTCACCCGTGCCTCTTCTGGAAGCCATGGCGCATTGATCCTTCTATTTGAAGCCT
Source organism: Ambystoma mexicanum (assembly GCF_040938575.1). Taxonomy (NCBI): domain Eukaryota; kingdom Metazoa; phylum Chordata; class Amphibia; order Caudata; family Ambystomatidae; genus Ambystoma; species Ambystoma mexicanum. The sequence goes on along the minus strand of NC_090933.1, from coordinate 494,331,983 downwards.
TAGTTTATTAACCTTCTGGTACAGGTGTGTTGTCGTATCATTAGTCATTTTCCAGCACATGTAGTTTTAGAGTGCGTCATAAAAGCAAACTAACATAGCATACACTTAACTGACGTGATATTCCTCAGTTCATGCCTTTACTTCTCTTGAGAGGAGAGCACATTTTCAGCACTGGTACTGTCACAGACCAGTGAAACAGATGTGCTGGGCTTTCTGTCAACGAAGAGCGTAAGGAGCACATGTTGTAAGTGCGTTCCTGAATTGTACAAAATGTTTAGCATGCCCACCTAACGCAGTAGGGGACCCTCCTTCAAGGCAGTTTGGCTATAAAATATTAAGTGTGACCACTTGGTCTATTTTCATTATCTCAGTTTGAGCATAGATGTGTTGATACAGAGGGAGAACGATTCATGCAAACAGGATGGGTTTGTTCCCAAAAGCATACAGGCTAAACATTTCTGACCATATCCCATTGATTTGATTTAAATCTATTCAAGCTCTTTGAAATTAATGTGTGGGTTCATCACCATACTCACATTAAACATCCACTTTAACCCCTCGTCCCCCCACCTTCTACCATCCATGCCTATCTTTGGCCATGTCCCGTTTTTTCTCCTATATGGATTTTCTTACCGATATTTCGATTTTAAACATTATGCTCCTTTTTGGTCATCGATCTAATCTTATGAAAGAGTCCTAATTCCAGTGTGCTTTGAAGCGATGTCTAGGTGCCTAAGGATTTTTGGGCGTCCATGCAAAATGACCATGCAAGACTCCAGCACAGGGTGAAATCATTCATAACACTGTTGCAGTTTCCATGGCTGCGCAATTGAGGTCCTTTATTATAGTAGTATTTAACTGGGTGTCCTTTTCCATGTCTTTGGTGTTCTCCTGTTTATCCCATCTACTGCTGGTATCTAGTATGGGTTTCGATGAGCAGGTGCTCCTTGGTACCCAGCATCATCTAGTAGGCATGAACTATGTCTGGGGAACCGGGAACTAGTATATAGCCTGCTGCAAATCTTATTCCTACGTCCTGGCCCCATTCTTCCATACCTTTGACCTGCCTGACCATGGGAAATGACCAGCAGAAAATGCCCTCGCAAGAAAGAATGTAGCACAAAGCACACACCCTCACCCATCCAGGCCATCCACAGCTGTATCCTACAAGTCCCTTTTTCTGCAGTGGACAGACGGCCTCCAGTGTATACCAGTTTTTTCTCCCCGTTTTGTCCACTTTCCCAAGCAGCCATTTTCGGCTCCTTTTTGCTTGATTTTTTTACACCAGCGTTTTATTTATTTCTTTCTCCTTTTTCCAGCCACTGATGCTGGGTAAAACTGATTATATTGTCATGGCCTCGGACCACAGATCCTTTCGTTGGCCCCTCACTCCCTTTGTCTGGAGTGCTTTGGCCTGGATCACTGTTGGGACTGGTGCAGTGCCTGCGACATTGTTTGGTGTCTAACCAGATGTTTGTGCTACTTGGAGGACCTCCCTTCTGGGACCCTTTGGGTCCCTGCAGCTGAGGGGGGAGGAGGGGAGAGATTCCTTGAGTCTTTCGGTCAGGGGGGATTCGAACAGCCCTCAAGCTTCCTGGGTGGTCTCTGAAGTTCGCCATTCCGGGGCTAAGGCGAAGACCAGGTGCACACCCCAATATTTTCCTCAGGGAGGCTAAAGCTTGTATGTCCAGGCCAATCCCTGAGGATCCTTGCAGGGAGGCTAAAACTGGACAGTCGTTAGAGTATCTCGCTGAGGATGCTAAATCCAGGGGAGGCATTCCCTGTTCAGGAGCCAACACTGGGCTTGCGCTCGCGATTTTCCAGAAAAGGAATGGGGAGAAGTTGTTGCGTCAGGGGCTACTCAAGGATGCTATACTAGATGTGCACAAGCGCAAGTGTGCATAAATGCACCTTAAAATGGCAGACCAGGCACCAAAAGCAGGAAACTCAGTCTGCCATCTCCTCTGCCTTGTGTCACAAGACCAATTTTCTGGCCTTGCCAAACGCTGTCAAGCACCTGTTGCAGAAGGAGGTGGTATGCTTGGGGAGAAGTCCAGAGATGGTCCTCAGCCAGAGGACAGGGCCAGTTGAAAAGGGTGTTGCCAGCCTTTCCACCAACTTTGGGTACATGCCAGTGCCTTTCTATCTCCAGAGCTCCAGCAACAGAACCAGAATCTAAGAAAAACCATTAACTGAAGAGAGAATATTGGTTTACCGCTGCAGTAATCCGTCACAGACGGAGAGAGAGAGAGTGCCATCCATCAGAAGGGAAACCAAAACCCTGCAACAAACGTACACCTAAGACAGCAGATTGGCCAGGGAAAGGGATTCAGTGCTGGCCAAGAGAAGTGAATATAACCTGGAAACGGGATGTGTGCATTATTATTCAGGTGTTCTCAAGAGGTGGAGGATGACCAAAAGACCAGCAGGGTGGAAGGAACTGTAAACTGTGGAGATTTTGTGGAGCAGGAGAGGTATTGGTTAGAGATTGGAAGCAAACTGTTGGCGTGGGTAGAAAGGTTAGTGTTACGGAGTGATTGTGAAAATGTTACTGGGTGAATGTAGGGTGTTTGAGTAATGTGAAGGAGGGAGACCTAGGAGGAGTGAGACCATTAAAGGGAGATTTTTTGGGAGGAGTGAGCCGGAGTAGAGCAAGCAGTAACTGTAGAAAGGGAGAGGTGAGAGTTGACCTGATAGACAAGGGGCCTGAATCATGTTTGTAAGGCACCATCCCTTTTCCCATGAAAACACCAACAGTGGAATAGTGTAGAGAGTTGGTTAGTTCCTGCTGGGCGTCTAGTGTACGGTAAGGCATTGGGTCTTCAGGGCCTCATCTTGAGCAGAGAATGGGTCTAGTTAGTAAGAGGGCAGGGACGGGGGTCCCCCCTTGGTAATCTACTAACCTGGGATTCGGGATATCTGGATGGAGCGGAGGTTCTAAACTAGATGAGGGCGAGTGGGAGGGCCATTGGCCCCACATAGTCTTGAATTAAAAAAAAAAAACTTGAACTCCCTTTGAGACTGGGGGTGATTCTTGAGCCATATGTAACACTTGCAAGACCTTCAGGTGCTTGTCAGTGGATGGGGATTGTGCTCCCTCCTTGGCAGCGATCCCTTCTCCCCCTTGGTTCAATGGCTTGCACTCACGAACATGTCTTTGCCACCCAAGGTGGGCCTGCCACAGACCACCTCCCCTGTGCTCTATTTGGACCTTTTGGCTTATGCAAGTGCCCTCATGGGTTCCTGCCTTGGCAGCATCCTGGGAACTAACAGATATGCAGCCCTTGCAATCAACTCAGGTGAAGGACCACTTTTTCGCCAAATTCCATGTGACCATAGTCTCATGTGATGAGGGACTTTCTGTGACAGCATTGTCGGATGTTCCTGCAGCCTCCAAGGCAGATGCAATCTAGCTAGCAAGATATGCCTTAGCAGTTGTCGGGCAAATCGCAACTTGGTGGGCTGCACCTGTGGCACCCCCACCTCTGGCTTCAGGACCAATCAAGACTCAATCGACTCTGGCACAGTGTGGGCCACCCATCACCTCCACTAGATTCAGAAGCTGCTGACTAGGTGGTGATTAATCCAGATAGTCGCCAAGAGGAGCTCCCATTTTCCCCTATGGCCTTCCATGAGGGGATAACTGGTGCTTCTGCTAGAGATGCCACAGTCCGAAGCGTTTGAACCTGTCGGCAGTTTTAGCCTCTAGGGGATACATACAGGAGTCCCTTTGGGGAAGGATGTGTTGGGAGAATCTCAAATGGTGTCAAATGCCCCTTCCTAGCCAAATTATCAGCAGAAGAATAGATGTGAGGTGCAGACCATTGCAGTCGGAGAAGACCCGTCTGGCTGTGCACCCCTATACTTTACTCTTTGGATGCAGCTGGATTCTTGTACTACAAGACGGCTCCCAGGACCACCCTTGCCTCAGTTATAGGGAAGGACCACCCTTGCCTCAGTTATAGGGAAGGACCACCAGCTGCTGGAAACAGGGATGGGGGGGGAAATGAACCTATCACAACCTGGCCTGCCACCATACGCAGTCGAATGCAGACTGCTGCAAATCAAAGGCTTTCAAAGGAGCTCACTGAATTTGAGCAATTCCTATCTCCTCATAAGTAAGATTTCTTGGCTGAACTAGTGGTGGTGGACCAGGTAGTACAGGAGATCATGCAGTCTGTTGTGGTCCATATTGATCTGGCAGCTAGGGATATGCTGATTTGGCATGAGGCATCAGACATACATGAGTCCAAGCCAATTCAACCTAGCTGTGCAGGAGAACATCCTGGACCTCCAATTAGAACCTCTTCAACAGACAAGGAGCTGAAGAAAAAGGCCAGCAGACAGTGTAGTTCACTTTTGCAGAATGGCAAGTTTGCCATATTTGGTTTTGTCACACTTTCTTTTTTAACCACATACAGCTATGTTAGTTGGGTTAAGGTAAATAATGCCCTCTGAACCCCTGCTGTCTGTGGTAAATAAATCGGCACATTCAGTGAAATAAAATGCAGAGAAGGTGCCATTTACCAAAATAAATTCAGCAAACCTTGGACCAATGCTGACAGCTGAAGCCTCTTCTCTCCTCCCAGGAGAAGCAGAGATCACGCTCATTTGCAGTTGTAAAGGGTTTCAGGAATGGCAAGCTCATCAAACAGGTCTCCTTTGGGCAAACTGCAGAAAACCACAGCACTCCAGTTGCACAGTTTTACCCTGGTTCTTCCTCCACTGAGGCAATGATGGGCTTGTTCTCACTCATGTCACGCCAGTCTATGCGGAACATCTCCCCATTTGCATTTGTGGAAGGCCATAAGACTAATGGGGGTCAGTTAATTATGAGATGGGACTTTCTTCTTCCCCTTCAGTCTTCCCCTCGTCGCCCTCTGCTTTGTCATTTTCACTCCTTGCCCCTCATTCAGGAGATTCACAAGTTGCATTTGCTCGGAACAGTAGAAAAGGTCTCTTCTGCATATCGGAGGATTGGGCTGCTGCTCCAGGCTGTTCGGTTGTATACGAATTGATCGTTTTACAACTGCTCGAATGACAATTGACCTTGTCACAATTGACCGAATTGTGAAGGTCAATTGTACCATATATGTGGGGGTAAACCCCCCACCCAACGCCAAACCCCCCCAAAACCCATATATATATATATATATATATCTATATCAATTGTGACCCTTTAAATTCGGTCAATTGTTCATTCGAACAATTGTAAATGAACAATTTGGGTAATACCGGTTGTTCACCATCCCCTAACACAACCAGGCTGGCCTGAGAGCAATTGTGACCTCTACCACTTCAGCCTTTGCCTTCTCTTGGAAAGGGTCAAGGGGCTTGCGCTAATGGGGATTGGTGGCCCCTTGTCAGGACGATTGGCTACGCTTGGTTGATCTACAGGATGCTTAACTACATAACCCTCTGTGGCAGCTTGCTCTGGGGTTCTTGGGTTTTCCTAGGCAAGACAATTTGAGTACTGGGTGCTGCCCTTCAGGCTGAACCGGGAACACACATGTTTTTACAAAACTGATGGCAGCAGTTTCCTCCCACCTTTGTGTCAAGAAGAAGTCTTTGATGGCTCTGCATAGCTTGACCTTTGTTTTCTGTGGGATACAGAAAGGGCCAGGATCTTCCCTCATGGAGGAGAGAATCGGAATAAAAGGGCCTCCTTCACACACTTCATTCTTCTCAACCACAGGCACGTGATGGCATGATTGTTCCAGATGCTTTTAGGACTTCTGGATTTGTGCATGCGCTAGGTGCCTTATGCCAGGATGAGGTGTGTACAGATTTGTCTAGCCTCTTTGTGGAAGTAGTCATGACACCCCCAAGAGGCCGGCTTGGTTATTCCAGAGAGGCTGCTGGGATGGAGTGGGCTGTTGTCTCGGGAACCATTACAGTGGCACATCAATCAGCTGGAACTCCGGCCGATCTTCTGTGCCTTGAAGGCTCTCCTCTCGAACATTATGGGCCAGGTAGTACATGTCTCAACTGGCAGCACGACTGACGGCGCAACTGCAGTTGGGCATCCTAGCAGTACAGATGTGGGTGATATAGAATGGAGTTAAACCACTGGTGCTGTACTTTCCTGTCAAGATCCACAAGTTGTCAGATTCCCTCAGCAGGGAGGCTCGCTGACAGTCACTAATTGGAGCGTCACCCTCAAGTGGCAGACCCTGTCTTTCAGGAGTAAGGGTCCCCCTTGGGCGACATATATGCGACATTCCAAAATCCAGCATGCCCGTTGTCCACTTTGAGGCTGGGAGTGGGGTTGAGTTCTTTGGGGGATGTGCTTATCTCTTTGGAAGGACTAGCAAAGTACTGGTCTCCCCTGCCCCTTCCTCCGATTCACAGGGTTCTGAAGGAGTGGCGAGAGTTTTGAGAGGGGCTGAAATGATGCTTGTCACGCCTTTTCAGCAGTAGGTCAGATAAGAAGTAGTTCTCTCTATTAAGCCCACTGATCAAGATGCACGCTGAGTCTCAGTAGGTTGTCCCCTTCAGTGCAGGCTACGCTTCCGATTGTGGAACTTAATGTGCTGCTTAGAGTGGTTCTACTATCGCAGAGTCCGAAGCCATTCGAACCAATGGTATCTGCTTTGTTTCCACCCTTTTGATGGAAGAGTGCCTTCTTGATGGTGGTCACTTAGGCCTGTCATATGGGGGAGTTACAGGCGTTTGCCTTCCCTAAGGGTGAGGTGGTCCTGCATACACACCTTTTTTCTCTCATCGGTTCTTAGGCTTCTATCTTAATCAAGGGAGTGCTTGCAGTGAAGGTGAAGGCTAATTGGGGCATTTCATAGACGCTACTGTATGGGTAACCAGCCCTTGAGCCGATGCCCGGTTTGGTCAGAACTTGTTTGGTTAGGTCAGGCGAGGTCCTCAACTCCTCCACTATTCCTTTGTTGGTAGTTTACCAAGAGTATGGAGGAAGCAGGACTGGACGCAGTAGGAATATATTTGCTGTAGTAATTACATTAGTCCTGGTGAATCATTTCTTTTCCGCCACACGTCCTTCCACATTCCCTGGAAATGCATCGCTCTGGTACAGCCCGGACAGATGGCAGAAGACTGGAGCGAGGCAGGGGCTGCACATTGAGCGGTACGGCCGCTTGTCTGTGCCTTGCTATGCAGTGAATTTCTGCAAAGTGTTTTCTGCTGGAAAATGCTCTGGTCCCGACCCTATGGATGCAGGTAAAGGGAGAAGAATGGGGACTAGTTCTGGAAATCATTTTAGACACTACTTTAACCGGTACATGAGAAGTAACCCATACATTTGTGTTAATTGTTTTATTATGAGTTAAATGCGCCTTAGATGTGTTGTCTATTGTCCTGTTGTTCTTATTTGCAATCAGATGGGTAGGTTTTGCACCAGTTGGACTGGAGAGGCGCACGCTGCTGTTGGTGTCGATCTAAACGGGTTCCCCTAAGTTACTAGTCGGAGCTAAATAGGTCCCAGCAATTCTGAAACCTGAACTGTCATTGCTACCTGTTCCTCTGAATAACAGTGTTCTCCTTGTTGAAGATTTAGGCAGATGACCACCAAACTACTGGGCAACCAGGCTCCCTTTTACTGGGATGCGCTCTGGCCCTACAACAAAGTAGTCCATTCTGTTGAGCCTAATCCTTTTACGTTGGGAGATTGAGGGGTAGGGCTATGGATGCTCCTCACACTCTGTCGCACGCCTTGTCAATAGCAGGCTGGTTATGCCCAAGAATATACTGACTGCAGGTGAACTTGTATGGATGAGGCTAAAGGCCAGTCATTTCGCATGGTGGAGACTGAAGGCCGTCACCTACAGTGGGGGCGGGGGGGAGAAAATCCTTTTCTAATGCTTTCCTGGGAATGGGATCCACTCTCTAAATCTGGTACTCGCCTTACCTGTCCATTTCTCTCCCCCCCCCCCCCCCCCTTCAGGCATCCTCTGGCATGCAGCATAGTCATGACAGGGGTGGGTAAACGTTTCAAGTTGCAAGCCACAAAAGTGCAAACAATTAATAAATGCCACACTAGTGAGCTGGTCTGCTACACCTCTGTAGTCGTGAACACTAGGCGGTAGTAAAGCATCCCACGTGCTTTAGTTAGTTTGGGCTTGGTCAAGTACATTGTGCCCACTGCTATTGTAGCCCAGTACCAGAAGCAGCAATGCACCTGTTATCTCGACGACAAGGCATGACATTTTCCTAGGTCCTCTTGAGAAAAGTATAAGGAAGGTATAATAAGTTAAATGTGTTCTTGCATCAACGGCAGATGTGAAGGTGTTTCTCATTGAAGGGATTGCTTTAAAGTTACCTCATGTCTTTTTTGTTTTTAAATTGCAGACTTCCATACAATGAGTTCTTTGGTGGGGTGAGTGGACTGACGACGGAACAGTTTCGAAAAATCAACGGTTTTCCCAATGCATTTTGGGGCTGGGGTGGAGAGGACGATGACCTTTGGAACAGGTGAGGCGTTTTACTTCAGCAACACAATGTGTAAATGCCAACCCCCTTCCCACCTGCTCCTCCTTTATCCAACAGCGTAAAGCCAAAGCGCGAGGCGATCCGCACGTGCATCAGCAACTGGCCTTCACAAGAACCAGCCCGATCTGCGGAAATTCCAAATGCACTTTGAATTTAAGCTACCTTTTTAATAGGGCAACAGGGGTTAGGGTCAGGGACATCATTTAGGGGTCGCCAGGGGTCGCACCTTGCTACCCCTGAAAAAAACTTGTTCTCTTTTTTTAATTTATTTTTTATGAATTTAAATTGAGGCTCCCGGGCTGTGGCCAGCAGCAGGTGGCTCTTTGTTTCTGGAGCGGCTGGTTTTCTGATGGCTATAGCGATAACCGTTAAGATAGCTCAGTGGGTTGAGCACTCACTGCTTTAATGTGTTCTGCAGGTTCGACTACCTGCAAAATCAACTCAGCCTTTCATCATGCAGTGGTTGATAAATGAGTACCAACACAGGCTGGGTAATATATGTATATTTGTTCTATATGAAGTGCTTAAGCCTAAGTGCTACATAACACATTATCAGTTGGCCTTGGACGTCTTCTTGCATTCAGTTATTTGGTAATGTGGGCCTATACGCACTGATATTCATACATATGGTGATCCCTTCTTGTATACATGTATATAACTTTACAGTAATATCGTAAGCATATTTTTGTAGTGTACTTAGAAACAATGCTATGTGATGCCACACTTGTTTTGTCAAGGGGTGAAAGAAGGTGTCCCATTGCTTCCCGTGATGTCACTTTGGGGTGGGCTAAAATTACATGACTTCCTGTGATGTCATCGGAGGTCAATGGTCGTGTGATGTCACTTCCGCTACCCCTGGCATTTTGGTGAAATGGCGTCCCTGGTTAGGGGATTTAGACCCCACTTGCACTGAAGCCAAAAATATTTGGTTTGCCAAAGCTGGTTTTGTTTTCCTTCTCTGCCCAGTACCTGCTACTAGTTTATTCGAACACCCGTTTTGCTTCCTGACTTGTCAAGAGACCCTGTAGTGGCTCACTCTTGCTGGGCCAATTCTCGTAGTCACTTGCTCACTTCTGTGAACCACATTCCAGAAGTGGCCATATATGCTGTGACTGATTTATGATCACTTCCCAAGGACGATAGGAGCAAAGGAAGCCATTTTAATTGCAGTGACCCCATAAAGCCATTAACACTTTACCTTCCGTGAATGTAAGTTTCTCGCTTTCCATACCAATCTCTTCCGATCTTCAACCTTATGTGCTTACTGCCAGAAGTTGGTTTTGTTTGTTCTGCTGGTGATTTTGTAGTATTATACATGAAATTATGTATTCCCCGTGGCTTTGTGACCAGTATACAAGATGATCCCAAACTGTTTCAGCTCTGATGCAGTTGACACAGGAATATTGCCTTTTAGTAGACCTGCCTGTTCAAATGCATTATCCAGTGACAGTTCAACTACCCAGCCCCACATGTGTTTAAATGAGCTCCACAGCACAATTACTTGGTGTGAATTTGGACTATCTTGCGTTGAGACGAGGGTTGAGGGTGTGACAGGAGTATTCATCCTGCGCCATGTAAGTGCCACGCAAAACCTGGTCATGAATTCTCCACAGGAGTGGAATTTTTACTGGAACAGCCTGCCACTGCTTTATTGTGGCCACCATGGTGGCATTGCCACTTTTAACATGGCCTAAAAATAGTTCTCAGCGCATAATCAAGAAGCCATTCCAATGATTGAAATTATAAATATCTTTTTGGGGAACCAGAGAGCAGGGGGTGATGAGCGCTTATTTACAAAAGAAAATCAAAACCCTACCTTTGTTGCAGTACGCGCCTTGTTTCGAAACTTTCAAAAGAGTAGTAAATTGCAAGTACCCCACATTTTTAGCTTTCGCTTCCAGGACTTTGATTTCCTCCGGTAATTGGGCTGTACCTTTGTGTGTTATGAGGTAAGGGAAAGGGTTAATACCAAAATAAATGTTATCACTGCAAGTTGATCACCTTGCAGTGATGCTACTGTACGATCCGTTCCTAGAGTCACGTGGAACCCCCCCAACCCCGCTCCAATACGCTCGTATATCGAGGGAAGACCCTGGCATATCAGCAGCAGGTCCTTCCCATAGGCATAAAGGGAAAGGCAACTATAGGCATGTAGAAAGACTGACAATGTCCATCTGTTCTCCTGGCAAGCCCTCTGTCTGGTATGTTACAGCATGCACAAATGGCAAGTATTCTGCCAAGGTCCTAGCAATGTGGAACAAGATCAATAGTTGAGGACCACTATGACCGTTTAAGTGCTCGCCACTAGTGGCCCAGTTATAAACCTCCACTAGAACCCTGTATCACTGTGCATTTTCAAAACAAATGTCCCATTGTGGAGTTGCAGCCTGAAAGGAAAGGTTTGAGCAGTCTAACCAGAGAACAGTAAGTTTGTACTTACTGGAAGCAAAAATTTAAGTTGCTGTTTTCAACACCTCTACAGGTATCACCAAATTACTACTTGAATGCTGTAGATCTTTGATAAATCATTCCGCCATTTGTTCTCTGCTCAATTGGCCGGTGTATCCAGGCCTTGTGTTCACCAGAGTTCAAACCATACATGTGGGGCTCTCCAGAATTTCTAAGATTGGACATACTATTCAGGGAGTTTAAGGCTATGTCCCTGCTGGACTCGAAGGGCGTATATGCTGGTGACCCAGGCCCACCAACCAATCCGTGATGTGGGGGTCCAAAAACAGTAAGATTTCCCCTGGTATTCCTCCCAACAGCACTGGTTGACTGGGCCATGTAGTTCTGATTAGTGGGGCTGGTTGAGAATTTCTCCTACGGTCACTGATTTTATATGAAGATCTGCCACATCACGTCAGAGGATATGTTATCATGTTTTCCTTGGCGTTTGAGCTCTCTGAGCAGATTTTGCTGATTGCTTTCTTTAGTTCTCGGCAGGGGGTATAGGTTGCTCTTGCTTTAGCCCATGTTTTATTGGGACTTTCAATTCTAGAAAACATTTGCTCAACGTTATGTTCAATTTGTTTGGTTAATGTGCTAACATCACATTATCAGTAACCCGTAGCCTTAATGGCCCAGTAGCTGTCCGCGCATCGAGTTTCAGGTTTTTTCTGAATATTTTTCATTTCTTCCTAGTATTTTACATTTTGAGGGAGGAAGGGTTGTGTAGCAGTGAGTCTGTCGTGGACTGGCCCATAAAGGCTTCAGTAGCTCTCACTGGTCACAGTATGGTTAAACTTGTAACTCCCTTGTAAAACAAGTCCACATGAACTAGCTAGAAGGGTCATGCTTGTATGGTTACAAAGTGGGTATGGAGAGGGTGGCCACATGTAGGGCAATGGGGCCAAGAGGGAAGTGGGAAAAGAGAGCAACTTATTATTGGTCAGGAGAGTGGGGGGATGGTCAATTCTATAGACGGAGCAATAAAACGCAGGTTGATTAGGCTCCATCCTTAATGTATCCAATCACTATGGGCCTCACTACGAGGTGGGCGCAAAGGGATACCGGGCACTGTTAAGGACATCAGTGCCGGTAATCCCTTTGCGCCCTATTCCGAGGTCTCAGCGCCTCCCTTCCTTAACGCCTGGTTTTACCAGGCGTTAAGGAAGCTAATAAAGGTCCCATTGAGCCCTATGGGGGCTCAAATGGGAATGGGGAATGTTTTTTTTTTCAATGGGGACTTACCGGTCTCGCAAAGGTCGGAATAGACCGGTAATTCCCCATTGAACGAGGGCGATTCAAAAGCACCATGACTACCTCCAACCTCGTAATGAGGCCCTATGTCTCTAGCAAATGCTAAAGCCATAAGGTCTTAAATCTGTTTATATATTAGTGAAAATATGTGGGTTTGTGGCTTCATGTATGTTCCCTAATCAATTCCACACCATTTTACCAATCTGCACCAAATGTTGCACAGTCACCTGTTAGGACCCTTCGGACATTACTGGCTGCAGGAAATTTGAACACCCCACCCCTTGCCCCGGATTTCATCAAAAGTGAAAATGTGGGTTTGTGGCTCCCACTCTGTTCCCGATACAATTCCACACTGTTTCACCAATCTGCACCACCTTTTGCACAGTTACCTGTACCTACTGAGGGGATGGAAGCCCAGGCAACACTGATATATCATCTAGTAAAAATATTAAATATGAAATTACAAGTGCAGTGATTAAGTCAGATTTGACTTGCGCACTGAATTTGGAATAGTGGGGCAGCTTGTGGTCGGTAGTTCTAAATTGATTTTTAAAGTTATAGCCCTTTTTGATTGTGGCCAAGTTGCCTAGCATAATTCAGAGTAGTATTTCAAATTTGTTGTGAAGAGCTTTGGGTCAAGAGTGCCCGAAATTACCATGGAAGCAATCATTACTTTTATACTGGGCTAACTAGTTCGACTCTGGTATGTGAATCTGACATGCAAGTCTTTCTTTGCTTATGCAAACTTTTAGAGATGCCGTGGACCTGCAGCTCTGTAACATAGCTTCAGGACTGACTGGAAAACGTGTTTGGTTCTTAAAAGCGAATTTCAGGGCTAGCCTACTTCCCCTCTAAAGGTACAGGGCCGTTTGGCAAATCAAGACTGTATAAATGAACCCTGGGCTGGCTAAGGGGGAGTTATGGGCAGCCAGGTAAGTGTCATGCCCGACCATTTATTTATTTGGCAGAATGGGGAACTCTTTTGTGAGAAAACATACGGCGAGGAAGTGAATTCCCTTCTTAGAATGAATGGAGTCTCACTCTGAACGTCGGAAGTTGTTTCAAGCTTGGCACTGAATGAAACTTTAAGAACTAAGGATCAGGCACCCCTCTACCCACCCTCCCCTTAGGCTCCAGATTAAAATGAGTATTTTCGAGCTGGTGCATCTATTTAGCCTGGTAGACGTGGTCACCTATACCTGCATTTGTGTAGACTCTGCCCCTGCTGTGTGCTTCATGAAGAGGTTTGGCCATGGCCCCTTTCAGAAGGCACAGATTCTGAGTTCTGAACCCTAGCTCACTAACTCATGTTGCGTTTTAATTTGCAGCTTGGTAATGGGTGTCCAGGGCAGGCAGGATAGAGGAGAGGGGGGGGCGGTGGGGTTCTGGCAGGGGGTAGGCGACAGGAGTGGGTTGTCCTTCAAACGAGAGAGCTCAAGCAGTGGCATATATAAAGCTTTATGTATATTCATTGCTCTCCGCCTCACTGACCAAACGTACATAACTACCCCTTCATGTTTTAGAAGACACATATTTAGGTGTTCCATATGGGTCTAGGGGACTGTGCAGCCAGGAAGTCTGTTGAGAATCACTTCTTCTTGTCTTTTTAAGATATTGCTTACATTTCAATGCCATTGATTCAGTCGCACATTTTATTCGGCTAACCCTAGACAGCAGCGTTCTTCCGAGAATGTTCATTTAGTCCTAGTACACAGCGCAGGGCTTTTCTCCGTAGAATTTCTTGAATAGATCTTTGTGCTTGAGGAAATTATCGGGCCTCCAACTAAGGCGTTTATATTGGCTGCGTGAATTACATTTCTGGTGCTTGTTGTTGTTTGAATCAGACGATTTTACTTCACATACAATTCATATTCCAGCGCCGGGCCTAGCATGTTAAAGTGGGAAGCGCTTTGTCTGAAAAATGCGTTCAGAAATGTATTGGCATGGATTTTGAGTGGGAATGTCCTATGGTGAAGGAACTGGCCATACAGCCAGCAATTCTATCCCACATCGTAAAACGATTAATTGTCCTGCACTTTTACAAGGATTACTGAAATCCCGACGATCATTGACCAATAATAAGCCTTTCCCTGTAGAGGGGATGTTCTTGTAATAGATCTGAATGTTGGATATGGCCGCCTTTTTTTTTTTTTTTTTTTTAAATTAGCCTTTTTAAAATAACTTGTATGCATTTTCTCAAATCCTTCTGTGTAAGCAGAGCACAACAATTGAATGCTGTAATTGGCCAAAACGCTCAGCTATTCTAGATCTCTGACAATGTATCATTGCAGCGCAAGGCAGTTCATCATTTCCATAATGTTAGGATTCTCATGGCACCATGTCACAGCAGCACTAAAAGTAATAGCCTTGCTTGAATTGGCAACTCAGCAGCCATATGTTCTCTAATCAGCGTCTTGGTAGGCTGCCAATTCTCAAACCGGTTTCTCTTGCACCAGGCTTCACCCATAGCATGCTCATCCAGTCCTGTTCAAAATGCAAAGGTTTTTGCGCATTGTGTTAACATGTATGGATGCACTCAACCAGGTGCGCATGCAACTGTCCCATTCTCCTCCGTGAAATGCCCACCCTTTGTTCACACACAAATGCACACAGAACTAGGTTCTGTGTAGGCACGGTTTCTTATGGGCCTGAATCCTGCAATGTGGGGTTTGCGTCACAATTTCCAGACCTAAGCGAGAAAAGGATATTCAGCCTGGCACTGCAGATTATGTTAAGCATTTGTAGATGTGCAACACGCGGGCTATTGATGCTTAACAGTATCTTCATTCTGTTTTTTTTATGTGGGATATTTTCAAATGTGTACGTGTTTTCTTATCTTCAGTAATGAAAATGTGATTCTGAATCTTTTCTTTTTCTTAATTAAACCAGGGTTCATTATGCGGGATATAATGTATCCAGACCAGAGGGGAACTTGGGAAAATACAAATCAATTCCACATCACCATCGAGGGGAAGTCCAGTTTTTAGGGCGGTGAGTATGAGCATTTCTCTATGAAAGTGGTGCACACACACTTCTATTTGTAAATTGATTTCCAGAGTAGTTAGATTGAACAAATTGGATGACACTTGGCCTACATCTAGTGAGGACAAAATAGCCCTTTCCAGGAGAAAGTCAGAGTTGCTGTTTTCTAAAGCCTACCTGTGGAAAGACTTGAGAAGACTCTTAGATGTGCCAGGCTCCAATTATTAGATTTGGCCTAAACTACCTAAAAAGTATGGTAGCAATGGCTGAGCAGCCAGGCTTAGTCTGGGAGGGAGAAGGGCAGTAGTTCAGTACAATGACCTTTTGAGCACACTTTCATTCAAGGAAGCACATACTGCAGTTACATACTTATTATATATACTAGGCAAAGTAAAATTCAAAGCAGTTAAGGTAAGTGAGAATACATATTTTCTGTAGCAATTCTCATTTCAAGCAGTAGAGGTCTAAGTGAAAATCTGGTAAGTACAAGAGTAGCTTTAGGTTTGCAAATCGCTTATCAATCCACATACACTGGAATAGCAATACTGGTAGACAGGCAACTTTTAGGAGAGCCTATCTGGGGAATGAGAGTCGCAAAAGTCAGATGAAGACACTGGGGGACCAAGGACTTTTGGGTGGCAAAACAAAGGAAGGCAGACGCTGTCAAAGTTGGCAAATATACAGATGATTCTTTTAAGTAACACATTAGGGTTCAGGGGGACTGGGCAGGCCACCTGAAGGATTTCAGGCCCTATTGCGGGGGGTGTAGGGGTCCTTGGGTACGAGAGAATACGGTTGGGTCATCAACCCCAACGTCACACTACACGCTCTGGAGGAGCGAACAGCAACACACCTGTCCAGGTAAGTACCTAGGAGAATGCAGTACCTTCTAGGTTGAAGAAAAGCGATGTCAACGGCCCGTCTCCAAGGTAAGACAGCATCTGTGGTTCGGGTCTCTGGCCTCGGCGGCAGGAGGAAAAACATTTAGCGGGAGCAGACGGTCATACTCTGTCACAGGGAAGCCCAGCAGATGACCTTCATGGCACTTGGTTGTGAAGGCTCAAGACAGGCTTTGGAGGACAGCGACAGTTGTCACCCAGCATATTTTCTTCCTTCACTCGGTCCCTGACTCTTCTGAGAGGACTTTTATAATTGGGATGGAGTCTCTGTAGTCCCAGACAGATGCCCACAAGTTAGCGCTCGGATCTGCGCTCAACGAGACGATGCACCGCAGCAGTGCCAGTAATCCCAGGGTATTTGGGTGTTGCAGGCCTGGAAGATCGCTGCACTTTGTGGGATGGCTAACACTGTAGCTGGTCTCGAGACCGGTTAGGCCCTCCAGTCCCATAGAGGAAGTTGTCCGTTTCAAATCTTTCTGTCTCACAGAAGAGGGGGCTTGTGCATCGGCAGCAGTCACTCCATCGACTTGGCGGCCGCTAGAGGTTGATGCAGACGTCTTCTTTTTTCTTTTTCATAATGGATCTTCAAGTGGTCTACTCTCACTTCAGCATCAAGACCCTCGCCTTCTATGCAGGAACCAAGCCAATCAGCATTCATGCACCATTCAAACTTTGGGTGGATGCTGCCCCAAAGGGACAGTTACCCTGTTAGAAATGGATCAAATCACGCACAGTGGAGGGCAAAGACCTGAGGAGTTTCGATGTTCTCCCAGACAAAACTGCTGCCTCCGGGCGGGCTTCCCAGTGGGAGCCCGTCGAAAGACAAAGGAGTGAGCAGACATTTTGTAAATCACGTTTTGTGTTTAAACAAATCCATTTATACAATCTGTTGATGTGCAATGGAGGGATATAAGCCTCATGAATAAAGGCCAACCTTGTTTTCACAGCTGTCAGATCATGGCCATGGCTGATGGCTTTACCCTATTAACAAGTGAGGTCTATTATTTGGAAAAGATACAGGAGTGGGTATCACGTCAAGTTGTGGTGAGAAACTAGTCGTACTATTAATGTTTGACAAGTTGTGGGGGGAGGGAGGGAGGGAGGCAGGTGGCAGTGCTCAGTGCAATACAATGCTATGTTATTCTTCCGTGGTTTTTGTAACCTTGGTTATAATCACAGTAGATGGCCCGGCCTTTGCTAGGTTTCTGTAATGTTCAATTCGTCAAGTAACAGTTTCTCTGTTAACGGGACCTAAGCCAACACCTTATATAGGTCTGGTTTTCATCCACCCTGTCATTAAGGTGCAAGAGGAGCGCCCGAGTTACAAACACGACTGCAGGGGGAGAGTTGTTCCATTTAAATGAATACAGGTAAAGGGTGCCCTTCTTCCTGGAACTGCTGGAAGAGAGCGTTCTGGAGATTGTCTTGGGTTTACTTGAGGGCATTGTTTTCTAAGACACACGAGAGGTTCAATCCAAGTACTTAAAAACTAAATCGAATATTTCACTCTGATGTCTTTACATTCTATCGTTACAAAGGAAGTGTCTGAGCTATAATATTGCACATATTGTATGGTGCGCATTTTACAACACCAGAATTTAGTTCTGCAACGCTATTCGTTCTGCATTGCATAATGAAGTTCTGGTGACCATTTGTTCGTCTGTAAGGGCTCATTAAAATTGAAGGCGATAAGGAGTTCCGCAGTTCACTGCAGATCACTTTAAGACCCTAAATTAAACATTTGCAGATTTACGAAAACTGGTTTGCCAAAAAGCATTGCACTTAGTGTCTTATCGAGGCAATGAGCTAAGGGCATGCATCAAGATGTACAATTTGTGTCTACGTCAGTGCTAAAATTGTTATAGCAGTTACACATTCCCTTTTGCATAGGGTTTCCCCATTTGAAGTTGTAGGCCTATGCGACAGTAGGAGTCTGGAGTTCCAAATCAATTTTTCTAACGCCACTTTTTTTTTTTTTTTTTTCACCCGGACAGGTACAAATTATTGCGGTATTCGAAAGAGCGCCAGCACCTTGATGGACTCAACAATTTGATATATGCTCCGAACATACACGTCAACAGATTGTATAAAAATATCACTGTACACCTGGTGCCAGAGTTAGCTCCTGTAAGAGACTATTGATGGTATACAGTAGCAATCGTGGAACTATTCAGCACGCACAGAATGCACTGGAACAAACCGTTCAGCAGAGCAAAGCTCATACCCACTGGCCGTTCTGACACTTTACTATACATCGGATAGGTAAGGTGTGATCGTACGTCCTATTCCCAGAGGACACAAGACCAGCAGCCACTGAGATGTTTACAGCATGTTGCTAGGAAATATTGGAGTCTGGTGTTGCCACGTTTTACAGCGAGAGGTCCTGCTCACTTTACCCACAAAACATCGGAACTAGATATCAAGATTGGAATCTGCAGGAGATTAACTTCCACAACAACATTTTAATAATTATCAAATGTAATTTAAGTTGAGAGGAATGCTTTGTTTCGATTTTAAATTGTGAGTTTATGTAAATATATATAAATATATAGATATATAAAGTAATATATTATGTAAATTAATGTGCTCCAAATGTTTTTAAACACATGTTAGTCCATTGCATGTACTTGATGCCATTTTGTGTATAATTTCATATACATATATATTTATATATATAGTTCTTCATTTGCATGAAACAAGTGTAAATATGTGTTTTAAGACATTGCGTATGCTATGACAAAATGAAGGACCTTTCAGAGTCTGGCTAGCTATGACTAAACTGGTCATCAGTTTGTGAGCTTCAGGCCTTGTAGACCTCACTCCAACGCACCCTTCACGAGTTTCGTTCCTGCACTCGGATTCAGAGTGTATGGTACGTTTCTAGTTTACATTACTTCTTACATGTACAATTCTGTGATTTCCTTCACGCACTGTACTTTTTCTACTCTATTTCAGTTCTATTGTTTGTATGTTGCATGTGCATTCTGGAAGACCTTGAAAGATATGTATCATGATACACAGTACAGATCATTTTAAACGTCTGTACACATGTGCCACTTGTGTGAAAATGCAGGGATATATTATGCCTAAATCAATTTGCTCTTAAATGTTTCACGCTGGTTAGCAGTTTTTTTTTAAACCTTGGCCAAATTTAAAGTGATAATGCCAAAAAGTTATTTCTTAAATACATTTTTTATTTATTTGTAAACGGTGAAAAATTCATTAACAGGTTTGCTTCAGATGGACATAGATGGTACTCTTTGCACGGTTCACAAATACCATTTAAGAGTATTCTTGTTTAAATGTGTTTTCTGGTTGATATTGATTTGTTCGCTGACTGCACTTGAGTGTGCTGTGCGCCGTTTTTAGTAGGTTTATATGGAAAGGTATTTGGTTACTACGAATGGGAATAGGTGCATTAGTGTTCATTTGCAATTTTTACTTAAAGATCCATTGATCTTAAGTAAGAAAACCGCTACTATTGTATCCTTTGCTGTGATCAGCACTCAGCTGTGTAAAGTAGTAGTCTCCTCTCCATGAGGATGCCATTCTGTAAAATGTGGAAGGCATGAAACCAGGGCCCAGGAAGTTCTCTAAAATGCTCCAAATGGGGTTATAAAATAGATTGTAGGTTATTGAATATGCATTCTGCTTACTACTTGGGGTTGTATTTTCTTGCTTTTCCATATTACGTAGATCATTTTTTCAGAAACCTTATTTTGTTTCCCTAAAAATGAAATTGTTTCTTGTTGCCGGGGAAAATAGTTTTGTGACAACTTGAAATCTTAAAGTAGAATTCTGTTCGACCTCCTTTTTTAAAAAAAAAAAAGCGGCTTGATGCTCAGAAGGGTCTTTGTTTTATTTGTAACTATTGCCCACAGCCCATACCATCATCTCTGGTCTTGGAATAGTCTCCCTCTTTGTTTGGTGGTTCCCATTCTTTGTTGATGGGAGAAGAGGTTTGTCAGTATTTCACTACATTACCTGTCTCCAATTCAGATTTTAGATGGCAAACAAGCATGCCACCTGGTTGGGCACAAAAGTATAAATGGTGGTAGGATATCAGTGTGAATTTGTTCACACTCCAACTAGTAAATTAATATACCAATTGCCTTTTAAGGATATAAATCTGGTCTGCACACCGCATTTGCTTCTACACAATAGTCTTGCTGCTCATGAAAACGCAGTCGGTTAATGGCCCATTACTATTGTTTATTTTCTCCGAAAATCCCAGAAGCAGGGGGGTGCCAACATAACCCTTCCTTTAAATTATTGAAACGCTAGATCATGTTCATTGATTCACACCTGGTCTTCCTCTTCTCCAGTCAAATAACCAATTTGATCTCCCGAGTGCAAGGAAATGGATGTTTGTACTCATGTTCAAGAGGAAATCTAGATCAGGGTGTTTATCGCTCCTGTGTGAATCAACCGCTCATTGCAGCGATAAAGGGCAGACTCCTCGGAATTCTAGGGTAAAGGGAGCTTCGTTTTGGTTTTTCCTTTTAAATAACAATGTAAATCTAAAATTGACCTGTTTAAAGTTGCAGATTTCCTGCAGTGATCCCTACAGGGACTAAAGAAACTTGGGAAGGATCTGACTTTCCCAACTAGGTGTGAGGGACTGTGCCACAGTGTGGAAATGCTACAGAAGAGCCTCTGCCTGGGTGCTACCCAATTGCCACAATCTTAATTTTGTAGCAGGTTAAGTGCAGGGTTCTAGATTGTGGTGGAAGAGACGCCCGGTGGAACATTACAAGTGACCCAGATTTTGGCGCTTCTATTCTGACTGGGTAAATAAGCAATGGGCGAGAATTTGCAGCCCCCTGAAAACCAAGGCATGAATTGTAACGGTAAAGTCCTGGTGAAAACATTTAACTGAACTTTTTTCACAGTCCATGCATGCTTGCTTTATTGCTCACTCGGATGGTAATTACTGTAGTTTTGATTTGGAAATGCAACATTGCATTGCTCACTAACGCATGTACTATTTATCATGCAGTATATAAAACATTTTTCTAACCTCTGCACTTGAAAAATGTGTTGCGCTAATGGTCTGCAAGGCATTACCATAATAAACTTGTGATGAGAAACCTTCAATACATCCATGAACCATAAGTTGCCACTTATTCCAGGGACAGTCCTAATGGATAGGCCATTTAATGTTCTTGCCCTCCATTCCCACCCGCCCCCCATAACGTTAATTCTGCTGAACGCATTCCTGTTTACCTAACACTTTTGACTGGTTGCTCTGGTAAAGTACATTTGTTTTAAAAATGTTTGTGGGGCGCATTTAGGAATACTAATGCGTGGGTGTAAATACACGCAAAAACCTGGAAATTGAGTGCAAGAAGTAGGTTCCCACGTGTAAGAACATTTTGCTATCATCAAAAGCCAGAACCGAAGTTAGCAATGCTTTAGATGCACCAAATTACTTTTTTTAAAAAATGATTTAACTGGAGTGTGGGAAGTTGTCTGTAAGTGCTGAGCGGGTTAACTAATATTGCAATATTTTCTCTGGGCTAGATTATCTTTTCCCAAAGTTCCAGCAGTAAATAGGTTGGGTCATGTGGGTCAGTTTTGCACCAGTGTAGGGACAAACCAAGCACATCGATCTACTGCCATTGGTGCAGAGCAAACTGACACATATCTATTCCTTTGTGTTTTGACTGGAAATTGTGAGGGAGACTCTGCATAAAAGGCCCATTGTAAGCTCTGCCTAAAGTATTTGCTCCACAATCCAAGACCTGCTTAGTCCGACGGCCAGACGCCATGTTTAGTCTGTCATGTAGCAGCATTTTATGAAAGGATGAAAGAGGCAATGTTGGAAATTAGTCCGATGCCTTACTGGACTTGTTAAAGCTTGCAAGAGGTTTGCAATGGAACCCCTTGTTTTGTTTAGTTTGTTGCCTTGAAAAATCCCCCAAATTAGTTAAAGGTTAACTGACCAGCTATTGGGAAATGCAGACGTTAATAGAAATAGAAAATATGGCAAGTAGACAATTACAGAATGCAGAGTAAACCACTGGCCTTAAAGGCATGTGAGATGTACAGTAATATTACTAGATTCTGGCTAGTCTTGATCTATTCAACATTTATTAGTACAGTAGGAGCATACAACAGCATTTTCTGAAGCATTACCTGGCTGAGTAATCATTACTGCAGTATGGTTTTGCATACTGTGTGATGAGCCAATCTTCAATATACAAAAATGGAATTTGCTAACCAGGGTAGACCTCAAAGATGTGATTTTCAATTTCTCTGTTGCTGGTACTTACTTTCCAGTAAGCCATATTGTTTGAATGGGTATGTGATCTGCCGAGTCTGGCACCCACATCCCGTTCATAGATTTCCATTCTGAGAATGGGGGTTCGTTGAAGTGTACATGTAGAGAGGAATTTGTCCCCACAAAACCTATGGTGTGGAAGAGTTGTGCTGGTGTTCTTAAAACCAATCTAGACTTTTTTTTTTTTTTTTTTTTTTTTTTTAAGCAGGTATTGTGCTTTTTAAATAACCTGGTTTCGGCATTCGGATTGTGATGCAGCCTCTGTGAAGGAAGATTGCAGTATTTATTCTGTGCCTTCAACCTTATTTTTTTTTAAATTTTACATTGCCATATTTGAATGTGAGAATATACTGTGGAATTAATTTGTGCACTTTTTTTTTTTAAGACATTGGAATCTTTTACGATTTGAACCATAGTTTGGTTCACTGGCAATGATAGTTTTCGTAGAAGTATGATAGTACAAAGGTGTATGCGTTTATGCATATTTAGAAGAGAATGCTCCATTGTTATCCAATAGCAATACTTTGATGAACTAAAATGCATGCATATTGTGCATCCACAAGCCAAATCATAATGCACAGTGCTTACTTGATATGTACCACCCTCTTTGGATTATTACATATCTGATATATGTTAAATTAAAATTGGGTTTAGAAGCTGATTATACCCCAGGGAACAAACATAGTCCCCTTGTTGGTTCAATACACCAAGGACTCCTTTTTCTGTATATATGTTTTTTTGAGTTCACTCATAAGGCTATACTGTGCCATGAAGGTGCCAGCCAGAAGCATTGCATATCAAAATTCGAAAAAAGTGTACTTAATGTTTTATTTATAGATGCTATTTGAGACTGGAAAATGCACTGAAATAACTGCTGCAGATGTAATGTGTATTGTCATTCTATGGTTTTGTTTCTTTTGGTCCATGGAAATGTTTGTACTTTTTTATCATTGTCTTTTCTGAAATATACTGATCTGAAAGTTTGAGTGCGTTTTGTGTTTTCAATCTTCGAGACATGCAGATTAATGCCTATACATAAATGCAGACTAGTTGCTTGCCCTACATTTATTATAATCTCATTGATAACTCATTTGCCTGAAATGATATAAAAATGACCCAGAATGTTTTTCAAAGTTGTAAATATTACATTGGACTACTTCACATTGATGGCAGGACCGGCCATCCCCAGGTAAGAAGCAGGATTTGAAATTGAGGAGGGCTATTTAGCTCCTGCCTGTAACCTAAGAGCCTAGTTAGCTTGGCAACAGCTACCAGGAGCTACTTTTGTCTCCCCTGGCTAATTGGTGTTGAACTAAAAAACCTGTGTTGATTTAACTGTGTTCGTGTGTGACAATGAAGATTACCCCTGCTGTAGCGTATGGAGTCTTGATTCTATTAAAGACAGAGGCGAGCATTATGCGTAACATCCTTTAATTCTATTCTTTTTATTTTCATAATACAGAGAACTTCTCAAAAAAACTACTCATGAGCTGAGCCCCAGTGTCTCTGCTAGTCCCATGTCCCTATCCTGTCCCTGGGCTCCATGAATCACTTCCTGCCTAGGACCTTTACTCTTCCTTGCCTTCCAACCAACATCCTAAAAGAAAAGGCATACTCGCGCCAAACTGCAAAAAACAAAACTCTGTCGTCAGCAGCAACCAAACGGCTACTCCATTTCAGAGCTCTTCTTGCGGCCAACCTCCCTTGCAAGGTATCATTGCACTCGGCCTTGGACATTCAGCTCGCCTTCTGGTCATCTCCCATCAGAGAAGACTTGCATTAGGGAGGGTCCTACGAAGAAGCGCATCACCAACACATGATAACATTACATTCAATTCTAATGCCCTGTGCTCCTAGGCGGGATAATGCTCGCCTCTGTCTTTAATAGAATCAAGACTCCCTGCGCTACAACAGGGGTAATCTTCATTCTATGTCCAGACCGAAGGTGAGTATTATGCTTGTTCAAAGCTATTTACTATAGCCGCTGCTACGCTCGCTAGTGGCTTGAAATTGAAGGTTCTGAACGTACCACCACTAGGCCAGTCTGACTCACTCTGGCCTCCAAGACTTTGGAAGCCATTGTGCCTCTAACTGAATGAAGCCCAAACAAGTCCTGTCTCCCTGCCACTTCACGCACCCATCGTGCTATAGTCTCTGCCACCACCGCCTTGAACAGTCCTGCGCATGATGAGAAACTGCGACACACCTGTTGGTCCCACATTGCTTGTCTTGTATTCGTTGACACATTTAGCTACGCACAACTTAGACTGGCCATGAAAATAGGGATGCAAAATAACTGTTGAATGGCTTAGTCCTTCTAGTCAAAGAGGTGGTCAGCCCTGCCAGACCACAAGTCTTCCTGTACACCTTGTGCACCTTTACATCAGACACTCTTCTACAGGATGCTATATACAGCAACATTGCTAGCTTCCCTGAAAGCTGGTGAACTGACAGATCCCTGTTACACGGCCAGTCTGTAAATAGATGCAAGACTGTGTTAACATCTCAGTTACGCATACTTGGGAACGAGCGGTATCTGCACTTGCACGCCTTTGAGCAATCGCACCACTGCCGGGTGATCCCGTATAGGAGCTTCGCCTAACGGATCCTGACTTGCTGAGATGCTTACCTATAGACCCCTATTGTCCGAAAGGCCTTTCAGTCTCTGGCTAGGGATGCCAGAAAATTGAGAGCCTGTACTAAAGGGGCCAGAAACTGAAGAATGTTGTGCTGGCTGCACTATAGCCTCCATCTCTCTCACCCCCCACCCCTCCCCCGGCCCCTCCATGCAGCTTCGTAGCTCCTGAGCATAGAGGGGGCCCAGGATTGCTTGATAAGTTATGCAGCCAATTTGGAAATGCCTGGAAGGCTTCATCGGCTCCCGATACCCTGCTTGCCAGGGGAGGATGATCATTCCCAGACTGGTTTGAAAGGAGAGATTCCCCTCGGTGAACTAGAAACCACACTTGCAACTTCCAGTTACGGACTATTGTGACAGCTTTTGCCTTCTCTCTCCTGATCTTTGCTAAAACTCTGGCTAGCATTGTGAAAGGGGGGGGGGCGCGTACTGCCCTGCGCCCGACCATGCTTGAAGAAAAGCTTCTGCTCCTTGTGCTTCTGGGTCCAGCATACATCTGAAAAACGTTGGTAATTGTTTGTTCAATCTGGATGTGATTAGATCGGTGTCTAGAGGACCCCAGAGGGCTGCTTTTTGGGCAAACACTGCCCTGTGCAGCATCCAGTCACTGGAATCGTGCCACTAGCGGGAGTTCCAGTCTGCTACCACATTCTGCACACCTGGGAGTTACTCTGCCGTCACAGAGATCCTCC
The DNA here is from genome assembly GCF_040938575.1 of Ambystoma mexicanum. NCBI lineage: Eukaryota > Metazoa > Chordata > Amphibia > Caudata > Ambystomatidae > Ambystoma > Ambystoma mexicanum. Next base: position 494,306,330 of record NC_090933.1, on the reverse strand, counting down.
GATCCAGACAATGCCAGAATTTGTTAATTCCACTAGCATCCCCATTCCGCTAGGTGATTTATGTGTCGACTGCCGAAATGTTGTCAATCCTGAGCATGATGCAACACTCTGCTTTCTCCCTGGTGAAGGCTTATATCGCAAAAGAGCCTGCAAGCAGTTCTAAGCAATTGATGTGAAGGGATAGTTCTTCCTGAGACCATCTACTGCCTCTTTCCAGTGACTGCACCGTGCACCCCAGCCTGCCCTGCCGGCCTCTGACGATCTCTGGTACGTCGCTGAAAATCGCACAGCTGTTGCATGCAAATTCCTTTCTCTCATGGCTGCTGCTGCCAGTCTCATGATTTTTGCTAAGGCCCAGGGCGCAGAGGCTAGCCCGAACAGACATTTGAACTGCCATATCCATTTGCCCCAAAGCTGAGATATGTGCAGTGCTCCTCTGCAATTGGATTCGTCAGATAGGGGTCTTTGAGATCCATCCTCATTAACCAATCCCCCTTTTGGTAATGTCTCTGAGGAAGTGGACTCCTCCCACCATCTTGAAGTGGCTGTAGACCAGCCACCCATTGAGCTCTTTCAGGTTGATGACTGGCCTCACGTTCTCTTTCCTGTGAACTAGGAACATGTTGCTTACAAATATGCCCTCTGACCTGAAGCTGCATTGTATTGCGCCCTTGCTCGCTAGCTGCCGCAGCTCTTTCTCTAGTAGGTTGCTCTCCTTGCGCCCTTTTGTAAAACTCTACATCTCACATAGCTGTACTGGCCTTGCCACAAATTCTAGCCAAAACCCTGCTACTGTCTACAGCAGCCATTCATCGCTTGAAGGCATTCACCAATTCTGCAAGCATGCCAGCGTCCTGCCCCATACGGCGGGTCAAGAGGGGGGCGGGGTGGGGGGGTTAGGCTCCTGTGTGTCTCACCTGACTGTGCTGCATGATAACAATAGTATCCTTGTCCTCTGTGCTCATGGTTTCCGCAGCCTCGTGCTGGGGTGAAAGGTGTCTTGCTGCTGGCCTTCCCAGTAGTGGGCTCTCTGGTCCTGAGGCCTCTTGTGAGTGAGAATGAACCACGACACGGCCTCTGTTGCGAACAGTCCTGGCAAAAACTCTTGCTGGGGAACATCTTCTTAATGGATGTTTGAGCCTTTACTAGGACTAAATAAGTGCCCGCAAATCTCCCCATCTCTTTCGAGAAGACCTTGCCAAATAGAAAACCTTGAACGCCCTTGCCTGCCTCGTAGGAAGCCAGCTCCCCCAGCTTTGAATCGAGCAGTATGCTTCTCCTTCTCTCAGACAAAAGGGCACAATTTGTGTTGCCAAGGAGACACACCAATCTCTGAGCCCAGTTGGTTTGAGTATCCGGGTCCATGGGCTCCCTGGTAGATTTGGCCCTTTCTTCTAGGTCTATGATCTTCGCAGTGGGGCCTGTTGTGTCCAAAACCTTCTGCTGGCAACCTTTTCATGCCTTTTCTTCGATCTCTATGCTTTGGATATGAAGGTGATAATTTTAGGGTGTAACTCTGGTGTTTCTGCCACCTTCCCTGGTAGCTCTGGCCTGAGGCGCTCGGAGCACATCCACAGTTTTGCCTCCTTCTCGATGGGCTTGCGGACCTTTTGTGTCATGTGAGGCCACTCTCCGCAACGGCAGCCAGTTATTTGATCGTAGGGACATAATCGACTGACATGTCTGTTACTTGCTCTTTGTGGTGCTCCAAATGCTTCACATTGCATTTCCCTTTACCTCTTCCAGACACTTGGGAGGGTTGTAAGTCTGAAGCTACTGACTCTGAAGGGGAGTTGTCATCCCCTATGCTTTGCACCTCTGAGGAAGGAGGTAGGAGTCTTGGTACAGTCGACCGCATCATGAGTCTTTCAGCTTTTCCAATGTGCTGACCACCCCAGGAGGCTTTCTGTTTCGCACTTTGCTGTCTCTTACGGTTCTGGTCTCCCCATCTTGGATATCCAGAAACAAGCCGCTCTAAGGACGTGCTGGCATCGACATTGGCCCTTTTTTCTTAAGGCTATCCCCAATGAGATTCTCCAGGGCCTCTCCTGGAGTGGGCGCACCCCTTGCGATATTTTGTCGACCAGAGAATCATCCAAAGCTCTAAGTGTGAGCTCTGAATCCTCCTTTGATAACACCTGGTCTTGGCTCCCTGTGCTCCCTTCCTCTGACTCCATTGTAAGAAGTTGGTCTACAAGTGCCTGTGAGCTTGGACTAAGCAGACTGAATGGCGTGTCCTCTGGGAGGGAGGTTGCTGTCTTGTGGGGATCTGAAGGATATTTAACCTCAATGGTCTCTGCTGGCTGATTTATAAATATACTGTTGCTTGTAACTATATTTTCTCCCACAGGAGTAGTTGGAGCCTTCAGCTGCTTCACTGCTGGTCCATGTGGTAGGCTGTGGAGAGCCCTTCCCTGACGTGGGCCTGAAGGCTATCTCCTGCCGAGCTCAGCTGCCGTGGCTGAGAATTGTCTTAATGGGCACTCTCGGCTAATTGGAGTCTGCAATGCAGAATGTAATTATAATGCCAGGAAATTGACAAAATAAGCATCCACACTGGTCCTCGACAATTCTCACTTTGTCCAAAGCAAAAATGGAACGCTACCCATGTTGCTGGGTTGCTGCGTTGATCAGTGCCAGCAAACCTCACTCCTATGTGAGTAAAGCACCTTACCGTGCCAAAAAGCACTTGCGGCCAACGTGAAGCTAATTAGCCTTGCTTGGCTTCTGAATGCAGGGGGCAGTGAGACCGCTTCGTGGAGCACAGCCCGGTGCCTTGGCGTGGGGTAGTGGGTGTTCACGGATGCGGCTGCAGTCTACGTAGAAAGAAGGGTTACCACTGGAGGAATCCTTAAAGCAATTGGCTGCGTGCGCATCTGTAAGATGAAATGCTGTGCTCGGCAGAAATAAGTAAATGAAAACATCAAGGCCAATAGAAGTGTTATACCTAGATAATATAACCTACTGAGTAGTTATTTATCTCATCATTGTTTCTCCAACATAGCACTGCATTGATAACATATTATGTTGGGTAGAGGTAAAGAATCTGCTACTTACTTCATGGAAGAGCAGAAAAAGAAGGGAGTACCTGGGCAAGAAGTGATTCATGGAGCTCAGGGACATGATATGGGACTACCAAAGACACAGGGGCTGATGGGATGTGAAGTTATTTGAAGTCTTCTGTTTTATGAAGAAATAAGTTAATGAAAAATATGGAGATTTAAATCTGCTGGTAGAGTAAAATTAAAGGAAGTGAAACATAATGCTTTCCTCCGGGCTTGACATAGAATTTATAAATAACCTTTAAACACACTTGGAAGACCTTTTAAAGCATAAGGGGGGTCATAAATAATGGACACAATTATGTTTGCATCTTATGTAGAAGTTAGGTTTGCTGAACGCTATGTACTAGCTCCTCTTTACTCAGTGGTAGCTACTGGTCATTGGTGGTTGGGCCAAATACCCAGGAGCTGCTTTTAGCTCCTGCTTATCCAATCTTAATTTTGTTAAGTAATAGTGGCTTCATCTGATTATCTAGAAAGAAAGTATTTAATGTTAAAAGTGCTAATGTATTGGCAATTTTCATGCAAACAATGTTTCTGTATGTGTTGAATATAAAAATATTGTATTACCCTAAAAACATCCCCTATAAATATATCTATATTATATCTGCACTTAGTAGACCTCTTTTTTCTGCACTTCTAACACTCGCACTTGCCACCTGTTGGCTGCACTACTTGTTTTCTGATTTCTTGTCCTGCTCTTGTCCATCATTCGCCTCTGATGCACTTGTGCAATCTCACTAGGCCTAGTAAGATGGTTGTTGTTCCCCTCCCTTGCATTGTCACCGATTCTTATGCTATTCATTTTTTTGGGGCAATTATAGAGCACGGTTTCCTACCTCATAAAGTATTTATCCCCGGTTCCGCCAAGATATAGTGTCGATATTTATAACACTTGGATGGGATTCTGGGACACTTCAGGGCATTGAGGAGGACATCCAGGGACCCACTTTACAGTTGCTGAAATGTGTGTACCAAATCAGCTCCCATCCATATTACAAGCCACCTTTGACGACTGGGCAAAAGAAGTTGATATAACCCTCTAGTGATTATCTACTGCCCCAGTCTCTTCTAAACTGATGATGTTGAGAAGTCAAGCAATGTTGTAGCTTCCATTTTCTTTAGGCCAGCAATATTCCAGAAGAAAATGTTAAGCTCATTTTTGCAGAGTTTAACCTTAATGGGATCCAGGAGGAGAGATAATTTCTCCAGCATTTGATCTTTCATGGATTCACATGCTTAGAATATTCCCAGTCGTCAGTCAGTGTCATTATTAAAAGCGGAAAGAAACTCAACACTTTTGTGTCCTATTGACGTCCTTTTGGGACGCTTATGCATGGCCCAATAGGACGTAAGGTATAAATAGCCCAGCGCCTCCCTTCAGATTTGAACCGTCTCCAAAGTAGTCGGGATCACCAAGTGTTTTCTACACTGTTAGGGTGTACTTTCTTTCCCAATGTCGGGGAAAGCGTTCCGCCTGTGTGCCACCTGTGGAATGAAGAAAGTTTGTGGGGGACGGTCACATGGATTGCCTTTGTCTGTACCCTCATCACTCTGCGGACACCTGTGATATCTGCAAGGGGTTCTCGCAAAAGACATTGAGGGACCGTAATCGGTGTCTAATATCGAGGCTGAACGATGGGGCCTACCCTCCATCTGAGGTAGGATTGGTGCGCAGTCTGGCATCAAACAGACCCAAGTCCCCTGTAATCACTCGCAGGTCGGTGTCGGCTGAACCTCCGTCAAAGAAGCTACCTCTTCGGGGAAACATCTAGCGAAGGATGCTCCTTTGTCATCAAAACATGGTCTTTTGGACCAAGGCTGTAAGCCAGAAAAAGCTTCGTCTTCTACTTCAAAAAAGGATGGGAAAGACCCTTTAAGGTGCTCCTCCTCAGGAGCCCATCATAGGTCTTCCTCGTGTAGAGAATCTTCAAAACACTGGTCTAGAGACTCGAAAAAGGCGGGATCGCCTGAAAAGTCTGTGGCACAACTGCCAGTGCCATCAATGGCAGTCCCGTAGTCGACGGCTTCAATACAGTCTGCACAGTCAATCTCTGCAGTGGCGTCGTCGACCCCAGTGGTGGCGATCGACAAGTGAGAAGTAGAAATCCCAGGCTTTCATCGTCGACGGTGCATCCTCCAGAGACTTGGCAACCGGCGGTGTATGACGCATTTCTACTGGACACCCTATTACAGTAGGAGTCGGCTCTCTCGGTGTCGTAGATTGAGGAGGAGCGGGAACCGGTTGTTCATCCAACAGATCTTGGTTTACAGGGCGTTGGCCCATCGACGTCGGGGTTCCAAAATGTTCCTCCTACATCTTCTCTGCTAAATCTGCAGTCGATGTTGTCTTTACAAGTTTTATCTACGCTGCAGTCCCTCTTATGCCAGTTGGATGCAAGACTACCTCTCATGGGTGCTCCTCTGGTGACACCCGTCGACGCGGCAGGCCCCGCTCCACATTCAACGTCAATGGCTGAGTTGCCGGTCTCCCGTCTGGTCAGCGAAGAACCCCCTCGCTCACATCCAGAAGAGGGTGAACTACAGGAACTACAGGACTCAGAGTCGGATCAAGGTCCCAGAGACTCCATCTCTGACATTTTATCGTCACCGTCAAGAGAGCCTACATGGGAATCTCCTAGAAGCCCGGCACAACCGTCACCTCCAGATGACACCGGGGCTTTTCATGCGATGATGGCGAAAGCCTTATTGAATTTGGTCTGACCCCAGAGGAAGAAAGGAAGGAATGCTTCTTATTTGACCATATGGGGAAGAGAAGGAAGTCAATCTTCTCGGTTCCGATTCTGGACCATGTTTGGCAGGAAGGCTTACGTACCATGCGCCATCCATTTTCGGAGCCTGCAATCAAGGGCAGGTTAGAGAAAAAGTTTAAGGCCCCGGACTCTACACCTAAGTGTTTGACCGCACAGCCCTCTCCTGAATCAGTGATGTCATCAGCGGCTAGCAGAAAAGCTAGATCACAACACAAGAGCACAACACCTCCAGACAGTGAAGCTAGAAGGCAGGATGCCTTTGGTAAGAAAGTCTTCATAGTGGGAGCGACGATGGTCAAGGCAGCTAACTCATTAGCTATTATGGCACAATACGACCGTGAAATGTGGCATCGTCTGGCCCCCCCATCGTGGAACACCTGCCTTAAGAACACCGAAAGACAGCCATGCTACTGGTGCGTGAAGGTGAGGAGGCATCAAATCACAGTATCAACATCGCTGAAGATTTGGCGGAGTCGGGGTTCAAGCAGATAAATAATGGAGTGGTACTAAGAAGACAGGCCTGGTTAAAGTGTACAGTTATTTGGGGACAAGATAGGCAAAGCCCTCAAGGGCATGAAGGAGGATTCAGATACGGCAAGATCACTGGGGGCATTACAAAGTGGACAAGCGTTTCGGCCTTTTTGCCCCTTCCGCGGAGCTTTGGGGAATCCCCGATTTGCCACATCCAGAGACCGGAATTTCAATAGATCGCCAGGCGAGCTGTCCAGGCGACACGGAGAAGCTGGGATTTTCAGACTTCTAGGAAGAGAAGAGGACAGTCGTCATCTAAGAAGAGTAAGCAATCAAAATCTCAGCAAAGACAATCTTCAAGACGTCCTGGGAGGCAGTGTCCCATCGCGTCGACAAATGGGAAAGAATTACATTGCACCGTTGGGTGTTGGACACAGTGAAACTAGGCCACTCTTTGCAATTCAAGATAACGCCATCTCCCATTCCTCCTGTGGATTCGGCGCAACCCCATCTTCACATTTTACAGCAGGAGGCTGTGCTTATGCTGCAAAAAGGGGCTATAGAATTGGTTCCGGTGGCAGATCGAGGCCTGGGGGTCTACTCGCGTTACTTCGTTGTCAAAAAACCCAACTGCAAGTGGCGACCCATTCTGGACCTTCGAGCTCTCAACAAGACTTTACAACGCCTGAAGTTCAAGATGCTTACTGAGGAGGCCATCCGGTCGATACAACCGGGGGATTTTTCTGGTGTTGTTGGGGGATTTTTCTGGTGTCGTTGGACTTACAAGATGCATATTTCCACATACCCATGTGTCGGCGACTGAGAAAATTCCTGAGGTTTGTGGTGGGTCAGAGTAATTACCAATTCAAAGTGCTCCTATTCGGTCTAAAATCGTCTCCGAGGACGTTTACAAAATGTTTAGCTCCGATGGCGGCATGGCTAGACGAGAAGGTCCTCACGTCTACCCTTACCTGGACGACTGGCTAATAAGGGGCTTGTTGCCGGCAGTAGCGCAGGCAAGCCTTGACATTACCATGCAGCTGCTACAACGGTTGGGCTTCAGTCAGCTTCAAAAAATCCTTTCCATCTCCCTCCCGGAGCTTGTTGTTTTTGGGCGCGGAATTCCAGACTCAGTCAGGGCTGGTGAAACTTTCTATAGAGAAGAGTTCAAAAACTCAAGCAGAAAGCGGGAGAGTAGAGAGCTGGAACCAGAGTGTCTGTCAGAAGCTACATGTCTCTTCTAGGAGCCATGGCATCATGTATCCCGTTAGGGAAGATCTGTCGTCTCTTCATGAGGCCAATACCAGAATTTCTGGTGGACAGGTGGTCTCAAAGTCGCAGATTGTGATCCGACAAAGTGATGATCAACAGTGAGCTACTAGAAGCTCTTCAGTGGTGGCAACTCTCAGACAATCTGACAAGAGGGATACCTCTGCCAGAGCCGGAATTTCAATCCACAATTGTGACGGATGCCTCTCAAACAGGATGGCAAGCTCATCTGTGGGCTTTACAAGTTCAAGGTTGATGGTCCCCAGGAGAATCGAGCCTTCACATCAATGTACTGGAACTAAGAGTGGTTCGTTGGGCTCTGAAATCGTTTTTGCCGTGCATACGAGGATCGGTTGTGAGAGTGTTAACGGACAACACGACCACGATGTTCTACCTCAGGAAACAAGGGGCACTCATTCCAGAACGCTCTCGTGCGAGGCTCAGGAGCTATGGCGTTGGGCCCTCAAACAAGACATCAGCATTGTGGCGTCTCACCTACCAGGGGTGAGGAATGTGCAGGCAGACTCTCAGCAGAGAGGTGAACCAACTGCACGAGTGGCAGCTGAATGATCAGCAAGTGTTGAGAATCTTCAGGAAATGGGGTCATCCTTTGCTGGATCTCTTCGCAACCCGGGAGAACAAAAAGTGCAAGCAGTTCGCCAGCAGATGTCTGCAGCCCAGTTCGCTGGGGGTTGTGTTCCCCTTCCCGTGGATGGGCAGGTTTGCGTTTGCGTTCCCTCCGCTTCCGCTCATTCAACGGACCCTCCAGTGGATTCAGAAATATCCATGCTGTGTGATTCTGATTGCCCCCCTCACTGGGCCATGCAGCTGTGTTTTTCGGACCTGCTCCATCTATCCATGGCAGAACCAGTGAGATTTCAAGTGACGCCGGACCTTCTGTTCCAAGACAAAGTAGCAGTTTGGCATTACGACCCGGGCTCCCTCAGCCTGACGGCTTGGCTCCTGACTTCTCCGAGTTTGGTTCACTGAACATTTTTAGAGCTTGTCACTGCATTTTAGAGGCAGCGAGAGCTCCGTCCACAAATGTCTCATACGCATGCAAGTGGAAAAGGTTCTGTGTGTGGTGTAAGGATCAGCCGGGGTTGGAACCTTTAAACATTTCATCAGAGCAAGTTCTGCCTTATTTACTCCACTCGGCGAGAAGAGGTTTGTCTTTCTCCTCCATAAAAGTTCACCTGGCGGGCATTTCTAGGTTTACTCGAAAGCGGCACTCAACTCTGTTGTTCAGTGATCGACTAGTCAAACGTTTTCTGAGAGGTTTATTTCGGACTTTTCCTCCGGCCAAGTATACCACACCCCCCCGCCCCCTTTGGTTGGAATCTCAATCTGGTGCTATCAGGTCTAATTAAGGCTCCATCCATGCGAGCCTATGTCGTCTCTACTGAAATTTTTGTTGTGGAAAATGGCCTTCTTGGTGGCCATTACTTCAGCAAGAAGAATGTCGGAGCTGCAAGCGCTGGTGATCGATTTCCCCACTCCCCCACCCCCCCCCCCCCCCCCCCATACTTACGTTTCTTCAAGGACAAGGTGGTGTTAGCGACTAACCCACATTTTATTCTGAAGGTACCAACTACATTCCATAAGAACTCTGCTATTGTGCTACCAGCATTCTTCGCTGCGGTTTCCTCTTTGGCAGAGAAAGCTCTCCATACATTGGACGTCAAAAGAGCATTGAAGTTTTATCTGAGTCGTACTCAAGAATTCAGGCGTACGAGACAACTGTTTGTGGCTTATGGACCCTCGGTAAAGGGAAGACCAATCTCCAAACAAGGGCTATCCCTCTGGGTTTCGTCAACTATTGCCTTCTGTCACTCTTAAGCTGGGAAGCCTCTGGAGAGGTGTCCAAAGGCTCATTTGATAAGATCCACCGCGTCATCAGCGGCATTGTGGTCGGGAATTCCGCTGGTGGACATCTGACAGGCGGCCTCCTGGTTGGTGCTGCATACATTTACTCGGCTTTATTGCCTGGAGCAACAGCATGGAGCAGATATGCAGATGGGACGTGCAGTCCTGCAACACCTGTTTCAGTAAGGTAAGCCCCCACAGAGTGGGGTACCCGTTTCAATGTACCATGGTTGTTGTTTTTCTTGCTGATTGTATGTTGCGTTCTTATGGTATTGGTTTGCATTACACGCCTCCAGGTATAAGGATACTGCTATGTAGTCTATTCTAAGCATGTGAATCCATGAAAGATCCAATACTGGAAAAGGGAGTAGTTTCTTACCAGTAACTCCATTTTTCCAGCGTTGTTATCTTTCATGGATTCACATGCGCCTGCCGGCCTCCCCTGAATGCAAACTTGGTATTGCCTCTACTTTGGAGGTCAAAATCTGAAGGGAGCCGCGGGGGCGGGGATATTTATACCTTACGTCCTATTGGGCCATGCGTAAGCGTCCCAAAAGGACGTCAATAGGACACAAGTGTCAAGTTTTTTCCAATGGAAAACGCTTTTAATAAAGATACCGAGGGTTCCCAGCCTGACGGGAAACATTCTAAGCATGTGAATCCATGAGATACCAACGCTGGAAAAATTGAGTTACAGGTAAGAAACTACTCCCGTCTTCCACAGCAAAGGGCTTGGAATGCCAATCATTCTCTGAGATTACTGGTATCATTGGTTCATGGATTTTTAACTGAGGTGAACTTTGTGATCTCAGTACATGGAAGTTCTGCCCTCCACTCTGGGGATTGAGCGAAACATGCATTTTCAAAATTGGTAGCATTTGAGAGGAAGGGGGTGGGGTGGCTAATTTGAATAGATGAACCTTTGGTGCTGGGGGAGGGGAATAGACGCCTTTCACCAGGTCATGGCTGATCATCCCTAGGCTTTGATAATCCATCGACTAGTTGTAAGGTTCGGGATGCTGCGGTACATTCAGGATGTAGGTTTTGATTGAGCCATATCCTGGTATGTCTTATCTAGTGGATGTGTTTTGTGTGCAGCAGCTCTTTCACTGGTACCACTTTCTCTTCTCATGTAGTCATATAGATCATCCTAGAGCCTCTGCAGTTGTCTCTCCCATATTGTAGCTCCAGAGCACAATTACAAAAAAAATGTTCTCCTGTAGTTTGTTGTCACTAAAACCAATCCTACTATTGGGTTTATGGATACCATGAAATTAATTTGGGGGTTCTAGGGTTGCTTTTCCTTGGCACTGTAGACATTTATAGTAATACTTTCTCAGTGAAAATGGTTTTTGAGTAAGGTATTTGAGTTTTTAATGTTTATCGGATGGTTTTGTTGTTAAAAATAAAAGATTATGGAGAATGTGTATAGTTACTGGCCTAGATCATGCTTCTGAGGTTTAGCTGCAGGGTATTCACTAAATTATTCAAAACTGATATATCGATGGTCCGTACAACATGGCTAATCTAATATTGAAAAGTCTGAAAAAAATATCCTTGCTGGAGATCTGCATGCTTTGGTCACACAAGAGGAAACTCCATCAATTTGTCGGCAGTTAAATCTTTCAATGGGTTTCATTATCTGGAAACCATGACAGCATGCCAAATCTGTTAGAGGACTTAACATAAGCGTGACACAGAATTATCCTGCTGGGGTCCACTGTTGATTTACATCCTGAGATGGAGGGATGGAGTTCTGCTCAGTAATACTCTAATCTTAAGGTTCTGTTGTCCTACTTGGAAGTGTTCTCTTGGTGGTTCATATCTTGTCAGAGGATCCAAATCCTTTTGAGAAACTTTCCGCCCATTTCTATTATGCTCTCTGGTGGATGCTGTAACTGCATCCATGTCCACATTTCCAGTTGGTGCAGTGTCTAGATACGTTTCCTCAGTTTCACTTGTAAAAGTGACCACATGATTATTTGCAGCTGCAATACATGTTGTGCTTTTTTATATTTTCCATGGCTCAAATTAGTGAGATTAGAACTATCTAATCCTACCAACAGCTTTTATTGTTCAGCAATCAATTAATTTGCCTCTTGGATTGAGGCTATATTTAGTGGGATATATATATATTGATATTGTAGCTGGTGAGTATAAAATATTAGCTTTCCCTTTTGACATGTGGAAAGGATTGGTGCTCTGTATTAAGATATGTACTTGTGGTGCGAAATAAAATCTAGCCGTTATAGTATCAGCAGTAGGTTAATGATTTTTATATAGTATCAGAAAAACTAATGGCAGTTATAATACAGTGCTTGGTGCTTACTCTGGTAAATCTTGAAGGATAAAAGAATAACAAAATACATCAGCGAGTAAAAGAAAGAAGGATAAAACAAATTACTAATTCCAAAACGGCTACAAGTACCAGGGTACAAGATGCTTCCTTTAGCAAGTCTAGATGAGAAGTGTGGAAGTACGAGTTAAAACAGCATCTCTTCCTAGTACCAAAAAGTGAATAAGTTCTTAAAATTGTCCAAGGAGCTGGTCATTAAAATAATGTAGGTACAGCCACTTTGAGAGATGAGGTGTCCTTCAAAAATGCAGTGTGTTCAATGCTGCTTTCGGGCAACCAGAAGGGCCAATACTCAGATGGTACAGTTTATTCAAGCTCAAGCATGTTGAGGAAGATGGGGCGTGTCCAAATGGCTTGCAGGGTAACCATAGTCGGACACGCTACCTCTAAAAAAGATGTTGCACCCTAATTCTGTAACCAATATCCAAACTGCTTGAGTCAGTTTGCAAATGATGAACACCCAATAACGGAGGCACAATATGCACCAAATTACCACAGGATCCTAGGCAGAGTAATTGCCAAGTCCCACTCCAATGGGCAAAATAAAGAGCACTTCCCATCGGGTGGCAGAATACTTAACAAAATTAAATACCTGAAAGGCCCTAGTATGAAACTGCTCCTTCCTTCTGAGCTTCCTTGGCTTTCTACCAAGAATACAGCAGACTGAGCACATAGAGGATCCCAAGCACATGAATTCCTGCTTCAAAGTTCTCTGGCTGCTCTGGAAAACCGCCCACTGTTCTTGCCTGGTTAAATCCTGGAGCGTGTCACACTGAGCAGGAGAGGGTGGAGAGACGTCAGGCGTGCAGTGCTTTTCCTCATGTCAAACTCATCGTTTGCACCCTCCTTGAACCATATACCTTTTTTGCATTTCATCAACCTGCTCAGTTCACTTCACTTGGTTTTATTCAGAAGTAGTATATTTCTATAAAACAATTTAACCAAATATGAAAATAGCTCAATATCCAATGATAGAGTACATCACGTGATCTGAGGAAACATGGTAAAAAGAATTGTTAAGCGAAAAAGCAGTGTTAAAGTTGTTTGCACTCTATTATGGAATCAATACCTGCAAATTAATAAATTGCATTATAGGTCTTCAAATATTCTTAAATCAAATCTCTACATATCTAAATTGAAAGAATGATTTTAGATGATTCATTCGGATGTACCATAGATAATTGAAAGGGTTAGAAACTGCCATCACTACCAGCAGTGAGTAACCGAATTTAAAGACCATGTTTCTATAGACAACTGAATCCCATTTTCTTTTAAACTATATTTATTAGGTTTTGCATCAAAATACATTTCAACACACATGGGTTATACTAACATATCTTAACTATGACCCATCAAAATATTAATATCCTTTACTATCAAAAACATTAGTATCTACCTTAAATCTATAACTGTATATTAAACAAATACCTCTACAGTAGTAGCTCATCTCAAATCCATGTAAGAAGATATAAAATACATTAATACACACACACACACACACACACACACACACCAACCATACTAGACAATAGACAACCCCCCCTCGGTCAAGCATATATTATTGAAAGGACTCCATAATGAAAGATATATATCCTCTCTACCTTTTATCAAAGATAACTTTCATATTTTGACAGTATTTGCATTTCTACCAATCAATCTTCCACAATGAGCTTCTTCCTGGTCTTCCAAACTCTAAGAATTAGCTTAACAGTTACTACCATAGCCTTATCAATCCAAGTATTATATTGTCTTGTGGTTAAAAATCTCCCTATATGCTAATGTATAACTATGCATAGGTCGGCTGCTTATGTGATTCTGCTAATACCACATAAGCAGCCGACCTATGAATATTTATATTAAAAATCATGTCTAGTCTGTCTCAAACCTCTTTCCAAAAATCCTGTACACTCGGGCAAATCCAAAGTAGATGTAGTAGGAGTCCCTTAGCCTTACCACAATTCCAATACCCTTCATCAATCCTCAATTTTAATTTATACATCTTCACTGGGGTCCAATAAATCCTTCCAACAATCTTTTGCCTTATCAAGTGTAAACGCATATCCATACCTGTATTAGCTCATTCCATTCTTCCTCAGATATCATGTTGATGTAATTCGACCTTAGCTTTGTCCATTATCCTATATAATCGATCCCCATAGTCATAAAGCGCATATAAGTATGCGAACTATGTTCTCCCCCAGCAAACAGTTTACAAATATCTGGCCTTTCCTCCATCAAACATACTTATTCAGTGATTTCTCAATGAGTTCAATTCCGCATATCGACTAATTTCTCTTCTGTCCAGACCAAACTTATCCTGCAATTCCTCCATGCTTAGTAACCTACCTCCCTCTAATATATCCCTTAGTCTTAATATACCCTTCTTGATCCAACTCTGCCAGTGCAAACATCTATTACGCAACTGTAATGCCTGATTATGCCATATTGACGCATCATAATTAAACCCAAAATGTTGACTGTTTTCCTTAAACCATGCTGTTAAAGCCTTCGTAGTTGCCGCTATCAGTTGTAGTTTAATTTGTTTCCCTGACAATCTCTCCATCGTATAGAGACTATCAATGGTATAAGGTTCACAATCTTCTCTATCTGTAACCAGATTGGACCCTGTATATCATCAAAATGATGTGAACCTTTCTTAATTAAGAATGCTGTATAGTATTTTAAAATGTCTGGCTAACCAAATCCTCCTTAACTTCACGTAACAAAATATACTTTGCAATATGCAGCCTTTTACCAACTCCCCATAAAAAGGTTTGGAATACTTTATCAATTTTCTGCAAAACTTTATTTGAGATCAGTAGAGGCAGTGATTGTATAATACCCAAGTTACTGTATAATACAATTATTTTTATCGTATTAATTTTTGCCCATATATTCAAATTAAGCCTTTCCCATTTCTTAATATTTATTATTTTGTCTATTTTATCAATGTTAAACTGGACAATTTTCTTTGAATCTTTAGTTATATGTATTCCTAAATACTTTACTCCATTTGGGGACCATTTGCAGTTCCAGGATTTTAACAGTCTTATCACATACTTTGGATAGAGGGAATATTTCAGTTTTGTCCCCGGTATGTCCTGACATTCTGCCAACTTGCTTCAGCATTGATCCACATACCTCACGGTTTGAAAGGAGAATCATATCATCTGCGTAATCGAAGATCTTTATCTCAGTATTTCGACTTGAATTTCCTTACATTGTCTAATATATGCCAACAACGGTTCTAGAGCCAAATTAAATAACGGTGATAGTGGGCATCCTTGTCTGGATCCTTTTGTCAATGGAAAGGATTTGGATATTAACCTATTAATTAGTACTTTTGCTGAATGTCCTTATGTATACAATAAATCATTTGTATAAACATGGGGCCAAACCCCATTTTCTGCAGTGTATACTCTAGAAACTTCCAATAACTCTGTCGAAAGCCTTTCCTGCGTCATAAAAAGCTTTCACTGAGTCTGATTTGCCCCCCCCCCACTGTGTGAGCCTATAACAGCCAGTACCGTTCTAATATTGTGATATCCAAATCTTCCTCGGAGTGAAGCCTGCATGTGATTTATCAATTAAGCCTCCCACGCGTTTAATCAGTCTATTTGGCCATATTTCAGTAAACCTTTTTAGGTCTACATTCAACAAAGATATAGGTCTATAGTTTCCTCACTTTTTATGATCTTTATCTGATTTAAGTATTACAATTATCAAGGTTTCTTTGACTGCTATCAGAAGATCATTAAATACTTCACACAGGATCGATGATAACTGAGTCACAAAAAGTTTGGCAATTCATGGCCCAGGCGATTTCCCGTTGTTGTATCGCATCATGTATCTCATTAATTCCAATTTTAGTTTCCATTTTAATGTTCTTTTCCATTGATAATTTTGAGAGATTAACCTTACTAAAGAATTGATTTAGATCTTCATCACTTGTAGAAAGCTCCTCTTTGTATGATCGTGAATAAAAATCACGGAAATGAATCCTACATTTCTACTTTTGTAAATACACTTTCTCCTTCATCAGTTTGTATGGAAGTAATACATTTATCCGCAGCTAACCCCTTCATTTTATTGGCTAATATCTTACAATTTCTATCTCCAAATTGCCAGAATTTCCGTTTTGTGTAAACTATCCTCTTTTCTGCCATTATATTTACTTGATTCATCATCATTTCACCCTCTAACTGCTTCAACGTTATCCTGTTTGACTCTGTTTCAAAATTTTGCGTAAGTTCTCTTTAACTCTGCAACTACTTCCATCTTTTTTATAACCTCCAAATTCTTCCCCTTAGCATGTGCAGATCTACTTATTAACACTCCTCTTAATAGCGCTTTAAAGATACCAAACAATCTTAATGTCTGCCGTACCCTTATTCTCATCAAAGTAATTTTTAATAAAAGTTTCAAGCCCTGTAGTGACGAGTCTTTACGCACTCATGCCTGCAATCTCCATCTCTTGGATCTATTCTTCATACCCATAATATTCATTTGTAATTCAAGAAGTGCATGATCCGAGAGTCCTCTCTCCTTAATTTCCAAGCACACTGTCTGACTAACCAGTCTATCACTTATAAGCAAATAATCTATCCTTGAATACGATTTATGGACGGGTAAGTAGAAGGTGTATTCCCTCTCCATTCGGTGCATCTCCTGCCATGCATCTACCAGGTTATATTTGTGTGTAATATCACAAAGCTTTCCACTTATTCCTTCACTTCCATATCTACATTCTGACTTCCTAGCTAATTTACTATTCATCACAACATTTAAATCCCCCCCCCCTCCCTCAAAAATCATTTATTCTCCACCCATCTCATTCAGTAGATCGCTCAGCCTATCGAAGAACTGCACAGTTGGCGAGCATGGGGCATAAACAGTTCTTACTGTCATTTTTCTTACCGCATCTATTAGCAATATGTGACCCTCATCATCTTTTATGATTTTATCTACTTTTATTGTTATTCCCCTTCTGAATAATATGCTCACTCATCTCGATTTAGTCCTAACAATTAGATACTACTTGGGTGTACTTGGAGTTAGTTAAACAGCATTAAGATTGATCATTCAAATGAGTTTCCTGAAGAAACACTATATCTACTCTATTCCTGCAAATACTCGCATAATTTTCCATTGTTTAGAAGCACAATTTATGCCTTTCACATTCCACAAGATAAAGTTCAGTGGTTTCATACTTTAGCATCCTATAACTTTCTGTCTATAAAGTATAAATTGAATATACTCCTTTTCAAGTCTAAATGAATCGCCATAGTAAAAAAGCAGTATCCCAAAAAACAAAAAAAAACACCTTCACACAGACAAACCGTTAACAATCCAAACCAAAAAGCCTCCACTTGTGAAGTCTGATATTCATCAGGTGTTTTAGAAGTGCTTCTATGTACAACATTCACATTGTCTCAAACTATACTTACCAATAGATCCATGCCCATTTCAAT
This sequence comes from Ambystoma mexicanum, assembly GCF_040938575.1. NCBI lineage: Eukaryota > Metazoa > Chordata > Amphibia > Caudata > Ambystomatidae > Ambystoma > Ambystoma mexicanum. The sequence continues at coordinate 494,289,061 of NC_090933.1, read as the reverse complement.
ACATTTTCTTAGTATCAGTCATATTCTCCTCTTGCCCCCCCCTTTCCCTTAGTTAATTCTAAAATACCCATTATCTTTTTACAGAGTGTACCTTATAGTAACATACAGATTGTGAACAACAGTTTCTTACCATCCCTTTTCTTAATACTCTTGTTGGAAGCCATCCTCTGTTTGGAGTACATATAAATCTGCTTAGAGGTGATGTAAGAGATCCAAATTTCAAAAATCGACCCTTAATTTTGCACATGTCACTTCTGACCCATTCAACAATTGTATCTATTAATGGAAGTATTGCCCTCAAGTTCTTCATCAACGACATAGACACAATATTCCTTCTAGTAAACTCTATACATCATGTGTAACAACTAGTTTCTGCCTGAATACTATCTTCCCCCAAACATCTTAACACCTCCCTCCCAACTCTTGTTAATCAAATATCCCAGTTCATGCGGTCACAATGCCTTTTAGAATGTAAATGGCTTACCATAAATCATCTTCCTCTGACCTCACTCTACCTTTCCCCCTAAAATAAACTTCTCCTTTGCCTCAATGCATGTAATCTTTCTTTTACCTCACCATCAGAATTGTATCAATGAAGAATAATGTAACAAAAAATGGTATAATCTATCAGTGCATACATTCCGCCTCCTAGGTAAATATATCCTGTTCTCTCCTCCCCAAAGATCATGTTTGCCTTAGGCTCTTCTGTCTTGCTTGCCATATCAGATGTTAGAGCATTCATTCTTGCTTGGCTGCAGTACATAATAGTTATTCCACCATTTTCCTTCCCCATTATCTTGAAGAGAAAACCTGTAACATGCGTTTTCATCTAACACATACCCTGCATTGTCACCCATTCTGTGACAATGCTGTAAGAAACCCATCTTGCACTGCCGACATAGCATCTCCATTCTCTTTTGCGTGCGCAATACCCATCTTTAGTGTCATCATTCCATTTAAATTGTAAGCTAAGAAGTGATTATCAATGTAGAACACGTTATAGATATTCTGTTGCATTTTGAGACGTCTCTTACTTTTTTTTTTTTCTCCTCACCCCCCCAACTCGCTCATGTATTCAACTCAATCCTCTGTAGCCGAGCTCTAGGTTACAAGATATATCTTTGAGGGCGGTAACCTGTACTAATTGGAGGGCCCCTGCAAGAGATCCTGCAGCACGAAAGTGTCCGAACAGTAAGCAAAAATCTGGCTGTTGACAGGTTCATCAACAAGATCTAGGACGCAAGGCCGCCCAAACTCCAAAGTCCGAAGAGGCAGAGCCGGTATACCATAAGGGAGACAGAAGGCAGAGAGGAATGGGGAAAGCCGACAAGAGAAGAGAAGAGATGGTGGCCCAAGCATCCGCTCGACCAATTGGGGACAGAAAGACAAGTCAATGCAGTGTGAGGCATCACAGTAAGCAGGCATAGTGTAACTGACACGCTGCCCTCCCGGGAGCCTTTTCCAACTAGCAAATGTTGTCCATGTTCTCCTCCTCAGCGCTGCACTGCAGGATCCCATATGACGACTGCACGTTACATCGTGTAGCCTCTGTTTCCCCAGAAGCATTAAATAATGATGCATTTCCTGAGCACTTCCATGGGTTCTTTCCTCAGTTTCAGCCACACAGACTTTTAAAAGACAGTATAAACTCCCATAGCATTCAAAGTAAGTTAAATAATGGCAGTTTCATGGTGGCCATTTGTGTGTATGGATTTCAAAATATATAGTGAATAATAAAAACATCATGAAGTAAAAAAAGAAATTATCTTCAACTTCCACAGTCCAAACATATGTCATCCTTATTTAAATGTTGAGAGGCTGAGGCCTTTCTTTCTTTTTATTTTTGTAAACTCTTGATCTGTAGATGTACCCTCCACAGGATCTGAGTCCAGGTCAGACAGAAATGCTTCAGCTGATTTATGCTCAGTAAAGGAGTGTAGACAACCATCAAGTATAACCCTGAACATGGCAGGGTATGTCATATAATATTTCATGTTTTTTTCTCAAGCTTTCATCATGGCTTTGTCAAAGGCTTGCCTCCTCTCCAGGACATCTTTACTTAGATCCACAAATATTACTTTATTACCACCCCATGCTAGGTCTTTCAGTTCCCGGGTCTTTTTCAGTATAAGTTCCTTCACTGGGAATCTTAAAAATTTAACAATGAGGTCCCTTGGTTTCTCCCCTATCGATGGCTTAGGTCCCAGGGAGCAATGAGCTCTCTCGAACTCTAAGGATACCTTTGGGTCCAAAGTTAGTATCTTTGGTAAGGTCTTTTGTAAAAAAAAAAAAAAAAATTCATTGCATTACCAGGAAATCCAGCTATTTGAAGATTGTTTCTTTGGGAATCTGCCATCCCTGGAGCTGACAGTTTTAGAATCTGAATCCCAGTTTCTAATATATAATGTATGATGTTTCTCTTTCTCACTTCACAGTAAAGGACATCCTAAAAGCAAGTGCTTCAGATCTTGGACATTTTGGCAGAAAATAACATGTTTTGAATGCAGCTCTAGAGATAAGGGGTGTATAGTGTACTACTTGTCTCTAAAAATGTGCAAATACTCCCAAAAAATTAAAATACGGACAAAAAATAATCCCCACACAAATCAGGGGACAGACAATGGATGTTTTTTCCTTTTGCTTTCACGCGCACAAATCCATGGATGTTTTCACCAGTAGTATGCGCAGGGTCACAGGAAGAAACACTTCTATTGCTGCCTGATCTGATGCGTAAATATGTATTTTATTAATGTGCATAAATAACATTTCTAAGTATAAAATACTCCCATTGGGAATGGGACTTTTTTTTTACTCCCAGCTTACTCCCACTTCAAAATCGTATCTGGAGCACTGGATGGGTGAAAATGGACACCATTTGGCAATAAGAGGTCAGTGGCAATATATTGAAACTGAACTTGGTAAAGATTCTATTCATTGCGTCAGCCACCCAATTAAAAGGCTTCACTACTCATGGTAGTTTTCATCTGATCCTATGAGAGTGAATATTTGCTACTGCCCTTTAGTAACATTTTTGGACTAGGTGTCAATTTGGCACTAAAATTGGTAATGCAATGTTCCATAGATCAAGACTTGAACTGTAAGATACAATTTAACGTGAGGTAGTAATTTTCTCCTCTGCCTAGCAGTGCGCTCACCCAATTCAAGACTGCCTCCCTTTGTGGATTGAAAGTTTCAGAAAAATTAAGCCAAGACAATAGCTAAATTGGGTGCAAGAGAATATCATGCTTAAGAGGGAGAATGCCCAATTCTAAAAATAGTGTATTTGTAGGGGCACTTTTTTGCATCAAACTAGAACTCTTGCTAATATTTCACTGCTCTACATGTACCTGTACTGCTTTCTGCTCACGCTTCACAATTCAGTGTGGACTTGGTTGTTTCTTTCTAGTGGTACAGCTTTTTCTCTGCTGGTAGAGCCAGTGTGTTGGTTGGCTTAGTTTTGCTCCTGCAGTAGGATCAATTCTCCTTCATTGTGGACCTTGGATGCATTTAGAAAACCCATGCTGTAAAGACCAGATGGTGGGGCACTGTGCTGGCACAGTCCACAATGGATTGCTCTAAATTTGGAAGAGAAGGTGGCACCACAAAAGTATTTTTGGAACTTTTGAGTCTTGATGGCGGTATCCTGCACATGGATGTAAGGCAATTTGACAGAAATCCAAGCTTGGGACCATAAAAATGAACCAGGGACAGTTTCCTTCCTGATGCCACTAAGAAGCTCCTGGGTATACTAAGTAAGCAGCAGCATTGTTACCCTACGTTTGTGCATATGGCCCATCTCCTTTTTTGCCATGCTTATGGGACATGTCTTCGAGACCGAAAGAATCATATGTGGAGGCATACGTATGGTGAATAGGTGTGCCTTACATCCACAGCCATGCCCCTGTAAGGCATATCTCATGCATGCTCTGAACCGCCTCTTTTTCTTTTAGCATATGGAGCAGTGGCTAGTGGTGCTACTTTCCGCTTCAATTATTTTTTTAAATCTTTGCCCTTGTGCTTATTGACCGGCATCTGGGTTCAGGTACTGTGCCCTGAAAGAACCTTCACCTTTACTGATGTTTCACATGTCTCTGACCTGGATACTGACTATTTATATTTTATATTGGGTATTGTTGAATGCCCTGTCACACAAGTCTCTTCTTCAGATACTTTGTAAGTGTGTGGACTCTTTTTCCACTTGGTTTACGAACCTTTGCCAAGAGGTAGATAAATCTTCATTTTCTCAGACTCTGAAGAGGTAACACATTCGCCAAATGCACCAAACTGCTGAGGGTTTCAACTCTGATGATTTCTACCAGCGGTTGTGGATCTTCGCTGATGTAATACTGAGGCTTACATTGTTGTACTGTTATGGTGGGTAAATTGGGATCTGGGACTCTTTGCCTTTGCGGTTTTGCTGCATTTTGTACAGCTTTTTTTTATGGGGCAAGCCCCCCCTCCCCAATGCCCCCACTCTCACTACCCTAACAATCCATTGCAAACGTTCCCTCATACCACCTGCCACTAAAACTTTTTTTTAAAAAAAAAGCAAAGAAAAATGTGGCAGTGTCAGTTTAACCAAATGTAGTGAAATTATTGCAGCATGGTGGGCAGGTTGTGGTGGATTATGCAGTCAGGCTTGGGTGTCTGGGAGGATCTCCAGACGGTATGTATGTGTGTGTGTGTGTGTGTATATATGTATAATATATTCAATGAAAACACTTTGTTAAAGGGACATTATGGTTCCAAGTAAAACTGAAAACCCCCTCAAATTCGCCAGTTATGGTAAGCTAACCAACCATAACTCGCGCCACCACCGTGCACTGCTAAGACTAACACCCAGGACATCAAAGATGACGTCACAAATGTCATTGATGACATCACATATCTGGGCCACTTGTTTTTGTTCCTTGACATATATAGGCCAGGTGGTTTTGTTCACTGGCAGTCAGAATAATACAATTTAAAAAGGTGCTATATATCTATATGTTAACCTTGTCATATGTTCTTTAAGTATTTTCCTTAGGGTTTGGTCTCAGCTCATGGTGCACATACATGGGGGGAAATAAGCAGGCCTCAAACACACAATTCATTTGTATACATGAAGAAAAACTTTAATGTCATTAACATTTTCTGATGATGCGGTTTCTTCCTTCCTTACTTTAGTTTCCCTGTATGTGCCTCTGATTTGTATGCATTGTGGTGCTTCATATGTATTGTTTGTACCAGCACTCGTGCTGTAAGTCTTGAATTGTTAGCTAGTTATTACATGTTTAACATTACTCAAAACTCTGATAAGGGAGCATTCATTATTGTACTATCCAAAATTACAATATTATAAATAGTGTACTTCTATGGTGCATGCTGCAGTCATTGCCTATGTTTATATATGATTAGGTTTCTGTATTAACAACACTCCAATACAATGATATTAGATGAGTACAGTCTTTAATAGATTAAGTAGTTCATGATAGGTCTCCCGATTACTCCTGACATCTTATTATCAACAATATAAACACAACTCCTTGTAGAGACTTCATCAAAATGTATTTCAAGTGTGATGTCATCAGTGATGTCATCTTTGATGTCCTGGGTGTTAGTCTTAACAGTGCACGGTGGTGGCGCGAGTTATGGTTGCTTAGCTTACCATAACTGGCGAATTTCAGGAGTTTTTCAGTTTTACTTGGAACCATAACGTCTGTTTAACAAAGTTTTTTTTCATTGAATTACATAGGTTTTTATCAGTGCAACTTAACCATACTGTCCCTTTTATCAAAGTTTTTTTCACTGAATTTCATGGGTTTTTACCAGTGCTGCTATTTTCCTACAACTTACTAATACCATACTTAACCCAATATAGCAACACTTCTGTCCACAATGTCTGTTTACAATGTTTCACCTTAAAACTCTGCTGTTTCCCATCTTCTAGCATCGTTTTTAACTCTTCTATACACTTTTTGCAACTTTCTCCACTGTATTTGCATCTGTCGACGTCCGCAAATGTCTAATATCATCGCAGACCTTCCGGACAGTGCCACGTGACCATGTGCTTGCACGCAGCATGATGATGTGTCTGTGAAGGCGTCTGCACTTCACGATCGGGTCCTTGCTTCGAAGACTGTTTGGAACTGCATTTTTTTGACTGATCTAGGAACTTTCAAGCTCAAAATGTACCCTTGCACAACTCCTATCTATACCTATTCATTATGCATTAAAAATTCAGTGCAAAGCACATACTTGGAAGAATATTAGTAAAACTGTTATTTCTCTTAAAAATGGTATCAGCTATTGCCCTCCCTCCGCCCCAAGAGCCACCACCAGCTGGAGGACCTACACAACAGAAACAGCACAGTACTTCCAAAGACAATGAAGAGGACCAAGAAGATGAGATAAGAGGATGTGCCTACCTCTAGCACCCAGAGAGAATCATGGTTGTGGCAGTTCTTTACCACTGTTGGGAGTGTACCAAAGGCTTGAGATACCAAAGTGAAATGCACAAAGCTGGAACCCGGGGTGCTAAAAAATAGATTTTTCTTCCTACAGCGGGACGCAGAAGGATTTTCCTTCCTACAGCGGGATGCCTGCGGCGTCACGCTGTAGGAAGGACAATCCTTTTCCAAGATGGCCACCATGGAAAGAGAAGGTGGGACTCCATACAGAGCCCTTCTTCCCTTTCTATGGCAGCCTGCAGAACCCTATGACCATATTACCACAAGCACCTTTTTTTTCCCTTTCAAACCTATCCTACTTTTGAATAACTTTACCACACAGCTGGTCCCAGGTGGACATGGCCACTTTAACACCATTTTTCGTCCCTCGTGGTCATGGACAGTAGCCAGATTGTCTGGGTCATGGCATAAGGTCATGATGCGGACAATCTGGCTACTGCCCACGGCCACAGGCTATACCTCAGTCACCAAAGGTATATGACTATTTTTTTGTACCTATGTTTTATATATATACATTTATATAAAATATGGCCTGCGGTAGCGGCCATGTAGTTATGGTTAAGTTGCTCATCTCGTAGGAAGAGCACTTTTTTGGGTGGCTTATAACTTCGCTCCCCCTGGATGAATCCTCACCAAACTTTGCAAAGAAAGTAGAAAAAAATTTTGCTCACGCCTACAGCCAAAACCGCTGGACGGATTTTCACCAAATTTGCGGCAGGGACAGCGGCTTGGTCCCAAAAGCGTGCATTTGTAAATTTGGTGAAAATCCGTCCAGTAGTTTTTTTTTAAAATGACCAAAAAGTAGGTCTAAAAAAACAAGTGATATCTTTGTGCGCTCCGCGGACACACTTCCCTGTTCGATCCGCGGACAGGACACCGATTTGTTAATCGGCTTGTGTCATGTCTGTGGACATGCAACGTGTTCGCTGATAGGAGGTTGAATAGCGTGAAGTACGTCAGATTTTTGGAAACGCCCGCCATCTTGGATTTGCGGACATCGGCCTGTGTCCGCGAACATCGCGGTAAAAACATATTAAAAAACACAACATTACACTTGTCAAACTTATCAAATAATCTCTGGGGAGGTAAGGGGTGATGAGGATGGAATGTCATATGGCTGCAAGAAAGAAAAAAACGGGTGTTTATTTTTGCCGCGAAAGTCTGTGAACAGTTCGGAAGTTCGTGAACAGTCAGGAAAAGTTTGCGGACAAATTAGCATTACTGGGTTGGCGAAATGCAGTTCTTGAATGGCTTATAACTTTGGCGCCACTTAATAGAACTGCATGAAAAAGTTTGGTGGGATTCTGTCAGGAGGGGGCAAAAATAGAGGGGGGGTCACAAAATAATGTAATGGCTTATAAATGAGGTGCCATTTGATGAATCTATACTTAATTTGGCAAACTGATAATAGATTTAGATATAAATGTTTTTGCGAAGTTTGGTGGGATTTTGTCAAGAGGGGGCAAAATTAGAGGGGGCGTCCCAAAATATTGTAAAGGCTTATAAATGTGGTGCCATTTGACAAATCCACACAAAGGTTTGCAAAAAGATTATAGATCTAGATATAAATGTTTTCGTAAAGTCTGAATGGATTTTGTCAAGTGGGGCTAGGTTATATGACGATTGTATGGGCATACATTTGACACTTTTGAAAAAATAAAACATGGGTGGATTTCCAGCAAACTTGCGTAAGGAGCATTGGCAAGGACCTACAAGCATGGTTTTATTTTTTGACAAGTGTCCTAATGTAGCTACAAAAAATATCTATACCTTTTAGTGACTGAGGGGTAGCCTGTGGCCATGGGCAGTGGCCAGATTGTCTGGGTCATTGAATAAGGTCATGATCCGGATAATCTGGCTGGCTACTGGCCATGACCACAAGGGACAAAACATAGGATTAAAGTGGCCATGTTCACCTGGGACTGGCATTGTGGTAAAGTTATTCGAAATTAGGATAGATTTGAAAGGGAAGAAAAATGTGCTTGTGGTAATATGGTCATAGGGTTCTCTTTTTGCCTTCTGCAGGCTGCCATGGAAAGCGAAGAGGGGCCCTATATGGAACCTCCGCCTTCCCTTTCCAAGGTGGCCATCTTGGAAATGGATTTTCCTTCCTACACCGCGGGACGCCTGCTGTAGGAAGAAAAATCCTCTTTTTTTTTTTTTTTTTTTTTTAAGAGCACCACCGGTTCCCGCTTTGGGAACCTAGGCTGCTAATGGCCATCATCCCCCATTTCAGGGGCTGGAATGGGGGGGATAATGGTCCAGAGACCTCGTTATCCACCCTCGTTTCGCTTGGGCTGATAACTTGGGCTGCTGGGCTGGTATCCACCGTTCACAAAATGCAAATGGAATGTTGGAAAATCTTATGAGTCCATGTACTTTACTGAGAAATATAAAGTAGATGGAGTCTATGTTTTTTTTTGTTCTATTTTTTAACCGTGAAAGGTAGTTTCTAAAGGACCATTTTTGTTGTTTTTGGATGTATTTTTTGGGCAGGAGAGCAAAGAACAAAAGGTGGGGAGGGAAGAGGAAACAAACACTAATATGGAGGGGTATGTGGACAAGGGAAATGTTGCGCATGTGTTATTTCTATGATAGGGGGCATTGTTTCTCATGCTCCTTGATTACAGCAGTGTTGGTGGCTCTTGGGGAGGAGGGATGGCATTAGCTGATGCCATTTTAAGATAAATAGTAGTTTTGCTAAAAGTATCTACTGTGTACTAGATTGTTAATGGATAATGAGTAGGAATAGGTGTTGGAGCTATGCAAGGGAAATTTTGAAGTTGAAAATTCCTAGATCAGTAGAAAATGCAGTTCCGAACTGTCCATGAAGCAGAGATCTTATCATGAAGTGTGAACGGGTTCTCGGACACGTCATCATGCTGCACGCCAGCGTAAGGTCATGTGGCACTGTCTGGAAGGTCTGCTATGAAGTCATATGTTCGTAGACGTCTACGGAGGCAAAACTAGTTGAAATATTTGCAAAAAGTATATTTAAAAATGATTCCAGAAGGTGGGAAATGGCAGAGTTTAAAGGTGACACTTTGTAAATGGGACACAAATATTGCTTTATTGGGTAAGGATGATATTACTAAGTTGTAGGAAAATAGCATGCACTGGTAAAAACCCATGAAATTCACTGAAAAAACTTTGTTAAAGGGACGTTATGGTTAAGTTGCACTAATAAAAACCTTTGAAATGTACTGAAAAAACTTTGTTAAAGGGATGTTATGGTTGAGTTGGACTAATAAAAACCTATGAAATTCAAAGAAAAAACTTTGTTAATGGGACGTTATGGTTTCAAGTAAAACCGAAAAACCCCAGAAATTCGCCAGCTATGGTAAGCTAAACAACCATAACTCGCGCCACCACCGTGCACTAAGACTAACACCCAGGACATCAAAGATGACATGACAAATGTCATTGATGGCATCACTGATGACATCACATATCTGGGCCACTTGTTTTTGTTTATTGACATATATAAGCCAAGCCAGGTGGTTTTGTTCACTGGCAGTCAGAATAATAAAATTGAAAAAAGGTGCTATACATCTAGACGTTAACCTTGTCATATGTCCGTTAAGTACTTTCCTTAGGGTTTGGTCTCAGCTCATGGTGCACACACATGGGGAAATGAGAAGGCCTCAAACGCACAATTCATTTGTATACATGAAGAAAAACTTTAATGTCATTAAAATTTTCTGATGATGCTGTTTCTTTCTTCCTCACTTTAGTTTCCTTGTATGTGCCTCTGATTTGTATGCATTGTGTTATTCATATGTATTGTTTGTACCAGCACAAGTGTTGTAAGTATTGACTTGTTAGCTAGTTATTACATGTTTAACATTACTCAAAATTCTAAGGTAGCATTCATTATTGTACTATCTAAAATTACAAAATTATAAATAGTGTACTTCTATGGTGCATGCTGCAGTCATTGCCTATGTTTATATATTATTAGGTTTCTGTATTAACAACAACACTCCAATACAATATTAGATGAGTACATTCTTTAATATATTAAGTAGTTCATGACAGGTCTCCCGATCACCCCTTATATCTTGTTACGAACAATATAAACACAACTCCTTGTAGGGACTTTTCATCAAAATTAATTTCACATGTGATGTCATCAGTGATGTCATCAATGACATTTGTGATTTCCTCTTTGATGTCCTGGGTGTTCGTCTTAGCAGTGTACGGTGGTGGCGAGAGTTATGGTTGTTTAGCTTAGCATAACTGGCGAATTTCTGGGGTTTTACGTGAAACCATAACGTCCCGTTAATTTTTTTTTCTTTGAATTTCATAGGTTTTTATTAGTCCAACTTAACCATAACATCACTTTAACAAAGTTTTTTCAGTAAATATATAATTTTCTTAGTGAAAACACTTTGTGAAAGTGATGATTACAAGTAAAACGGAAAACCCCCAGAAATTCACCAGTTATGGTAAGCTAAGCAACCATAACTCGTGCAACCGCAATGCACTGCTAAGATTAACACCCAGGACATCAAGATGACATCACAAATGTAATTGATGACATCACTGATGACAACAGATGTGAAATTAATTTAGATGAAAAGTCCCTACAGGGGGTTGTTTAGAATGTTGGTAACACGATCTTGGGAGTGATCGGGAGACCCATCATGAACTACTTCATGTATTAACCCTTTAACTGCTGATGGTTTTCCCTCCCAGTACTGAGCCCTTTTTTTTTTAGATTTCGGTATGTTGCCATTCAATCCCTTGTACCTTTTTTGTTACATGAGCTGTCTCAGCCAAATTTGGAATGGAACCCTAGTTTGCTGTATGGGGGTGAGAGAAAATAACAGAAAAAAGAGCAAATATTGTGTTTTTTCAGAAAATGCCTATACAATGATGCACAAAGAAGCATGTGTTTCTACTTGTAAGAACTGGGAACAAATGGTTTGCTGTTCTGAATTCGACATTTGAATTCGACATTTTCCAGGCTTTCAAGAATAGGTTGAGTGGAAACCAAAAAAAAAAACATTTTTCGTAAGGTTACCATCAGTTTTGTGAGCAGAAGGTGATTTTTTCCCCAATACGACATGTATGGACGGAATGGAAGAGGAGGGTAGGAAAGCTGAATGGGAAGATAGAAAGGCATACATTTCTGAAAAGTAGACAAAATTCAAAGTTTAGGAACGGGTAATTTGCGCAGGTCGGGCAACAACTCTGTGGGGATTATTTGTGTAGTTTGTGAAAACATTTGAGAAATTACAGAATAAAAGGTATGTGCTGGACATGTTTGGACCTCTGAGGTAATGGCTTCTGTGAATGTTGAGAAAATCAAGGCACCGCTACAATCCCCCGACACGTCTCGTTAGGACCTCACACATTTATTTGTAATGTTTAACAAAACAAGCAATACCACAAGCCTAAAACGGAGCCACGGTACACAGGACTTTTATGCTGACGGCCTAAACAGACGTACCTAGCATGTGAAAATAAGGAAAACAAATGTTGTGAGGAATGGCGAACATATGTATTTTGAAAGCGCACAGGCAGACCTTTTGAAGGATAGGTGACTTGTGCAGGTTACAAAAGCATACAGTGCCTAAAGCAGCGACTAAATGTTGTTTACATTTGGGAAATGAAAAGATTGTGTAAAGTGCAGTAGAAAACGTATGAAAATGCTATCAAAACCAAGAGAAAACAAATGTCCTACCTTGCCAAAATGGTACATCACATTTGTCGGTGCACCTACCTGGGCACAAAGGGAGAAGGCTAAACCACTGGTACATCAACTCCCCTGTGGAAGACTGGATTTGGCTTTGTGGACAACCCACAGATTTGGGCTTGGGGTGTCGCAGCCAGCAAGGAAAATGGGAACCTCATGCATTTCTGAAAAGAAGATACCCGTGGGAATCCACAGAGGTCTGACTTGTGTAAATCTCCCTAGAATGTATTGCCCACAATGCCTCGGCAAAGTCCAAAATGTAGGGAAAAAACCACAATTGCCAGACATTTGCTGCCAGGAAACAGCGGAAACATGCTGGTAACACATGTCCTACCATCCCACATTCCCACAGGTGTCCTGATGAAAACGGTACCTCACGTGTGGGTGCACCTACCTGAGCGCAAAGGGAAAAGGTTAAACTGCTGGTATCCCAAAGGTTTTGGGAAGAGGAAATCTTTATGATTTTGGTCTTGCTGACAACCTACAGATTTGTGCCTGCAGTGTCGCAGCCACCAAGGAAAACAGGGAGCCCATTCACTATTGAAAAGACACCTGTGGGAATCCACAGAAGTCTGACTTGCATGAATCGCCCTTGAATTTATTACCCACAATGCCTGGCAAAGTCCAAAATGTAAGGGGTAAAACCAGAATTGCCAGACATTTGCCACCAGGAAACCACTGAAACACGCCAGCAACAACACATGTCCTACCTTTCCACATCCCCACAAGTGTCCTGACAGAAACGGTACCTCACATGTGTCAGTGCAACACCTGTTAAGACAACATTCCTCTGCGCTTCCTCCTGCTGATCCTACATGTACTGCCTCACCTGTATCACCTGCTGTAAAGTATCACTTGCTGTAAATTACCACTGTTTTTGTAATAGGCTGTGTTCAGGCCTCTGTAACTAAGTTTCGAATCTACTTGTTTTGCTGCGCCCGACTGCCCACGGGCTTGGAGCGCATTAATAAATAAATAAACAAACAAACAAACAAACTTGGATGGAAAATACAAAAGTGTTGACTGTCCACAAGTCCAAAGGCAGTCCCAAGGAGGCCTGGCAGTGTCCCCAGCCATACCCGGAGGGAAAAGATCTAACGCAGCTCAGCTAGAGCTTCACAACGGTCAGGAGTGATGTCCCGGCCATGGGCACTTGTCTCCCATGTGGATTGATCATCCCCAAGTCCAGAGCTGGACCCAGGGAGACCTGGCAGGGTCCCCATCCCTTCCTGGAGGGCAATTCTGTAATGCAGCCCAGGCAGAGCTCCAGGATGGTCGGGGGGTGATGTCCCTGGCCTTGGGCGGCTCTCTCCCATTTGGGGAGATATCCCAAAAATATTAATTATCTGTGGTCAGCCCAGCAAAAACAAATCATTATTATCACTCCCTCTCTCCCCTGATCATTGGGTGGAAATTCCAAATCCTCCCATTTGTTTCCAACTCCAATGCTGTATCCCTTTCCTAAATGCATGTCTTTTTTATACAATAAATATATTGTTCTTAAATATAAAAAAAAGAAGTAAAATCCCAATTGATAGTCTGTGGACTAAACGACTGTTTGGGGCATCCGGTTACACAATAGGGTGTCCGTGGATATCGTGCTGTGTCTGGCATGATGCACTTTTAATTAGTCTGCAGACCGTGTGCCTGTTTTCGGACAACCAGGCGTACTGCGTCTGCTGCCAAATTAGGTGTCAGTGGACACCCACTGTCACCGCAGACGTCCGGGGACGTCATCATGTGACTGCACCCATATGAAATGACTGCGTGTCCGCAGACGGTGTCCGTCCTCGCAGACCATTTCAAACTGCATTTTTCTAGGATGTTTCAAGTGCAAAATATACCCTTGCAGAGCTCCTAGACCCATTCTTAGTTGATCGGTCAACTTTGTAGAACTTACCAAGGCCTATTTTCGCCATTGTAGTCTGTGGACAGTCGCCATGTCTGCGGTTCCTATGGAGGGACCCACCCATTACCTTTTAGTAATTTTCCATCTGGGAGAGATCCTGAGAGCACCTGCTTTGCAGAGCTGAGCTTTTTTGGAGAGCTACTTTTCTAACAAATGGCATCAGTCTTGACTATCCCAATCCCTCCTTCGCCAGGAGCGACCACCGCAACAACCTGGAGGGCCGGGGGAACAGGTGCAGAGATGCATAAGAGGAAGAGCAAGATGAGGTAGAGTAAGTGCCTCCCTCCAGCACCAAGAGTGAGTCATGGGTGTGGTGGTCTTTCACCACCGTTCAGGGTGTACCAAAGGCTAGGTCAGCCAAAGTGAGATGCACTGAGTGCAGGGTCATACTTGGCTGTGGAAAACTTGAGCTGTACTCCTAAAGGGCCACCTACATGCGCCACCACACCAGATCCAGCCACCCAAGTTCTATGAGAAAGGATGTTGATGGCCTCCACCCAATCTTACTCGACAGCTCCTGCCATCATGCAGGCTACTCCTGTGGGGCAGAGGATCCCGGTGGCCACCTCGCAGGCCATACAGAACACTGTTGACTCTTACCTTTTGAGGGGCACAGTACTATGTTTGTACAGTGACAACCCGATCTGCAGAGGGAGCAATTTTGAAGTGCTTTCGAGGCCACGGTCAAGGAGCATCTAAAACATTGCGACCTATCTTAAATTTAAGACCTGCACAACATCTTCCCTGTCCACCTGCCCCTCTGTCTCTGTGGTTGGTGCCCCTTCACTTCCCCACCTTACCTTGCATCTCATGAAAAAAACAAAAAAGCCAAAAAAAATACTAAATCACAAAATACCCCAAAAAAGGTTCCTTTAGGAGCCACCTTTCACAGTTAAAAATCACAGGACCCTTTGCAGCCTGAATAGTCTGCAGACAGTACGGTAGTCCGCAGACACCAGGAAAAGGCATGGGAATGGGGAGTAAAAATCATTTTAATTGTTTTTTGTCAAAAATGGTGGCTCTTAAACTAACCTTTATTTTTTCTCTTTCTGGCTTTTGTATATTTTTTTTATTTGGTTTTATGTACTAAACTAAAAAATGTTCTATCAAACTTTAATTATTTTTGTAACTGTCATAAAAAGTGCTTCTTATTTTTTTTCTGTTTTTCGTTTTTGTTTACTTCAACTACTAAAGAATACTTGCATCCATATTGTATGGGTTCACAAAAACGGCTTTAATAAGACAATCTGTTTGCCCACATCAGTCAGATGCACTCCATGTCTTAGAAAAATTTTGAAAATATCCAATTTGATATTTTCATTATGAAAATGTCATGCCAACATCCCGCAAAACAGCACATACAACTTTGTTCACATTGTGCCTTGCTTTCTCAATTTGTGGAAAAAATACATTTGAACACATACACATTTGTCTCTGGCTATCTGAGAAAAAATAATGTTCGAATGTGGAAACAGTTCCATCAACTTTGCAAATATATCCTTCATGGCAAACTGTAATGCAATTCCGGTAACGTAGCCAAAACTGTTGCCTCCACAGTGTACTACAATGATGTCCGGATGCTTTAAGTTAACCATATTCTCAAAAAACAGGAATAGTGCCCACTTCATTCTTCAAACTCCATACCATGAAAACTTGAAATTCATCTAATCCAAGATTCTGAATGAATCCACACTGTTCAGAATACACCTTTAGCGAATGGACCCAAGAATCTCCCAAAATCCAGACAATCTGCTTCCTCAAAGCCATAGCGATCTTCACTGCACACAACAAAGATAACTCTTGATACCCAGTCTTCCTGTACACTGCACCACATAACTTGATGGGCTGATCCCATGATGGCCACGGACATCCACGAATCTCTGCGGTCTCCACAGTCCTCTTTTCATGCCTGGAATGCTTAACTCGGATGGCATGTCTGCCAACTACCGTGGTGCTCGTGGACACTGTAGCACAGGGCAGACCTTTTATTCTTTTTACTTTTATGTTTGTAGCATTGGCTACTTTCAAACAGTCGCACATCCATCCTCCAATCGCATCTAAAAACTCTACATGTAACCCTGTCATCTCAGTTGAACATTTCAGATGTACTCTTGAACTCTGAGTACATGTCTCCTGTTTCTCGCACCACCTGCATCAAAAACTATTGTAACACTCTCCAAGATTTCTATTTGCAGATTCAACATTTGCATCTAACAAGACATAGTAAAGGTATGCTTATATTTGTGTAAGTATGTTTTCCAAGTGTTTTACAAATGTATGTATACAGGATTCCTGCCACATACCCTGTATAATAAGCTTCACCATAACCATATTCTCTTTTTTAACCACTCTAGCAAATGCCAAGTTTGCAGCATTTAGCACCTGCTTGCATCAAGTGGCAGTTACGTACAATCCTGTGTGTTTAAACATGTTTCTTTTTAGGAGCCTTTTCATGAAAGTAAAAAATTGTGTTGCATTTATAGCAGCACTGTGTTCCTTTTTTCTAAAAAAAAAGGAAAAGCAAATTGAAAAGATTTGTACAACATTTTTAAATGGCACTTGGTGTGTGGCAGTTTTATATGTTGGTGGAACATGCATACAGGCCAACATGGCCCATTGCAATCTATAGGTGCTTATCAAGTCTTGTTTTTTTCTTTGCATTCTTTGACTTGTAATAGCACTTCTCCCATTAAACAACTCAGACTACAAGTCCCAGAATTCAAAATAAACAGGGCTGGATGATCTGAAAGTGTGACATTTATATGGTATGCTCATGAAAATGCTGTGCGTTTAATAAAAAATGTAAGCAACACTTCCAATCGGTAGGTGCTATCCAGTCCTAGTTCTTTCTCTGCATTCTGGGACTTGTAGTCCAGGTTTTCTAATGCAATAAGTGCATCTTCAACTCCCAGAATGCAAAGCAAAAAAAACAAGACTTGATAAACACTGGAATGGATCATGTTGGCAATTATGCATGGACTGCCAACATATTAAACCTCTACACACCAAGTACCACTTAAAAATGTTCTACAAAACTTTTCCATCTACTTTTCTTTTACAAAAAAAGTTACAAACACTGCTATAAATGCACATATGCATTTTCTTTTACTTTCATGAAAATGCTGCTTAATAGAAACCATTTTAAAGGGTCAGCATTTTCCATTGCATATAAATGTCACCCTTTCCAACCTCACTCATTGCATCCCTTAAACTGCCACCATTCTCCACCTGCTCACCCATGTCTGTATACCTCCGAAGTATCTATACACACATTTCACCTTTCCCACCTCTAATATAAGACGCCAAACACTGCTGCAACAACAATCTGCCATTGCATTACCAGTAGGCCAGTTTCCTTATTCTTTAAAAACACTGCAGCACATTACACCACAAACACAGCACTTTTATGAAAATCAGCAACACAAAAATAACCTTTTTCTCACACCCATTTTTGCCCTGTTCCTTCTAATGTGCCAAACAGTACTACTCCTACTCCAATTGTTCGAACAAACATAGTTAACACACTTTAGTACGCCACAACTTCATTCTCTTTTTCCCCTCCAACAGCACCTCCTCCTCCCTTCATAAATAACAAACGTGCTTACTAAATGTACTCCACCATTACCACATATTCCCACTAACTTCTTTTTACAATTACGCAAAGAAGAAGATTGCTGAAGACCGCTACCGAAAAAAAACCACTCCTCTCATCCTACAAAGTAAGTACATTAATACGGCATGCATATCTCTCTAATTATATATTAGCCTAGAATATTCTTTTTGAATTGGTAACTTGTATTTCACCATTACTCATTATATTGCAACATTCACAATTTCTATTCCCATCTAAACACCACCGTTATAACACCCACTGTTTTCCTCAAACCCTACGTATTCAATCACATCACCACTCCCTTACTCACTAACTCAATCCCATCACACCTCTACAGATTCTTAAAACCTCCCAACCACACCTATCATCCCACTACACAATCACACCACACTGTATTCATATCTACAATCACACCCATGCACAGTACATGAATATACATTCCACAACTTTCAAAACCAAACTTTCTTTTTTCCCAAAAGACAGAACAGAATGCCTACTAAAAAGCAACATAGAAAACAAAGAAAAAATAAGAGCAGATAAGAATACAAGCAAGCCATTTGGTCATCCACCTCCAACCCAATTTATAGAAAACATTAAAACAAAACAGCTAGTAACCTCACTCATCAGAACTAAACCAGCCACCACTGAAAATAGTTAGGCCACTCATGCAAAAATGAAAAGTAAAAAAATATGTACAACAAAAGCAGACCTACTAATGAACGTAACATTATATCTACCAATGTTAACGTAGCCACAGTAAAGCATGCAAATAGTTACAAAAATAATTCCACTGCTTCACAATCTTATAAAGACAGCTAAAAGTCACGATCTACCCTTAAAAACAACTGCAGAAGACTAATCCTCAAAGCTTTAATTGACAGTGCATTTCTACTAAAGAGAAAGTTGTTAATCATTTTAAACAGAATGAAACCACTAAATAAATTCATCAATACAGTACAAAAACTACTTCTAAACATTTGCAGTGTTAATATAGATACCTGTTTGAAACTTCTGTTAAGGTGAATGGATTCACACAAGCTGCACAGAACCATATTTCAATGAAGAGGCTTATAAACAAGAACAACCGAAAACAATTGCCATAGACAGAAATGGTTGAGGGTATGAAATGGTAGGATACACCATTATGGCAAGCGAAACCTTTATAGACAAAATTTCGCCAACAAACTGTCAACCAAATGTTCCTTTTGCTCAAATAAGTCATCCAGTGTACAAATGGAAATGTTGCTCAATTTGTGTTGTGATGCATGTCCCCAGTCTTCAGGGCCAAACCAGCCTTTCCGAGTTGCAGGCTTCCATTGGGGCTTTAAAGACCACAAAACGTTATCGGAGGCTCTCCTGGAGCCAGTCCTGGCGCCTTTAGCACCAGGCTCATACTATATGACCACATGAAATGAGGTTCCAGTGAACATGGAGGCACACATAGCCCAGTCCTGAAGAACTGGGCTATGCAGTCTAGCTTCTAGGGTGTGGCTGGGTCTGGAACTACTTTACCTGGGACTACTTTACCTGGGCTATATAAACCACACCCAAAGAGCAGAACACACTTCGTGTTATTCTGCACTCCTGCAGCGTAACACTCACTGTGCCAGCTCTGCTCCTGCTTACCTGGGCTTCAGCCACACCCGGTTATCTTCATCAGGAACCAGGGATCATCAGCACCTGTCGAAAAAGGATAAAAATAAGAAGAACAACATTAGTTAAGTTCTTACCTGAGAGAAGTAGTCTTTCCAATTCCATCCGAACGGCTCTCTCTCCCACGGCTCCTGAGGACCACCGCACCTGCAGAAAGGAGACAAGAAGGGGGAAAGAAAACTTACCGAGAGGCATCAGTCATCTCAGGATTCCATCGAAGCGGTCCACACGGTCGCTGCTCCGGAGCATCACCGCACCTGCAGAGGAAGGAAAAAGAGACACCATGTTAGCCACGCAATAGAAAAATACCCATTTTAAAATACACCTCAATGCCGCCCTCACACGTTAACACCCACCTGCATAAATACTGCGCAGCACTGCATTTAGGAGTCCATTGCTTAACCTGGCATCTCCAAGACCGCTCCTGCAAAAAAAGAAATAAGGACAATAGTGAAACTTTGGCAAGAAGAAGAAACACATTAAGCAAAAACAGTGACCAAGAACCAATCGGTACCAAGACTTACTTACGAAGTCACAGCTGGTCTGGATTCCACTTACAGGCTGTAGGATTAGTGAAGGAACTAGATACAGTGAAAGTGCCTAAGAACATTAAAGCGCCCCTGCATTCAGATGCAGGACGGAGAGTCCATTGTTAAAATACCTAAGGATAGTGCCCAAGCGTGAGTGAAGCAGTGGGACAGGAAGACATGCGCGCAGACGTTCATCACTCAGCTTCATGCAACGCCCCCGTGGAGACCAGGTGAGCGTAACATTATGTAATGTATGCCAACAATCCTTCAACAAATCTTTACAATTCCTCAATCACTATGGGAAACTAAAAGACAAAAGTAGAATTACAAACCATAGATTCCAGCCCAGTGCACAGCCACACTGAACTGCGAGGACATTCATTAGCTGGCATTTCAGGAACTTCTTGCAAAAGCACCTTCCACCACATCAAAATGTTGGCTATACACCATTCCGCTATACGAAATCTTGTGCATAGAAGTACAATGCAGAAAGTCCTGCTCTAGAACTCCAAAATTTAAATAACATTCCCCTACCTGGAATAGCCAAATAACTCCTTCAGGAATTAGCACATCCAAATAAATATTTTGGAACTGAACTTGACTTAGAAAATTCAGTAACTTCAAAAAACATTAACGAAAGCCTTACAAACACCAACCTCCTAACAAGCACATACAAAAAGAAATGACACATTTTCTAAACACATCTGCTGAAATACCAGGCCAAGTATGTGTCTGTTGTTGCAGACCTTTTTATAAAAAGAGCTCAAAAATACTAGATATGGCCTACAAAATAGGACAATGAGGAATCCCAATAGTTTCAATTAACGTTATATCTAACAACAGAAAATAAATACAAAATAACTGTCCCCTCAATACTTTGCACGTACTGTAATACAAAGCTTGAGAATAACCATCATGTGCTATTACTAACCACTTAGAAATGTTCCCACTTCCAAAAGCTCTCCAAGAACTTAACTTGTATGAGAGCATTATAATCCAAATGGTACACCCATTCCAAGCTATAATACACCTTCAACTGAAAACGGCCACATTTCATCCATCTGAGTTACTTGAAAGCATTCATAGCTAAGTAGTATACTGACCATTACATCTTAAAGACAATGGGCCTCATTATGAGGTTGCCGGTCCGGTAACAACGTTATCAGTAAGCTTGCCGTTACTGTTGTTACCAGACCGATAAACTACAAGGACTGTTCGCGGGTGCCTTTTTGCCCTGGTGGGCAGACCGGCATCTGCGAGCAGACCATGTCGGATGCACCGGCACCATTCATGAATGGTGCCGGTGCATCCAGCCTCCCCATTCCCATTGAGCCCTATGAGGCTCGAATGGGAATGGGCAGCCTTTTTTTTCTGGCGCCCGGGACTGGGCAATTACCTGCTCCGCTGGGGCTGTAAGCCCCGGTAATTGTCTATTCCTGTGCGCCGGAAAAAAAATTACTCCCGCGGCAGCCGTGCCGGTTTTACTGGGACGGCTACCGCCGGAGTCCTAATGATGCCCAATGTAGAAAATCTAGGAGTACAACAGCCAATATATAAATCATTGATGGTTCTAGTTAATGGTGTGCCAACAAAAGAAATTGGCAACAACTGGCCGACTATAAGTTAGACAAGCCATACAATATCAACAAAAAAAAGCAATCAATACTACAAAGGAACAATTAAGAGAAACCACCCAAATATGTCAATATTCACCACCAACTGGCTAATTAGTAACTGTTACTGCAGTCAACATTATAGGCCAGTATACAATTCACTCACTACACTCAAAAGAGACCATAGTAGATTCATTAGAAACCTATCACATGCACCAAACCAAAGGATCCCGAATGAGCATTTGGGAGAAAAGTGATGAAGGATGTTCTTTTCCGCTACTTTACTACAGGAAAAGGAGGAAGGTATGATGAAAGAGCCATACAAATTACTGCATCAGAATATCGCTCTTTACGAATGTATTCTGAAGACCCCAGATTCGGACAAAATGTAGAATACATTTTCCACCCCCTGTTCGAAAGTGAACTAGCAACTCTGTTATGGAGTTGCACACACATTAAATATGGGCTCTAATTTTTTAAACATGTCTGCTACACAACTGCATCAAAAGATAGAAAACAAAGAAGAGGTTTTACAGTCAAGTATCACAATTTTCTCGGCAAACATGTTGGTACAAAGAATACTGGTTATGTTTTATGCCAAGGAGCTTAGGCCCACACACATGGTTTGTTTCATTAAGTTGTGCAAAATACGCATGGGCTGTCTTACACGACTTCTTTCGCACTGCAAAACAAAATAAAGAGGGAATAGATATAAGAACACCAGGAGAACTCTGTTCTCTTGACCCTGTCAATGTAGCAAGGCACATTCACCATCACTTCATTGCCATGCTGCACTTCATCTGCAATAAAACTACCCCTCCACTCTGAGAAGTAGAACACTTCTTTTGGAGAAATGAATATCAATCCAGAGGAGGACCACACATCCACATACTTTTGGGGATTAAAGATGCTCCCAAATTTGGCCATCACAGGGATGCCACTGTTTTACAGTTTATTGAAAAATACTGTACCTGCGACATCCCTTCACAAACAACACATAGTGACCTATGTACACAAATCTTATGCTTCCATAAACATAAGTGTGGCAAAAAATGCTAACGTAGATATAAAAACAAATGTCGCTTTGGCTTCCCAAGACCAGTTTGCAAAAAAGGACAAGTAAATAGCTTGATGTCTTCTGTTAAACACAGTGTAAAAGGCAAATCCCCTAAAAATGCATGCAACATTAAAAGGGGGGGCGCACATCAATGATTACAATGCAATAACTGCTTGTGGAATGCAAATATAGACATCCAATACATTGCAGACAATTCCACTGCAGTTGCAAGACATGTCACCAAAGCTGAGAAAGCAGATCTAAAAGACCTCTGGGATGACATATCGTCTGACAAAACACTGTCACAAAAATTGTACAGCTTCGGTATGAAAATGCTCTACCATAGAGAATGCGGGTGCTACAAAGCTGCAAACCATTTAACCATTTAACGGGTGCAACCTTATATGGCAAATCTGAACACATTGTCTGGCTGTAACGCTCCCCTGATTCCCACGGAGGCGCTGATCTTGGCAGGAAGGTGGCAGGAAGGTGTCTGTGACTCGAAAGGTGATGTGCAGAACCCGATGGGCTTCTGGGGTCGAACCTCTTCGCACTGTGTGTCGAACTCGTAGGGTGAGGTTTCTGCAGGTGAAAGAATATGGGGGTTAATGGTCTGGGTTGTTCAATGTCCCTCTTCCTCTCTCTCTCTCTCCCTCTCCGTAGAGACCCCAGGTCAACGTGCTCACCTTAGATAGGTGAATGCTGGGCTCTCCTTGTGCGTCTGGTGCAGGGCGCTGTTGCCAGTTCCTTCACTGGTGAAACATAGGCCTCTTGGACTCAGAAGACTGTTACCGTCGTTAACTGCACGAGCGGTGAGTTTCCAGACACCTTTTTAGTCTTTATAGTCTTTAGGTGCAAGGCACGTTAACATTGAACAGGACTTCGTATAATGCTTTTCTCCCTTTTGTCTTGCAGGACTCTTGAGGAAGATGGAGTGAAGCGCCTGGAAATGCCTGAGTAAATGCAAGCGCTCTAACTGTCTTTTCCTTGCAGCGTAGTTCGTGCTGAAGAGCAGGCGTTCTATTGTGAAGAGCGCGATGGGCGTAAGTAAATACCTGTCTAATGTCTCTTCTTTTGTCTTTCAGAAGTTGGTTTGCAGCGCCGGAGTCCGCGGAATGTCCGTAAGTAGATACAATTCTTTTATCTCCGCAGGCGGCGATGCAGTGTGAAGAAATCCAGAATTCACGGAGTGCCGGTAAGTAGTGACAATGCTTTTGTCTTCCCAGGCGGAGGTGCAGCGTGCCGAAAATGACCGCAGCCGATGGATCAGGTGAGTAGCACTGCGAGATAAGGCTGCCTTGCTAACCTGCTGTTTCTTGTCTCTGCAGGTGCTGCTATCGACTGGATGCAGGAATGGTGAGTATGCTTCTTGCAGATTCAGGATGCAGGAATGGTGAGTATGACTCTTGCAGATTCGGGATCGTAAGAAGAAAGGCTGGAACAGACTCGGTGAGCGTTCTGCTGCAGATGCAGAATAACGTGAAGCACGTTTCGTCTATCGGGTGTGGTTTAAATAGCCTTGGAGGGATGAGGCGTCTTCCTCCACGGCCCCGTGTAGGTAAGAAAAGAGTTCCAGTTCCAGAAGCTTTCCAGTGCTGAATCCAGGGAGTGGAGCTTGCCCCACCCAGGTAAGAAAGTAGTCCCTGTTCACAGAGGATTTCTAAGAGGCTGGTAAGTAAGCAGCATGGTCTGCTGCAGGTAAGTCCACCCAAGCATCTGCACACATATTATGAGCCCGGCGCTTCCAGTGCCGGGACCGATGATTCTGATGAGCCTGGTGCCACCGGCGCCAGGACATGGTCCAAAAGGTCCCCGTGGGGACCGGCTGGTGCCTAGGATTAGGGTTAGGGGCCTGCTTCCAAGGACGTTGGGCTGGTCCTGGCTCCTTGGAAGCAGTGATCATGACAGTACCCCCCTCAAGGCCCCTCCTAAGCGTGTCTTCTCCGGGGGTTTTGGCTTGTCGGGGTGATTCAGATGGAATCTCTTGACCAGACGAGGTGCGTGGACATATTCAGAGGGTTCCCAAGACCTTTCCTGGGGGCCATATCCTTTCCAATCAACCAGATAATATAACTTAGATTTGGAGATCTTGGAGTCTAGAATGTTCTTTACTTCGAATTCGAGTTCTCCGTCTACCAAAACAGGTTCTGGGAGTTTAGCCAATCGGGTTTCTGGTTGTACTGGTTTTAATAAGGAGACATGGAATACTGGATGTATTTTCATATGCGCAGGTAATTCCAATTTGACCGCCACCGGATTAACTATGGTAGAGATGGGGTAAGGTCCAAGATATCTCGGGTTGAAGGTGCGGGGTCCTTTTAGAGGCAGGTGCTTAGTGGATAACCAGACCTTATCTCCTACTGCGTAGTGAGGGGCCTCTTTACGGTGTCGATCTGCTCCCTTTTTGACTTGAGCTTTAGCTCTTTGCAGATGGGCAGTGGCTTCTTTAAAAGCACAGGTAATCTCAGAGTGCAAATGATCCACAGCAGGTGTTTCGAATTCTAGGGGAGGATCCAGATTAGAGGTTCTAGGATGATGTCCGTATAATAGGAAGAAGGGAGTCTTCCCGGTTCCAGAATGAGTCGAATTGTTGTAAGCGTATTCTGCGATCCAAAGAATATCCTTCCAAGGGTTTTCAGTTTGTTGGAGCATGCAACGCAGATATTGCTCTAGAGTCTGATTTGTCCTCTCGGTTTGTCCGTCAGTTTGGGGATGGTGACTGGTTGAAAGTCTTACATCAATTTGGGCTAGACGACAGCAACTTCGCCAAAAGTGGGAGATGAATTGACTTCCCCTATCGGAGATTAAAACCGAGGGAAAACCGTGTAACCGAACAATGTTTTCTAAGAATTCTCGAGCCAATACCGAAGCCGAAGGTAGGCCCTCCAGGGGAATTAAGTGAGCCATCTTGGAGAATAGATCCACGATTACTAAAATGGTATTATACCCTGAGCATGGAGGTAAGTCCGTGATGAAATCCATGGACAGGGTATGCCATGGACAGGGAGGAATATCCAGAGGGTGTAACAGGCCGGCTGGTTTCTCCTTCTGACTTTTATTCTGGGCACACACACCGCAGGGGATTACAAAGTCTCTAATATCCTTCTTCCATGATGGCCACCAGAAATGTCTCTTGATCTTTTCCATGGTTTTGGTAATGCCAGGATGACCCTCCATTAGAGAGTCGTGATAACAGGAAATTACTTGTTTTTGTATTTTCTCACAGGGCAAGTACAATCGCCCTTGGAAATATGGTAGGTCTTGATCCACTGAGAATTCTTTTCCCTTTAATTGCCAGTCCTGCAAATCGGCCGGAGTTAGGAGTGACTTGACTGTAGTCTTGATGTCTTCAAAGGATTGAGCGTTGACCAACCCCAAAAGCCTTTGTTCTGGGATTATGGGTATTCGTTCTGGATTGGTCAAATGTTCATCAACTCCCATCCGAGAGAGGGCATCTGCTTTTCCGTTTTTACTGCCGGGTCGATAAGTAATTATAAAGTCAAACTCAGCCAGAAACAGAGCCCAACGAAGCTGTCTGGAAGACTGAGCTTTGGCCGTCTTCAGATATTGTAGATTGCGGTGATCAGTCATTACGGTGACTGTGTGTCTGGCTCCCAAAAGATAATGCCGCCAGGCTTTAAAGGCCGATCTGATAGCTAAAAGTTCCTTGTATGTAATTGAATAGTTGATCTCGGAAGCCGAGAATTTGCAGGACCAAAAGGCTCCTGGATGTAATTGGTGTGTGACCGGATCTCTTTGTGATAACACTGCCCCCATAGCAAGACTAGAAGCATCCGTTTCCACGATGTAGGGGAGTTCTGGGCGAGGATGTTTTAGAACAGGAGCAGAAATGAATTTAGCTTTTAAGTCCTGAAAAGCTTGTTCTGCTTCTGTAGACCATTCAAAACGTTTGTTCTTCTTTAACAGAGCGGTGATGGGCTGGACTATCCGAGAGAATTCAGGAATGAATCTGCGGTAAAAGTTAGCGAAGCCTAACATGCTTTGAACTCCTTTTACCGAGGTTGGTGATGGCCACTTGATGATTGCATTGACCTTCTTTGAATCCATATGAACCCCATTAGGTGACAATATGAATCCCAAGAACTCAACTTCAGTTACGTTGAAAACGCATTTTTCAAGCTTGGCAAAAAGGTTATGTTGACGCAGTCTCTCGAGAACCTTTTTAACGTGTTTCTGATGTTCCTCTTCAGATGATGAATAGACAAGGATGTCATCAATGTAGACAACAACACACACATCTATGAGTTCTCTAAGGGCATCGTTCATAAAATACTGGAAAGCGGCAGGAGCGTTGCAAAGTCCAAAGGGCATCACTTGATATTCGAATAGCCCATACTTGGTGCGAAAGGCCGTCTTCCACTCATCGCCTTCTTTTATTCGTACCAAGTGGTAGGCTCCTCTGAGATCCAACTTTGTATATATGCATGCTTCTTTGACTTGGTCCAGGAGTTCAGGGATCAAAGGGAACGGGTATCTGTTTTTAACGGTGATTTGATTCAGGGCGCGGTAATCTATACAAGTTCTAAGGTCTCCTTCCTTTTTCGGAACGAAGAACAAAGCCGAGGAAGCTGGAGATTTAGAAGGACGGATAAACCCGTTAGCTAGGTATTGGTCCAGATATTGCCTGAGGTGAAGATTCTCTGGCTCGGTGAGGGCATAAATCCTACTGCAAGGAGGAGTTGTTCCGGGTATCAGGTCTATTTGACAGTCGTAAGACCTATGAGGAGGCAGGGTGTTAGCTTGATCCTTCCGAAAGACATCTTGGAATTCTTGGTAGTCGGGAGGCAATGTGGGAACCTCTGAAGAGATCGCCGCCACTGAAACTTCAGGCCGAGGATAACAAGTGGTAAAACATTCTGGAAACTGAACCGTCTTTGCTCGCCAGTTGATCTGAGGATTGTGCTTCTCTAACCAAGGGATTCCCAGAATGATCTGGAACTGAGGGGCCTTGATCACATCGAACACGATTTTCTCCCGGTGTCCATCTTGGCTCACTAGCGTCACTTCTTGGGTGGCGTGCGTTACTGGTCCGGAGGCTATCTCCATGCCATCCACTGTAGTAATGACATCTTTTACTGCCTTAGGGACAAGGGGTAGATTCATCCTTGATGCCATTTCACGGTCCACATAATTGCCGATTGCTCCGCTGTCGATGTAAGCTTCAATTGCATGCAAACGATCCGGACGTGCAGGATTAATGAGGACCATGGGTACCACGAAATGCGAGGTCACGGGACAGATCTTAACGCTCGGCAAGAGGACCTCTACACTTGCCGGGCTAGGTCGTTTCCCTGCTCGGAACTTGAGGTACTGGAATCTGCGGCTCCTACAGCCTTCTTAGCTGGTTTCACTGGACAGTCTCGAAGAAAGTGCCCCGAGTTCCCGCAATAGAGGCATAATTGCAGCTGTCTTCTTCTTTCCCGCTCCTATTGGGTTAAAGGACCTTTCATCCCCCCTATTTGCATGGGTTCCACAGTGTCAGCTCCCTTAGTAGAGGTCTGTGGTTTAGAAAACACTCGGGTATCAAATTTAGAACGATCAGCCTTCCTGTTCTGTAATCTGTGGTCCAATTGGACGACTAAGTCAATATAGTCTGAACATTCTTGTGGAGGGTTCACAACTTGAGCTAACACATCCTTGAGCTCTCCACGCAGGCCTCTGTAGAAAAGCATTATTCTCGGGCCATTGAGTTTCCACTATGAGTCTGTTGAATGAGGCTATATAGGTCAAGAGGTCTTGATTACCCTGTCGTAATGAAAGAAGTTCATTGTCCAAGGCCTGCCCTTGTGCATGTCTTGCAAACAGTTTCTCCATGCTGGACTGGAAGGCCTGGAAATCATGTAAAACCAGATCATCCTGGGTGACTAAAGGGATCGACCAATCTGCGGCGCTGCCACTGAGATAAGAAAGCACGAAAGCCACTTTGGTCTGGTCTGTTGGGAATGCAGCTGGTCGACATAAGAAATGTAAGCAGCACTGGTTGAGGAACACTGCAAATTTCTTTGGGTCACCAGAAAAACATTCGGGCGGAGCCAAGGGCACATTACCAGGTAGATTGATTTGCACTGGATTTACAGATGATGCAGAAGGATAGCTTCCTCCTGGAGCGGGCAGGGGTGTCTGTCCTGCCTGCGTTTGTAGCAATTGCCTAGCGAGGTCCTCTGTTCGCTCCTTGGAAATTATCAGTTCTCTTCTTAGAGAGCTTGTTTCCTGACGAGCTGCATGTACTTCTGCTCTTAATTCCCCAAGCAACTGGGCTAAGTGATCAGTGTCTGAGGTTTCCACTGCGCCTGGGTAGAAGTTTTGCGGTGGGCTTCGCGTTCTGTAACGCTCACCTGATTACCACGGAGGCGCTGATCTTGGCAGGAAGGTGTCTGTGACTCGAAAGGTGATGTGCAGAACCCGATGGGCTTCTGGGGTCGAACCTCTTCGCACTGTGTGTCGAGCTCGTAGGGTGAGGTTTCTGCAGGTGAAAGAATATGGGGGTTAATGGTCTGGGTTGTTCAATGTCCCTCTTCCTCTCTCTCCCTCTCCGTAGAGCCCCCAGGTCAACGTGCTCACCTTAGATAGGTGAATGCTGGGCTCTCCATCTGCGTCTGGTGCAGGGCGCTGTTGCCAGTTCCTTCACTGGTGAAACATAGGCCTCTTGGACTCAGAAGACTGTTACCGTCGTTAACTGCACGAGCGGTGAGTTTCCAGACACCTTTTTAGTCTTTATAGTCTTTAGGTGCAAGGCATGTTAACATTGAACAGGACTTCGTATAATGCTTTTCTCCCTTTTGTCTTGCAGGACTCTTGAGGAAGATGGAGTGAAGCGCCTGGAAATGCGTGAGTAAATGCAAGCGCTCTAACTGTCTTTTCCTTGCAGCGTAGTTCGTGCTGAAGAGCAGGCGTTCTATTGCGAAGAGCGCGATGGGCGTAAGTAAATACCTGTCTAATGTCTCTTCTTTTGTCTTTCAGAAGTTGGTTTGCAGCGCCGGAGTCCGCGGAATGTCTGTAAGTAGATACAATGCTTTTATCTCTGCAGGCGGCGATGCAGTGTGAAGAAATCCAGAATTCACGGAGTGCCGGTAAGTAGTGACAATGCTTTTGTCTTCGCAGGCGGAGGTGCAGCGTGCCGAAAATGACCGCAGCCGATGGATCAGGTGAGTAGCACTGCGAGATAAGGCTGCCTTGCTAACCTGCTGTTTCTTGTCTCTGCAGGTGCTGCTGTCGACTGGATTCAGGAATGGTGAGTATGCTTCTTGCAGATTCAGGATGCAGGAATGGTGAGTATGACTCTTGCAGATTCGGGATCGTAAGAAGAAAGGCTGGAACAGACTCGGTGAGCGTTCTGCTGCAGATGCAGAATAACGCGAAGCACGTTTCGTCTATCGGGTGTGGTTTAAATAGCCTTGGAGTGATGAGGCCTCTTCCTCCACGGCCCCGCCTAGGTAAGAAAAGAGTTCCAGTTCCAGAAGCTTTCCAGTGCTGAATCCAGGGAGTGGAGCTTGCCCCACCCAGGTAAGAAAGTAGTCCCTGTTCACAGAGGACTTCTAAGAAGCTGGTAAGTAAGCAGCATGGTCTGCTGCAGGTAAGTCCACCCAAGCATCTGCACACATATTATGAGCCCGGCGCTTCCAGTGCCGGGACCGATGATTCTGATGAGCCTGGTGCCACCGGCGCCAGGACATGGTCCAAAAGGTCCCCGTGGGGACCGGCTCGTGCCTGGGATTAGGGTTAGGGGCCTGCTTCCAAGGATGTTGGGCTGGTCCTGGCTCCTTGGAAGCAGTGATCATGACACTGGCTAAACCTTGGTCCAGCTTCATCCTGAAAAAGAGTATGAAAATCCAACCAAGAGATAGAAACAATAGCCACAAATGATCCAAACAGCAAGACGTTTTAAAAAACAATTTAGTTGACACATACTACCCAAACAGCAGTAATGCTTTGGAAAACATCTGCCTGTATGACATAGCACTAAACTATTCCTTCAAAATCAATGTCACACTAGATGAGACAACTGGCAAATATTCAATCTCAACTTGTGAAGTAAGCCTAGTGCAACTTACCAAACCCAGCCTATTTAATTATATAGTTATCATTTAAATCTCTGCACCATAGACAACCTTATTACATGGCCCTATTGCAACTTTTTAAACCTTGGAGAAAAGAAGAAGAATTATTAGGTGACCATGGCTCATTTGAAACTGCATTCCAAATCAATGAAAGCAGTACAACAAATGTCAATTTCAATCAATGCGAAGCAATGTTGGACAATGAATGCCAACTAGAGGAAGAAATTGAAGCTCTACTAAATAAAGACACTCCTGAGGGCAGTCAACCTTCCCGTACAGTAAGCCAAGAGCTTTGAGAACCACTCTTTTTAAATGAAGCAGAAATAGCCATGACTGAGATAGAAAATACCATGAAACTAAAACTTGTTGCTGTAAAAAAGTATAAACATCTGCTCCTGTATGCAAGTGGTGAAGCTGCTTATGGTAAAACGTTCTTAATTAAAATAATCACACATTTCTACAAGACTTAACAACAACCTTTCATCTGTTGTTACAGCCCCCACCGGTTCAGCAGTCTACAACATAGAAGGTCTCACTTTACACTGACTACTGCTCCTCCCATTAGAACAGCAAAACAAATTAGAATACTGCAAATGATCAGCAGAAGCTGCTACTGAAGAACGAAGAATTCTGAAATTAAAGTGCCCCTAAACGATAAAGTAAACATGGTTTCCAACCTCATGTTGTTGTCTTTAACCCCTTAACTGCCAAGGGTTATCCCCAAATGTGCCAAGGCCTTTTTTGGTGTTTTCGGTATGTCACCATTCAATCCCTTGTAACTTTTTTGTTACATGAGATATCTCAGCCAAATTTGGCCCCTTTTCTTCCCTCGTGTAGGTGGTCATAACGCTTTGCTGTGTGGGGGAGAGAGAAAATAACCAAAAGGGAGAACATTTTGGGTTTTCTCAGAAAATGGCAATAAAATTATGTAAAAAGAAGCCTGTGGTTTTTCCTTGTAAGGGCTAGGAACAAATGGTTTGCTGTGTCGAATTTGCCATTTTCCCAGCTTTCAAGAAAAGGTTGAGTGGAAACCAAAAAAACCTATTTATATATAGTTACCATCCATTTTGTGAGAGGTAGGCGATTTTGCCCTTTTTTTCCAATAGGACATGCATGGACGGAATGGAAGAGACGGGTTGGAAAGCTGAATGGGAAGACCAGAGAGGCATATGTTTCTGAAAAATAGACAAAATTCCAAGTTTAGGAAGGGGTGATTTGTGCAGGTCAGGCAACAACTGTAGGGAAGATTTCCATAATTTGGGGAGAAAATATGTATGTGGTGGACATGGTTGGTACTGTAAGCCGATGGATTCTGAGAATTTTGAGAAAAGCAATGCTCCGCTACATTTCTCCCGACTCTTCCAGTTAGGAAATCACACATTTTTCATAATGTTTCACAAAACAAGCGATACAACAAGGCACAAACTCAGCCATTGTACACAGGATTTTTTTGCTTACGGTCTAAACAGATGTACTTAGCATGTGTAAATAAGGAAAACAAATGTGGTGAGGAAGGGCAAGCATATGTTTTTTGAAAGAGCATAGGCAGACCTTTTGAAGGGTAGGTGACTTGTGCAGGTTACAAAAGCGTATAGTGCCTAAAGCAGCGACTGAATGTAGGTCACATTTGGGAAATGAAAGGGTTGTGTGACAAAGTGCAGCAGCAAATGTATGAAAACGTTATGAAAACCAAACAAACACAACAAATGTCCTACCTTACCGCATTTCCACAGGTGTCCCAACGAAAACGGTACCTCACATGTGTGGGTGCACCTACCTGGCCGCAAAGGGAAAAGGCTAAACCACTGGTAACCCCAAGTCTTTCAGCAGAGCAGATTTTGCAGTTGTGGACAACCTTCAGATATGTGCCTGGGGTGTCGCGGCCACCAAGGAAAATGGGGAACCCCATGCATTTCCCAAAAGAAGACACCCGTGGCAATCCACAGAGGTATGACTTGCGCCAATCAGCTCAGAATTTATTACCCATAATCGCCAGCAAATTCTGAAATTTGGCAAAAAAACCACCATTTTCAGACATTTCCCCCTGCCAACCCACCGAAACACGCTACCAACACCACATGTCCTACTTTCCCACGTTTCTACAGGTGTCCTGACAAAAACAGTACCCCATATATATATATATGTGGGTGCACCTACCTGGGTGCAAAGGCTGAACCACTTGTAACCCAAAGTGTTTTGGCATAGCAGATTTTGAGGGATTTTGTTCTTGTGGACAACCTACCGATTTGGGACTGGGGTGTTGCAGCCACCAAGGAAAACAGGGAACATCATGCATTTCTGAAAATAAGACACCCATGGGAATCCACAGAGGTCTGACTTGCGGGTTTCGCCCCAGAATGTATTACCCACAAGCCCCTGCAAACTCTGCAATTTGGTGAAAGAAACACCATTTTTGGACATTTCCCACTGCCAACTCACCGAAACACAATGCCAACACCACATGTCCTACCTTCCCGCATTCCCACAGATGTGCCGACAAAAACAGTACCTCACATGTGGGGGTGCACCTATCTGGGCGCAAAGGGAAAAGGCTAAGCCACTGTTATCCCCCAAAGGATTTGGGGAGCCAACCTACAGATTTGGGCCTAGGGTGTGGCAGCCACCAAGGAAAATCAGGGAACCCCATGCATTTCCAAAAAGAAGACACTCGTGAAAATCCACAGAGGTCTGGCTTGGGTGAATCGCCTTAGAACTTATTACCCACAAGCCCCCGGAAAGTTCCAAATTTAGGAAAAGAAACTCAATTTTCAGACATTTCCCACCTGAAAACTACTGAAACACACCGCCAACAACACATGTCCTACCTTCCCACATTCCCATTGGTGTCCGGATGAAAACAGTACCTCACATGTGTGGGTGCACCTACCTGGCTGGAAAGGAAAAAGTGTCAACCTTCCACAAGTCCAACGGCAGTCCCATGGGGCCCCGGCAGGGTCCCCATCCGTCCGCGGGGGAAATTCTGGAATGCTGCCTAGCCAGAGCTCCAGGATGGTCGGGGGTGATGTCCCTTGCCTTGGATGGCTGTCCCTCATGTGGGTTGACCGTCCACAAATCCAGCAGCGGTTTCAGGGAGTCTCAGCAGGCTCCCCATCCTTTCCCAGAGGGAGAAGGTGAAGAAGGTGTAACGCAACCCAGTTAGAGCTTAAGGATGGTCGGGGTCATGTCCCAGGCCTTGGGCACCCATCACCCATGTGGGTCGAACATCCCCAATCCCAGCCTGGAGCTCTGGTTGGGCTCCGTTACAGCTTCTCCCTCCGGGAAAGGTCGGGGACCCTGCTGGTCTCCTGGAACCGCTGCTGGGCATGGGGATGTTCAAACCACATGGGAGACAGCCGACCAAGGCCAGGTACATTACCCCCGGCTTTCTTGGAACTCTGACTTGCCTGCGTTACAGCTTCTCCCCCAGGGAAAGGACAGTGACCCTGCGGGGGCTCCCCGGACCCGTAGCTGGGCTTGGGGATGGTCAAACCACATTGGAGAAACCAGCACAAGTCCAGGGACATCACCCCTGAACATCCTGGAGTGCTGGCTAGGCTGCGTTACAGAATCTCCCTCTGGGAGGAGGGGACCCTGCTGGGGCTCCTTGGAGCTGCTGCTGTGCTTTGGGATGGTACACCCACATGCTAAACAGATTTCCAAGGCCGAGGACATCACCTCCAACCGTCTTAGAGTTCTAGCCAGGGCTGCGTTACAGCTTTTCTCTTTGGGGAGTTATTGGCACACTGCCAGGACTCCCTGGTAGGGAAAAGCTGTAACACAGGCCAGCAAGTACTCCAGGACAGTTGGAGGTGATGTCCCCTGCTGTACAAAGATTTTTGGTGGCCCTCTTCCCCCAGGGGGCATCTCATGTACCCCTTCCTAGGGGCAGATAACTGCCCCAGGCAGTGCTACATGAGGTACCCCTCATCCACTTAGGGTAGGGGGAGAGGGCCACCCCCTTTCAATATTTAAAATACCTGGTAGTCTAGTGGCCCCCCACCCAAAACATTGTTTCTGTTTTTTTTGTTTGCCCCTTGCCTAAATGCAGATAGGTACATTAGTGTGCCCATCTGCCCCAAGTGGGGGAAAACGTGCTGCTCCATGCTTTGGGGATTGTGGGGGGGGAGAGGGCTGCTTACACAGTAAGCAGCCCCCTTCCCCCACTTCAAAAACAGATCCCTGGGGGTCTACTGGCATTGCTGGGTGTGGATCGAGTGATCCGCGCCCAGCAATGCTTCAAATAAGGTGTAGTTGGAAAGGGGAGAGTCTCCCATTTCCAACAACACCTCCCTCGATCTGAACGGCACAATAATGCTGCAGATCGAGGGAGAAAAAGAAGGAAACTCACCTTCTCTTTTTATTACATTATGCATGCCAACGTGAAACTGAAGGAAATCCAACCCCCGGGATGTGAGGAGGAACTTCCTCCTCACATAGCCCAGGGGTTTGATTTTACTTTTGTGTGATTCCCTGCTTTGTAGGGATCACACAAAGCGCAGTGCCAAAAAGGACGAGGTATCTTGTCCTTGGCACTTAAGGGGTTAATACATCTCAGAATGGAGAACGTCCTAAAAACCAACTAAGAAGAACTGTTTGGAGGAAAACATGTTGTTTTTGGAGACCTCCTACAGTAAACACCAGTGAAAGGTCAACCTATTTTCAAAACATTAGGACACAAACAATGCTGTAACACACTCGGCAGCATTGGAAATGTAAATCTCTGGTAACATTTTTGCTACAGAGAACTAACTCAAAACATGCATCAGTCTGCAGATCTCAACTATGCTGACCTTTTAAAAAGCATTGCAACTGGTCTGCTTACTAAAGATGCAAAATCCATCTTAAATACTTGACTGATCTATGAGCTATATGGGCAAAACACATCTGCTCCAAATGTCATGGAACAATTAACTCAACAAAATATAAAATGCATGTCCTTGATGCCAACCCTTGCAAGCTGTAGTCAATTCAAAGATACAATGTTGAAAGAAGAAATGCAACCCATAATGCCTATCTGCTCCACAGACAAACTAGAAGTGTACGGCATGACACCCCCTATGTGTCAACAAGCAACAGCACAACTAAATAGCTTAGAAAAATGTATCACCAACACAGCTGTCTAAACGGCAGAGTAATTCAAAAATGTAACCTTGACGTAGAACACGGTTTAGTCAATGGAGAAATTGGTACAGAAATTGGTACAGTAGTTGGCTTCCAAACATAGCCACATTACAACATTGTTTGTCAACATCCACTTTGACAAACTTACAGAAGGGAAAACAATATGCCGCACAATAGCACATGTCCTTCTTTTCATAGACATGACGCAGGGAAAAATTCTATCTGCTGCATACGCTGTCACTATTCAGAAATCTGACCCTAGGTCGCATTGATTGACATTGACAGCACAGTCTTTAAAGAAGGTATACGTTATGTAGCACACTCAATGGTCTATTTCTAGTTAACTTTGATGCAAACAAAGTTAACTCTGATGTTCCTTGCATCCTAGAATACAACAGGCTACATGCACTGTACACCCCTCCATCTAGTTATGTACCCTGCACCTCAATAAAGGAAACTTTAAAAAAAAAACTAATACAAACAGAATTTATAACAAATATCCCAACAATACTGCTAAAGAAACAAAGAAATGCTGCTCCATCAAATAATACAACCACAAAACTGTCTAGTCCATAATCAACTGCACGGCCATCAGAAGACAGATAAAGGTCTCTTCTCAAACAACAACTGCAGGCCCACCAAAGGATACAGAGACACAACTCTCTGGTCCATTTAAATTCAGCAACATAACTGCAGTAAATTGCTATGCAAATGTTGCAATCAATCTTTTCTTCTAATTGCCACCAATTGTTTGCAACATTTACTTAAACGACTCGGACCAGTTGTGTTTTCAAATGCATTTTTTTTTGTTCGCCCATCACCGTCGTCCTTGGAGGGCAGGAGCTCTCCCAGCCACCAGCTGCACGCATCGCAGATGTGCCTGTGCAGCGCTGCCGACCTTGCATCCATCCTGCCTCTTTCACCATCTGCCAGGAGAAGGGACGTTAAGTGAAGCTATCGGCTGTAATACCCTCCTGGTCCTTATCCAGCGCACCCGATCTGTTTGATGAGGCCGTCGCCATTGAGAGACACGAGTTTGGCCACAGAAAATAGCCGCCCGTATTATTGTTTATATTGTTGCCTAGCAACAGTACAAGGAGCTCCGGCCCGTGATTGGTCCTGCACTCCCTCTTCATCCAGGCTCCAGCACCGGATGGCGAGAGCCGGCCCTTCCTACCTAAGGCCCTCATAGTAAGGCCGTCGCCTATCACCTGCCTATCCACTGCCGCTTCGGTGCCGCAAGGGGACTCCCGCCTCCTGCCGTCAATCTTGCTAGGGTAAGCGACAACCATGCCTGAAATTACCGACCTTCCTATTTTAGTATTCTCGAACAGCCATCCTCTGTTGACACTATCGCTCAGTCTTATCTTGCTGCTGATAGACTGGCCCGGATTTGTCCCTGGCAATTTAAACCGTATTCACGTTATTCATGCCCATCTGCATGCACTCTCATTGTGCCAAAATGACTCCCTGCATTAACTAACTTCGGCTCTTTTTTTGTATTTGGCCCAGATTCCCTAAATGCATTCTTTATGTCTCTACATATACCTTTGATGCACTGTATGCTAAATGTGTATTAATGTATTTATGTAGATCCTTACCATATGCCTGCTGACCTGCGTGCTAACTGTCATCCACTTGTAATACCTTTCGGCCCTCACACTAGCCCAATGCTTTCATGCCGCTGATCTCCACTGGGATTATGCTCACTCCAGATTTGCGTGCTTTAACCTCTATCCCTGCTCAGTACACTTGAGTTGCTCTACATAACGCACCGCCTGTCTTGGTAACTATAGCCCTCGCATTGTATTATGCACCCTGCTGTCTTGCACTGCTCACACATTCACGGTATGCATACTAACTTTAGTGTTCAGCACCGTACTACAAATAGCACAACTTTGCAAAATCCTTGTTGCCGAACCTAATCATGATACCATCATTATGTGTTTGGCTGTCGCTGTCTAGATTGCCTACTATTATTCTATACTACTGTACCTCATTTTACCATTGTACTACATTATTGCTAATTGTAATCCAAATCTAGGCATTGTGTCAGCTTACTTTAAAATTCGAATCTAGGCATTGTGTCAGCTTACTTTAAAATTCAAATCTAGGCATTGTGTCAGCTTACTCTGTAATCCGAATCTAGGCATTGTGTTAACACACATAGCATCTAGGCTTTTTATTGTGCTGCATAGCCGTGGGGTGGAGTTGAATATCTGTGTACTCACTAGCCTATGTGCCTATCTCGCCTATCCTGTGCAACTGTAGCCCTACTACACTTACTCATTACCTGCTTCACCAATTGATTCTTAGCCAACTGCTACTTGACTACAATATCCTACCCATAACTAGCCTGACCTCCATGTACATCCCAGCCACATATGCAGTATCTGCTGATTGCCACCCACCACCAACAAAATGTTTCTACCAGGCATCGACTCAATACTGTTGAGAACTATTCTCCACCTTATTCATTTTTCATGCCCTCCTAGTTCCACCCTGAGCTTGGCCACCATAGGCACCACTCCACCACCCCCCATAGAGTCCTACTCCACAACCATGATGTCCAAATTCTCCCTACCATGCAGCCTCGCAGAAAGAAATACCAAAGTACGGTCCAGACTACCTAAACTGTACGAGCCTCGAGCCAGGGACTCTATCCAGTCCAAACTGACCAACCGCTCCACTACCATTAGCACCTGCGCCAACCTTACGTTGGAAAGACCAAAGTCCAGCCCTCCTAACATTACGACGCCCAAACACAAAACTCACAACACAGCTACCATCCCCACCCCCACTAAGACTACTACCACACCTATAAAAGGCGCCCTCATTAATGCACGATCCATAATAGCCCATGCTACAGATATAGCAGACCTCATTCTAGCAGAAGATCTAGATTTCTTGGCCATAACTGAGTCCTGGCTCCACGCAGCCGCAGGTCCAGCACTCTCGTTAGCCATCCCCGACGACTACATCATCCTCCGAGCAAATAGAACAGAATCTAGAGGCGCTGGCCTGGCCGTAATTGCCAAAACACATCTCAACATTAGACTTGACTCCTCTACCCACCTCCCATCATGTGAATCACTCACAGCTAAGATGCTTACTAGTAACTCCCAAACGATATTCATTCACTTACTCTACAGACCTCCCAGACCCTTAGGATCCTTCGAGGAAGACCTCAGCACCATCCTCACCAATAACCTAAAAAACACCTCCCAGAGCCTCCTCCTAGGGGACTTCAACCTAGGCTTTAAAGACCCCAAAGATCACCAGGCTACCCTCATCAACAATACTCTTACTGAATTAGGCTTTACCCAAAAAGTATCTGGCCCCACCCATAACAAAGGGAGAACCCTCGACTGGGTAGCAGACTACAACTGCACAGCCTCCATCACTGATAACTCCCCTCAACCATGGTCTGACCACCATCTCCTCTCCTTTACCCTGGAAGCCTCGAGCCCCATTACCAACAATGTGCTAGCCTCAGCCATCCCCACAAGAAGTTAAAAAAATATCACAGTGGAAAAACTGATCCCTCTCATCCTCCCCACACTTAACCAACTCCCTGCTACTTTCAACCCCTACGACCTTGTAGAAGGCTATAACAAAACCCTGCGCACAGCCTTAGACTCCATTGCACCATTAAAGCTAAGAAAATGTAAACCGAAAAAACATCTCAACCATTGGTTCTCTAGTCACCTTAAAACTCTTAGATTAGAAAAACGCAAAAAGGAACAAGCCTGGAGACAATCTCCCACAGACCATAATAAAATATTGCTCAATAACATAACGTCCAACTACAAAAAAGAAATCATAGCTGGCAAACAAGTGTCTTACAACCAGAGAATTGCACAATCCAACTCCAGCACCAAAGAGCTGTTTACGATCATTAAAGAACTGGAAACACCTCTGCTAACTCCAGACACTTGTGTGAAGGACAAACAATGGTGCACCAGTATCCAAAATGCACTAAACAATAAAGTCACAGGCCTACAAACTAAAATTAAAAATAAGAAAGATTCCATAGCTAAACCAACCAACCCCACTAATACGGTCCCGCGCCCCACACCCAAACACTCTCTTCCCAACCCCACTCGCTTCAGCTTCTCCAAAGTCTCCACTCTTGAAGTGGAAAAAAGCATTCTCAGCCTAAAACCATCTAATTGTCAGGGCGACCTTTGCCCCCCACAAATTATTAAAGATGCGGCAAGAGACCTCTCGCCATTCATCACCAGACTCATCAACGCCTCCTTCTCCTCAGGTACCGTCCCCAGCAACCTCAAAGAATCCTGGGTCCTCCCCCTTCTCAAAAAACCTTCTCTTGACCCCTCCACTCCCACCAACTACAGACCTATTACCACCGTCCCGTTCCTGCTCAAGATATTAGACAAGAAAGCCTACCAACAAATCCAAAAATGCCTTGAAACAAACCATCTCCTCGGTATTCGGCAATCAGGTTTCAGACCCCAACACGGGACAGAAACGGCCCTTATCAACCTGAAGGCTCAAATTGACACTCTTAGAGACAACGGGAAAACTGCTTTATTGCTTCTCCTTGACCTCTCCACGGAATTTGATCTAGTTGATCACAAAATCTTATGCAATCACCTGGATTCAGCTGCCCACTTCTCCCAAGAAGCCATTGGCTGGATCGAGTCATTCCTCAGTAACAGATCCATGTGTGTCTTCTCCACCACAGCTGCCGCCGACCCCATCCCCATCACATGCGTAGTCCCCCAGGGTTCATGCGTCTCCCCTACACTGTACAACGTGTTCACGAAGCCCCTGTGTGATGATCTAGATGGTCTGGGTATCACCTACACTAATTATGCCGATGATAACTCAGATACTCATCCCGCTGACGGGAGATTACAACCATGATTTGGCCTTGGTGAACAAGGTGTACCTCATCATCCAGGCATGGATGGCATCTCACAGTCTATGCCTGAATGATGACAAGACTGAACTCATCATACTTGGTTCCACCGCAAACCTAACCAAATTGGACCACAACTACATCAGCTTCATTATAGACGGGAACCCAATCAAAGTAGCCAAGGAAGTGAAAACCTTAGGAATATACATTGACTCCTCCCTTTCCTTCCATAAACAGGTTAGCTCTATGGCATCCTCCACGGCCTACACATGTAAGCTTATAAGAGCAGCCAAACACTTCTTATACACCCAGAGCTGCATTACGTTAGCCAGAGCCCTTGTATTATCAAAACTGGACTATTGTAATGCCCTCTACGTAGGAGCTATGAACAGGTTACTAACAAAATACAGACGCTACAAAACAACGCTCTCAGAGCAGCGCTTAGCATCCCCAAGAGAGAACACATCTCCAACATTAGGAGAGCCCAAAACTGGCTCAACACGACAGATAAAATCCTACTCAAAGTAGCCTCACTAACACACAAATGCCTCAAGAACGCTGCCCCCTGCTACTTAATCGATACAATAAGTAAATACACTTCCAATAGACCTACTAGAACCTCCAACGCTAATCTACTCATAGTTCCTAGGTTCAAACGCACCAAAATGGGTGGCAACAGTTTCCAGGTGAAAGCAGCCCAACATTGGAACTCCCTACCACCCGCTCTAAGGACACCCCAAACCTAACACTCACTTTAGACGCAACTACATACAATGGTTAAAGAACAATGACTGCTAACACCACCCAACCCACCTCACTGCTTTAAACTATGAAAATATGTAAATATGTATATTTGTAAATCCGAAAACTCTTGCCTTTATCGTGTCTGCTTCAACCAACTTTTGTCCCATTGTAATTATTGTAATGCATTGCAACGTGTAACCAAGCTGTGAATAACCTTGTTGCTCCTGCACCCTCATACCCTCGGGTCTGGTGCGCAATACAAATGAATGAACTAAACTAAACTAAACTAAACTAAACTAAACTTGTCCTTCATAGAAATGCCACAAATAATCCTGACAGAATTTAGTGTCTAAGGCATAAGGCAAGACTTTTGACTACTATACAGGATTGGTAAAATTCACCATAAACACACAGGAAGGTCCACAATAATTCCTAATGTACTTGCTACAAGTACTGGAAAACAAAAACAACCCTATAAATGAAATCTTCCAGATTTCATACGCGTGGAAACATACATGCACTCGCTGCAACCATGTTTCACAAGAACACATTCCTAATGAACGATTTGTTTATGTATCCATACCAAATTCGGAATCCATTCCACTTCACCAACTTTTGCAGAATGCAAATCATGGCATATTATGCCCTTTTTTTTATAATTCAGACAATCGTTACAACATACAAATAAACCCGCATGACCAACATGTGATTCTGATGCTTATAAGATGGTACCAAAAACAACTGTAAGCTTACAGGCTTCACACATGGCCAAGTATCTCTTGGCAAGAACATTTTCACAATAGTGGGCATAATCTACCACACTGGTGCTACAACCACTTCAGGTCACTATACTGCATATGTCAAAAAAAGAAGTGGTATTTTGAATGTAACAACACCTCCGTTACTGCAAAACATAGGTTAACTGCAAATCTAACAAATGCCTACTAAACATTCCTTCACCCCAAATGTACTCACTATAGTACAATAAACAGTTAGAATGTGCTAACACGTATCTAACCACTTCTAAAATACCCCTCATTGCAATACACTTCAAATTTACCATCAGTTATTCTTACTGTAAAACCTTGTGTTAAGTCCAATATAGTTAGAATACACCAACTGGTATCTAACTACTTTAAACCTTCCCTTAATTATAACACACTTCAAACAACAAACATACTATCACACTTACATAATTATAACATGTTTTTTTAAACCTCTATGGATTTTTTCCCCAATGATTGTTTCATGTCAATACAACAACAGTGTCGTACCCACTTATACTGTATGAAGCCTAGTACATAGAATGCACTTTTTATGAAGTAAATATATATTTCAAATTGTATGCAATTAAAGCTTTTAAACCATCCAACTTAAGAAATGATGCTGTTTCTTCACAGAAAAAGAACCAAACATTCCAGCTTTATTACTGTATGCAACCAAGTAACCATACCAAGTAGTATCCTATTTGTTATCTTCACAAAGAAACAAGTACAAATTCCATAAGCACAATCCTCGATTGTATTACAATCATAAATACCATATACACTTCAATTATATCATTCCAACATATAACAAATACTGTATACACCTCAACTGTACCTATAATTACTATACACATGTTACTATACTATGTGTTGCCAGTGGCCACAACCACCACAATAGAATGAAACCATATGACAAGTACTTACAATACACCTTCAAATAACAAGACTCGCCCTGAACCCTCTGCAATCCAAAAGATGTCTAGGGACACAGTGGCACCTGCACACCTTTTCTTCACCTATGAAAACAGCTCTATGTTAACTTTATTCCACTTGCCCACCCTTTCCAGACCCTCTTTCGGCCACCAAATAACCCCAAATGTGTTTTCCAGACCTTTTTCTCACCGCACTGTTCTCAGTCAGCGGTACCTGCAAACCATTTTTTCACCTACAAAAACTGCTCCATATCCACTTTATTCAATTCCCCCTTCCTTTGCAGCTCCTCTTTCGGACATTAAATAACCCCAAATGCGTTTTTCACACTTTTTCGTCACCACGCTATTCGTGGATTCAACATGGTGACGGTTTCCAAAAATATAACGCAGCTCACATTTTTCACCATCCAATCAGAGGGTGCGTATGAAGTCTGTGGACATCACGCCGGACCTTGATTGGTCCCGAGACATCCGTGGACCCCGAATCAG
Organism: Ambystoma mexicanum; assembly: GCF_040938575.1. NCBI lineage: Eukaryota > Metazoa > Chordata > Amphibia > Caudata > Ambystomatidae > Ambystoma > Ambystoma mexicanum. Next base: position 494,245,520 of record NC_090933.1, on the reverse strand, counting down.
GAAAGTCTGGGACTGGACCGACATATCTCTTTTTTTTTCTTTCCTACATTTTGGCCATTTTTGTAAAAAAGCTACTGGATGGAGTTACAGCAAATGTACAAAAGCGGGCTTGCAAAACCAAGCCGCTGCTCCTAGCATAAATTTGGTAAAAATCCATCCAGCGGTTTGGGCTGTAGGCGCAAGCAACATTTATTTTCCCTTGCGTCTATGAGGATTTCCCCAAATTTTGGACCCCCCTATAACTTTGCCCCCCCCTAGACAAAACTGTGAGCAAACTTCACAAAATCATTCTGAGGGGGCCATATAGTTTTTTGTTAAGTTTGGTGAGGATTCGTCTGGGGGCAGTTATAAGTGGCCCAAAAAGTACTCTTTCTATGAGGAGAGCAACTTAACCATAACTACAGGGCTGCTACCGCAGGCCCTGTAACATATATATCGCAAGTCCAATTTGGTTCCTTTCTCTCCACCACCTCTCTCCACACATGTGGTGTTCCCCAGGGCTCCATCCTCTCACCCTGGCTCTTCAATGTCATTTGGCCCCCTTGGCCTAATCTGATTTTTACCTTCGGTATTGGCATAGTTGACGTAATGCCAATTTTACCTACTCGGATTTGACCCCATCTTTTTGGTCGAATTTGGTAGGTCAAATGGTATATTTTAATTAAAAAATAGTTGTAGGGATAGGTAAGGGAATAGGTGGAGGAGGGGAGAACTGAGGGGGGGAGAAGGTGCAGGGGGTCTCCGCCCACACTAGAAGGGTTGCGGGGGGTCTCCTTCTGCAGTTGGTCAAATAAATTCAACCAAACAAATTCAGTCAAATCGGCAGTAGGTAAAGTATGTTAGGCGAAACAACCCATATCCCTACATTCTCCTCTATCTTTCAGTGTTATGAGCTTTTCATTCAGCAGTCTTTCAGGTTCCCCTTAGCTCCTCTCTCGCTCATTCCTGACTGTCTATCCTTGAATCAGGATTGGTGCACCTCCAACGATTTCTGCTTTGATTGATTGATAGTTTATTTGTATAGTGCCTATACAAAATGGGCCTCATTACGAGTCAGGCGGAATGGGTTAACGGGTGCCGCTAATGGATGCGGACCCGTTAAACCCATTCTGCCTGATTACGAGGTCCCCTCGCGGGACCCGGTAGGGATGCCTGGTAAAACCAGGCATCGTTACTGGGTCCCGCGAGGGGACCAGGGAGCTAACAACGGGCTAGTCGTAATCAGCCCGTTGTTAGCTCCCTGCAACCATTCCCATTGAGCCCTATGGGGGCTCAAATGGGAATGGTGAAGGTCTGGGTCCGGGTTCCCTGAGGGAGGAATTACCGGGCCCTCCAAACTCGAAATGGCCCGGTAATTCCCCATTCAGGGAACCCGGACATGGTTTTGGAGGCATCCATGCCGCCAATAGCGGCATGGCTACCGCCAAAGCCGTAATGAGGCCCAATGTGTTTCAAAGCACTTCAAGGCAGGGGAGGGAGCAGGGGAGAATACAATGACATTCCTACAAGGCCTTGAGACATTAAGAATGTGAAATTACTATCATACTAGGCCTAACCACATTTCTGGTAGAGCCTGAGAGTTGACAAGAGGTGCGGGCAGGGTGCGGAGGGGGGGGAGGAGGCAAGAAGAGAGGAACAAAACAATCAAATAACATACTAGCCTGACAGCATTTCAAGTAGTGCTGGGGGTGGAGCAGGAGGAACAAACAAGGAGGGAAGCGGGGGGAACAAACAAGCTACTATCGTACTAGGTCAGATGACATATCGGATAGAGTAAGAGCTATGACAAAGATGAGGAGGGGAGGGGCGGTTAGGAGACGAGACAGACAAGCAACTATTGTACTAGGCCTGACAACATTTCTGGTAGAGCTGGGGAGTTAACAGGAAGGCAGGTGCGGGGGGAGGAGGGAGGAGGAGAGGAACACAACAAGCGACTAACGTACTAGGCCTGACGACCTTTCAGGTAGTGCTACGGGGGACAAACGAGGAGGGAGGGGGGGGAAAACAAACAAGCTACTATCGTACTAGTTCAGATGACATTTTGGATAGAGTAAGTGCAAGCAATATAGTAAGGGGGACGGGGGAGACGGAAAAGGGAAAAGGAAAAGTATAGGGAGAGGAAGAGAAGGCTAAGAACGGTGAGTGTGGTGAGAGAGAAGAAGACGAGGCAAGCAGGGGGGAGGGAGAGAGAAGTAAAGAGGCAATAAAAAAAGAAAACAAACAGGCAAACATGCATACAGCATGGAGGGGAGCATAGTACACCTGCCAGGCAAACAGACATCACAACTGTACATAAGGGGGGCACAGATGGTGCAGGTTTGGATAACACAGCCAGATTTGAAGTTAACAAAATGCATGAAACAGCCAGATTTGAAATTTAGCTAAATGCATGAAATGGCCAGATTTGAAGTTTAACCTGTAGAGGAGGAGCCATGTACCCCCATTCTACCTGCCCCGCCTACATTACCTGAGAAGTATGAACCAAAGTATGTGACATATACTACACCAATCACAAAGCAGGAAGAAGAGCAACAACTCTGTGCAGTACCCATAACAATACCTATACCTAAGAGAATATAAGAAGTAAAGTATCCATTAAGGAAACCATACCTGCATCCAAGACAATATGATGGCCATTTGAATGTGATTCTTGATGAAACAAAGAAACTGAATGACCAGGATGAATGGTGACGTCATATGAATCTGAATTGACCCCTTATAGAAGATAATCAGACCTGAGAGGCAGACGATTTATCAAGAATGAAGAATTACCAAGGTAAGTGACATCTTGGGATCAAGATGAAGAGACTTATGCCATGCGCATAATAAAGATGTGTAGTTAGTTCAAACGTGTACAGATGCATTGAAACGCAAGCAGCAAAGCAATCATGAAGCTAGCCAAATGCTTATAGTGAATAGATCGCGGTAAGCGCCAACATATGCATATCTACCTCGTAGATGCATATGGATTGACTAAAGAATGAATGTTCCACTACATATATAGCATTCTTGAGCAACAACAAAGCCTTTAATTCAGTGTCGCAGTTACAAAAGCAATTGAATTAAACAGAGTATATTTCAGCTAAGGAGGTGGATGAGCCAAAGAGCCATGGTCTTATCAGAACTAGAATTGGCTGACATTAGATACAATTAACGTGGAAGAACAGAATCTCCTGTTCAAGAAGGTCAAGTGAAAACAAAAGACGCCAGAGGACTATTGGGGAATAACATCAAATACAAAAAAAGGCTCAATTCATGTAGTCCAGTCACGTGATGGAAGAAAGTTGGATGCATGAGGGTATCAGACCTACATACGAAAGCCAGACAGTACCCATACTCCTTAAGAAAATCTCCCAGAGAAGAGCACAGACTCAAGGCCAACTTCAAACACTAATTGACTGAAATATTGAATTTTCTTTTAATTATTGGGAAGCTAGTATCAAGACAAGCTCACCCGCACCTGGTTGTTCAGTCTGCATGCTGCTCACGTAGGAAAGTTATTGACGGGGTTAGTAGCCAGCCAATTATAGAGGACCACATAGTTGGGGTCCTATAGTTTGTGTAGCTAATGGGACGTTGTATATTTAGTGATGTTCATAGTGGCAATTTTGAAGGGAGGACTTAGTTGTCCTACCTTATGTGAAGTATCCAATTATTTCTCTTGGTGACTCTATACAGATATAACACCTATGCTTAGTTATTTCATTATAGCTAATCCCGCTTCCAGATAGGTTTTAGAAGTTTGCCATGTAGGAGGACATTAGTAATGACGCAGGTCTGTACGTCCGCTTTGACCATTTTAGGGTTTAAGAACCCAGCTTTTTTATGAAATGATTGAGAGTTCAGTATTGAGCAATTGCTGCTGTTCGTTGTACTCCCTGTTTTACTTACGTATATTTAAACAGACCAACTTTTTGCCAAGCTATTTGTGTCATCTGAATTATTGATGTTTGATTAAAATCTCCATCCTCATCCATTTCCAGGGTATTGCTACTCATATTAAAGGGCTGGAAGTCTCCAGTTCACTTCGTAGCAGAGATTGATGGTTAGATAAGATAGCATTGGCAGTCGACATAAGTAACTTTAGGGTCTTGGCAATATCGCACAACCTTTGCCATTCCGCTGACCGAACGTGAAGCTCCCCGTAGATCGTGGTTAGAATAGGACCCAAATCTTGCAAGACGGGTCTGACGGGACCCCTATTTTTCGTTGGAACCCCTCGCAAACATAAGCCAAGCTGATCGGTAAGCAGCTCGAAGAGGCGGTAATGAAGGCGGTAATCCCGAGGGTCCAAAGACGAAAACATGCAAACGGTGAGTGAATAAGACCAAAGAGTGTGGCAAAAGGGATGCATGCATAGTAAATAATGGAGAGTTACGGAGGGAGGCGGTATAAAATATAATGCAAGAGTAAGACCGTTAAATATATGTATATGGGGAAAAATATTGACTTGAGTGTTGCCAAGTAATATACAAGGAAAATAGTTGTGTTGTGTAGCCCCGCTATAAGGGTACACCCTGTTCCTAGATTTTTAAAAATGCTAGCAGAAGCCTTAATTCAGAGCCCCCTTTTATGAGGGACATATAGGAGACGAGATAAGTTTAAAGACTTGCTTAAGGGGATTTGTCTAAGTTCCAGTCCGAACAAGAATTGTAGAGGGTAAGACAAGTCCTAAGGAAAGGATTGTGAGGTGCACGTATATGTGGCCGGTGAAGTCTGTCTGTTTTGTTTTATGTGGTTGGAAAGTGTGATAATGTCAGCGCTGGAAAAATAAATGTTTTAAGTGATAAAGAAACGTGAAAGTTAAGACGCGAAAAGTGATTATTTTAGGATTAAACTTTGATGGTTGTTTTTTAGCAAGATTAAAGTAAAAAATTGTATTGTGATGGAATTGGAGCTTGCGATGGTTGGTGCTCGCTCATAAGTATAAGTTGATTGAATTGAAAAATTGAAAACTGTAACTAAAGCATAAGCAAAGTGGTAATAAAAAGAGAAGTTAGAAATGGAAGAAGTTATGCCATTAGTGCATCTTTGCAAACAGCTACCAAAGCACAAGCTTAAACTTAAACAGTACAGTGCAGAATGGGTTAAAGGGACTGCAGACAAAATGTTTATGCCGCTGCCCCAAGGTGGGTCATTATCAAGAACAGTTCTACAGCATATGATGACATATTGCCATGCCGCGTACACAGGAAAAAAGTTAGAAAAGCGCCTGGCGAATCTAGAGCTTTGGAAGATGTATGAAAACAAGAAGGAGGAGGAGCCTCATTTAGATTGGATACTCAATATATGCAAAGAGGGGGGTGAAGAGCCTTCTGCTCTGCCCACCCCATCTGAAATAAAAGACAAGACTAAGAAAGACGAAGGGTTATACCCATTAAGACAACTTAAAGCAGCGACGGGATATAGCAATCTATCGTACAAGCCACCGACGCAAAGTAGTGACGAGGGACCAGAGAAAGATACAGAGAAAGATATCACCTTCAAAGTCCCGAGGGACAAGGAGAAACGCGATAAGGAGAGAAGTGATCAAGCAAGTACATCTCTAGACATAAGGAGAGAAATAAAGAGATGGAAAGGAGATAAGAATAAAATTGATGAGATAGCGCTCGTACAGAATGAATGGTTGGGAGGTCAGATTTTACTTAAACTCGATGGTAAAGGCATCGAAGATGTAAGACAAAAGGGAGACCGAGACAAACAAGATAGAAAAGACAAAGAAAGGGAGGAATGATGAGAATGAAGGAGCGAGAAGAAAAGATAGACAAAGACGAGAACAGTTATATCAAGATGAGCAAGCTAAAAAAACAAGAGAGAGCAGAAGAACAAAGAAAGCTTGATAATAAAAGAAGAACAGCTGAGGAAAAAGAAAGACTAAAGGAGAAAAGAATAGAAGCCAATGAACAGGAAAGGATAAGAGAGAAAAGAATAACAAGGCGAGGGGATGAGGAAAAGCAAGGGGCAAATGAACAAAGGGATATGAAAAAGAAAGAGGAAGATAAAATAAGAGAAGAGGCGAGAAAGCGCAGAGAATTTGATGATGACAAGGAACACAAAAGGAGACAAAGAGCACATGATCTTTTTTTTAAAACCTTTATTTTGGTTTTTTAACACACCGAACAAATACACACCCACATTAGGGTGGATTATTAACTTTGCGCCATCAACTTGGACCCTTTCCATCCCCCTCCCCGTGCTCTCCGCCCGCCCCCCCGCTGCCACAAGGCAGATGTGCTGGTGGGCAACAGTTCGCCCCAATGAGTCCTCGTACCAGGGGTTATTGGCCTGACTTCAAACTGTATCAGGGTGCGTTGCCTGACTCCGAAGTGCCCGCTGAGGAGGCTTCTTCTTCATTTATCAGAAAAGTTATCAGCGGGCCCCAGATGTCACGCGGGCGCGCGTGCCAAGGGAGAAGTTTAATGAAGTCTGCCTCTACATCTTGGTAGTAGAGTAGGTCCTTTCGCCAGGCAGTGTAGGAAGGAGGGGGGCCGCGGCCCCATGCCAGGGCGACTCTCCTGCGGGCCAGTGTTAGTAGGACTCCGGCCAGTTTCCTCGAAGGAGCGGATAGCAGTCTAGTCATCCCCAGCAGGGCTGCCGTGCATCTCGGTTGTATTGCTTCTCCCACGATTGCCGTTGACGTATCTAGCACCCTGTTCTAGAAGGGGGCTACCTCAGGGCATTCCCATGCCAAGTGTATAAAGCTCGCGGATATGGTTCTGCATCTCTTGCACTCTGCCTGGATGTCGGGATGATGTTTGTTAGCTGTTTCCGGTGTGTGGTATGTTTGGTGGAGGAAATTGAAATGAATAAGTTTGAGCCGGGAATTAAGTGCAATTTTCTGAGTCTGATTCAATATGTAGCTCCAATCTGCGTCTGTTATATTTGTATTTAGCGCTTTTTCCCATCTGGTTTTCGCCCCAGTGTTGACGGGGGGTGTTCCAGCGGTTAGAGTTTTGTATATTTGCGACACCAACCTGCCGTCCCCTTGTGCTTGGATGACATTGTGCAGCAATTGCCACGTAGGTGGTAGACCCGGGAAGTCTGGCAGATGGGTCTGCAGGGTGTAGTGAGTTCGGAAGTAGAGGAACACGTAAGCGCAGTGTTGCCTCCTTTCTGTTTGGCTTGGTCTGGTGTCATGAAACCCTCTTCTGTGAATAGATCCCCTAGGGATTGTATGTGCAGCTTATCAACCCACTGGTGAAACACTTTCTCTGATGTAAGAGGGATTCCAGGAATAAATTTGACTGGCAAGAGGGGAGAGTACCTTGTGTGCACCCCCAGCTTCTTTGCCACAGTCCTCCAGACCTTGTATGTCGTGAGTATCACGTTCATCGCGCGATTGGGAACGGGGAGCTGGGTGAAGACCACTGCAGTCAGGAAGTTGGGAGTCGCCAGGGTTCGTTCCACCTGTACATGAGGACGGATTGTTTGCGTTGCATACCAGTGGCTGAGGTACTGTGCTTGGGCTGCCCAGAAATATTTTTCCAAGTCAGGGAGGGCCAGTCCGCCGTTGGACACGGGGAGTGTCAGTATTGTATACGCCACTCTAGCTGGTTTGCCAGCCCAAAGTAACTCAAGGACCAAGCTTTTCAGCCTTTTCAAGAAGGATTGTGGTAGTAACAGCGGTATATTGTTGAAGAGGTACAGTCATTTTGGCAACACTACCATTTTGACTAAGGAGGTCCTGCCCCAAAGTGTCAGTGGGAGCGTCTTCCAGCGAGAAACCTTGTTGTGCAGGAACTTGAGCACCTCTTCATAGTTATCCCGGAACACCACTTGATGGTCTAGTGACAGCTGGATCCCCAGATATTGAACCCCGGCGGTTCTCCACGTGAGTCCGAAGTCATCGGCAAACTGTTTTGTGTCTCGGGTCAGTGGGAAGATGACTGATTTTGAATGATTGATTTTCAATCTGGAGGCCGCCCCAAATTTGATGACTTCTCGCATGACCGGGTTCAGATTAACCTCCGGGTCACGTATATATAGGGCCACGTCATCGGCGTATAAGGATACTATGAGCTTGTGTGGGCCGATGATGAGACCCCTCTGTTGACAGAGTTCCCGCAGATTGGAGGCTAGTGGCTCCATCACCAGAGCGAAAATTAGAGCCAAAAGAGGGCACCCTTGTCTCGTACCACGCTGTAGGTTTATTGAGGATGATTTTGCCTTGCCCACTACAATATTAGCTTGTGGATTGGTGTATAGGAGGGAGACGAGCTTGATGAAGTGGGCTCCCAACCCCATCCTGGTGAGGACCAGGAAGATAAACGGCCACTCCACCGAATCGAACGCCTTTTCTGCGTCTAACAGGACTGCAATTGCTTGGTCTGCTGGGTCCAGAGCCTCGATGATTCCAAACATTCTTCGAATGCCGAAGGTCGTATTGCGGCCCGGTATAAAGCCTGCTTGGTCAGCTAGCACCAGGGCAGGCATCAGGGGCATCAATCTATTCGCTAGGATCTTGGCAAGGATTTTATTTTCCAGGTTAAGCACAGAGATCGGGCGATACGAGGCACATTCTTCCGGTGGTTTTCCTGATTTGTGTAATAGGATGACATTGGCTTCGCGGGAGGAGTGAGGAAGGGACCCACGCTCCAACGCTTCCTCATATACTGCTGCCAACAGGGGAGCCAGGGTTTCTGCAAAAGCTTTGTAAAATGCACCAGTTAGGCCGTCAGGGCCTGGTGCCTTGGAAGATGGTAGGGTTTTTATAGCTGTTCTGATCTCTTCCTGTGAAATCAGTTCATTCAGAGGTTCGCGTAACTGATGCTCAACCCAATAGAGTTCAGTGTCTTCTAAGTATTTCAGAGTGAGGTTCGAGTCTTTCGGGAGCTTGGCGCTGTAGAGATCTTTGTAGAAAAGCCTAAATTCTTCTGCGATCCTTTCATCCGTGTGGACTTCCTCTCCTTGCCTGGTTCTGATCCTTTCAATTTGGGACTGCTTGTTGTCGGCTCTGATTAGATTTGCCAGTAGAGCACCTGGTTTCTGGCCCTCACCATATTGACGGACCTGGCTGGTGCGGTATAGAAACTTAACCTCGCGCTCCGCTGCTGCGTTGAATTTCTGTAGTTCCGTTTTTAAAGCGACTGCAGACTGCGGGTTGGTTTTGTTCGGATTCTGGATCTCGAGTTGCTTCAATTTTATTTCGCTGGTTGTAAGCTCGCTCCTAATAAGCTTGAGAATGCCATTTTCTTTGGCGAGGCAGACTCCTCTGATGAAGCATTTTAAGGATTCCCAAATTGTACCTGCTGAGGGGATCGACCCCAGGTTGGCCTCCAGGAACACGTCGATCTCCTCTCTTAGTTTGGATGCAAAGACCTCGTCCCGAAGTGATCCCTGTTTAAAGCGCCAACGCTGTAGTGACAGAGCGGGGTTGGCTGGTTTGAGTTTAAGGAGGATTGGTGAGTGGTCTGAGAGTGTTCTCGGGTGGATGCAGCACCGGCCGCATGACAGGGGGGCGTTTGTTGAGGTGAAGAAGTAGTCAATCCTGGAGCTTGTATTGTGGACCGCCGAATGAAAGGTGTATTCACACTGTTCCCCATTGGAGACTCTCCACGTGTCTTGTAAATCAAACGCTCTACAAATTTCTTTTATCTGGAGACTGGCCTTGGAGGGTGATATATTGTGCGGTCGTCGATCTGTCTCTTACAGCATCCATTGCGTGTTCATGTCTCCGCCCCAGACGATTGTTGCCGCATTGAGCGAAGAGAACTGTGTTAACACCCAGCCAAAGTTGTCGGGGCCATCTATATTCGGAGCATAAGAATTAACAAAGGTCACTTTCTGACCTGCGATGATGCCGCTCACCAATAGTGCTCTGCCTTCATCGTCTTTTTCCATGTGTAGTAGCCGGAAACTGAGCCGCCTGTGTATGAGGATGTCGACTCCTCTCGAGTATGTGGAGTAAGATGAAAAGTATCTGTGGCAGCCCCAGCTTTTGGCCCACTGGTGGTCCTTCCCTTGAGTAAAATGAGTCTCTTGAATCAGTGCCACGTCCACTTCGTGGCGTCTTAGGTATTGCAGAATTTTCCTAGATTTAGCCGGGATGTTGCCGCCTCTTATATTCCACGTTAGAACATTGAATGGGGCGACTTAAATGTTATATCGTGCTGTGTTTCCGGTTTCATGGGCTGCGGTAGTCTGGTTGTATTTGAGCTTATGCCGGGGTCTTCGCTCACGGGCTGTGAGCCCGGTGCGGTGGCAGGTTCGGCAGCGGGCAGGGAGCTGGCGAGGAGCAGGACAGTCGTGACCCGGTGGCACTTAACTTTCCCCTTAACTTCGAGGGGCTCGAACTACGGCTAACCTCAACAGGCCCGAGACGTAACTCTCCCCTGGGCGGGCAACCCCAAACTGGTCTGCCGGGAGTTTCTGAATTACCCAACACATAACCAAGAAGGCCCATGGAGGCGCCATGCCGAGGCGTTAGATCACGCCTCGAATGTACCTCCTCAACGTAGGCAAACAGTAACTGAACAGTAGCTGTGCTGGGGGCACCTGGGGCCTCCCAAGTGACCTTGCCCCGACTCGTACTGCTGTAAATGAACTGGTTTACTTTGCGCTGCTGTGCCTCATTTTGTACGCAGCTTTGAAGTGCCTTTTAAGGAGGATTCCTGGGGTTCCTGTCTCTTTGAGGTCTGGGGCGAGCCTGGTTCTGATCTGGGAGACCTAGGCAATCCAGGAACAGATTTGCTTCGTCTGGGGTTTTGAAGAACTGGACCCTCCCCTCGTGCTGGATTATTAAGCGTGCTGGAATAGAGCATTGAATACGGCAGTTGGCTGTTACGGAGTCTCTGTTTGACACTAGCAAATGTTTTCCTTTGCAGCTGTACTGCTGGAGAAAAGTCGGGATAGAGGTGGATTATGTCCCCGTCGTGGCTTAGCTCGCCCTTTTCCCTGGCGAGACAGAGCAGGGAGTCGCGATCTCTGTAATTCAGCAACCTCGCTATTATTGGCCTGGGAGGAGCGCCTGGTGCTGGTCTCGTCGCGGGAATCCTGTGGGCTCTCTCAATTATGAATAGGTGGGACAAGGCCTCACGGCCAAATAGATTGGTGCATAGAGATTCTACAAAGTCTTCCATTTTCTCCTGCGTTTGCTGTTCTCTCACTCCGACTATCCGCAGGTTGTTCCGCCTCGATCGACCCTCTAAGTCCTCACACTTGGCAGTGGTTAGTTTCATCTGTGTTTCCAGCTGAGAGACTCTGTTGGTTAGGGTTGTTGAACTATCATCGAGACCCGACACCCTTTGCTCCATCTCATTCATGCGTTCGGCATGGGAATCCATGCGATGCTGTAGGAGATCGACCTTGGATGCGAGACCGTCCATTTTGTTACTCAAACTGCCAATGCCTGCTTTCAGGTCGAGAAGGATTTCTTTTATTTCAAAGGGGTTCTCCGCGACTGCTTCCTGCTGGGTGCAGACAGACGAAGAAGCTTCGTCTTCTTGGTGTGGCAGAGCCCTGGGGGTCGTGCCACTTTCGAAGTTCAGCTTCCTCTTGGATTTATCGTTTTTCCCCATCGTGGCTGCGGGATCGAAACAGCTTAATTTGGGATGCGGGAGGTCTTGCTGTGCCCTCTCATCCCTCTTGGGTCCACCTTCGGGCTAGGTTAAGCGTAGCTCGCCGTAATAGGAGATTTAGCGGCAGTACAGGAGTAGGGTGGGGGGGTCGGTTCTCGTTGTATATGGAGCCCTCCTCAGTTAGCGCAGATTCCACAGTAAGTTTCATTGCAGGACTTATGTGTGACGAGGGCTACCCGCCCTATGGGCTTCTTAGAATGAGGAACCGACTGTAATGGTGTGCCATTGATAGATGTCTGGGATGTTTAACATAGGGCCTTTCGGGTAAAACTAAAGCAGGAGGAGGAGGAGGGATAGTCTAATGTCCGTACACCTGTGTAGTAGTACAGGGAAGAGAGGTCTCCCGTAGAAAGGCGGTTGCACAACAAGGTGTGGCTGGATCCCCCCCAGCCACTGGTGGTGCAGGTTGCCCCAGCTTCGAAGGGTTCCTCAAGCGCTCCGCGCGCGCGGGTGTCGCAACAATCCTTGACTGGTGGGGGCTGGTGTGTGAGTTTTGCTGGGGGAGTGGGTCCCCACCCCTCGGGGCAGCTCCTGGGGAGAGTTGCAGTCTCTCCACCCCTCCTTACCTCCCGGCAGCCCTGGGACGCCACCAACTGCGCTCAATTCGCACAGGGTACTCTCTCCTACTGCTTCTCCTGATCGGGCTCCGATCGCCGGACGGGCTCGGTGGAGGAGGCCAGGCTCAGATGAAGAGGCCGCTGGACGCGCAGCCGCACGCCGGCTCCTCGCGTCGCTGCTGCTCCCTCTGGTTCTTTCACCGCCTCCGCGCGGGGGAGGGGGAGCGGGGGGTGAGACAATGCTCCACGGGCCACGGCTGGGAAGCCGGCTGCCGGAGCAGATGGGGGCAGACGCAGCCCACGGGGGGGGGAGAGGGGTCGGTAAGGCAGCCCAATCCACCGACTGCTATCTCCGCTGCACGTGCCGTTGCCTGCCTGGGCGTCTCGCGGCTGCGATTTCCCCCTCGGCGCTGGTCTGTAGACAGCACAGGAGGTGCTCCATGTCTTGTAGTTAGAGTGGCCGGCCCTGGGAGTGTGGAGTCGAGTGGGCCGGCCCTGCGCTGTTCGGCAGTCGGGCCGCTTGGGCCGATTTCCGGGCAGGGAGCGCCGATTTTGTTCCAAATTTCAGGAGAGTGTTGTTAAGGAGGCCAGCACTTCAGGGACAGGGGTTCCGGGACACAGCAACGCCAGGAACCACAGGATCAGGCAGGATTGATGCGGGGCTACACGGGAGCTGAGACTTAAGCGGCCATCTTGGATGGCCCTCTAGCGCCCTCGTAAATGAGCACATGATCTTGAGTTTTTGGAAAGGGAAGTAAGAGATCCCAATCCACGGATAGTCTGGGAATACATAGAGGAATTCTTTCCTGTGTCCGAGCCATTCCCAAGCACGTCTAGAGTAAATCTGGAAGACAGATTTGATTCACAAAGCATTGGGTAAACAATCGATAAAGTATATCACGAAATAACAAGCCCAGAAGGAAGCACAAAGGAAGGGGAAAAAAATGAGCGTCTTGAGAGTACTTAGTTGTATGACACAGAAGAAGCCTCCTGTAGTACGAGACAGAAGGAGCTATCTTTAGACAGATTAACATTAAATAGAGATGATGACGAGAGGAGTTGCATGAGTTGGGCACAAGAAGTATCAGATGAGGGAAAGGGAAACCTACTCGAGGGAGGTTAGGAGTTTTATATGTGAACTAGAAGAACATCCATCTTTTGATAAAGAAGTAAGATGGTCGGATTTAAAATTACCTATGTCTAAGGCATCTGAGCCACTGACACAGTCAGACCGACATAAGGGGCAACCCCATGGTCAGAGTGGGGAGTCTCCGCCCTATGTAAGAAGGCTAAGGTCATTGCCCGATAGACGGCGATGTGGGAATTTTACTCCAGCAGTAGATAGACAAATGATGAGAGATGAGAATGAGTTTGGAGCATCGCAGTTCCCCTTATTAGAAAAGGGATGGGCAAGGCCACAGTATATGCCATGGCCCCAGATGGATAGAGAAAACTTAAAATGTAAACTCCCGAAATTAACTTCCGGCGCTGGAAAATGGATACATGAGTTCGAAAAAATGACGGGAGGGAATACATTAGCTATAGGGATAGTAAAGGTCTACTAATAGCCATACTTGGTGAAAGAGCTGATGACATATGGACGTGGGCAGGTTACCCTGATGTGACCACACTCAACAATGCGAATGATGGAGCGCCATTGAATAACTGTAGAGCAGCGATTTCGAAAGTGCTTCACGTGCTATATCCGGACACTTCCGATATGGGAGCCATAATGACAAGAAAAATGAAAGAAGAAGAGGATCTGTTGGTTCATATTCAAAATTTTCAAGACGCCTGGCCGCTTGAAACGCATCAGGCTTGGGGGAAGTCCATACCTGTATTTTATCATATACTATGCCAAGGGCTGCCACAGCAAGTGCAGAAACAGCTCAAGAAATTAGTGGGGATAGAAGCAAAACCATGGTCGGAAATTCAGTTGACAATCGCACATTATTGCAGACTCCTACAGGATAAGAATCACAAAAAGGACGATGCACGAAAAGGTGAAGAAGCAAAGTTAGTGCAGAAAATGTTATTCAAGTATGCTATTGAAGGGGCAATTTTAACTAATGTGGGCAGATCAAACCCGCAGCAAGCAGTAACTATGCCACAAATAAACAACCAAAGACAGTTTAATCAGACAAATAATCGATATGCTCCAAGAGGAAGGGGATATCAAGGGAGAGGTTGGCAAGGTAATCAATGATATTGGCAGAATAATTGGGGAGGTTTTCAGAATAACCAACAAGGGTTTCAGAATATGCAAAATGGTGAACAGAACATGCAAAATGGGCAGATGTGAAGACAACCGCTTGTGTGTTGGACATGTGGAATGACAGGGCACATAGCCTGTATGTGTAGAAGCCAAGGAATAGTACAGAATGCTCAGTTTTCAAGACAGGGGATGCCAAATCCACCTGCATATTCGCAGCAGAGCAGAAATGGAGTTGCGCAAGATCAAACAGTGCAGCAGCAAGCCCTGAGAGTGCAGCAAAGCTTGCAACCACAGCAAGTGACAGGTAATCAGCCACAAGGACAATCGCAGCAATCTCCTAGGCAACTTCAACAAAATACAAACACAGAGCAACCTTTGACGCGTAGAATAGGAGGTATCACTGTTGATGGAGGAAATCCATTCACGAGTGATGGAGTGAGGCTGTACCCGCAATAGGACAGCTCACTGGGAGATGTGTTCAGTCCTGTCTATTATGCTGAATCCTCGTGAGGAGCCACAAATAGACGTAGTTATATGCGGCAAAGCTTACTCCTTCTTAGTGGACACGGGTGCAAAATGCTTGTGTATACGTGAGGGCAAATTTTTTATGTCTGGCGATGAGATGAATACTCAGGGCTTTCCAGGAGCTAAGAGTCGAGTTCCTTTTACAGAAGTATTACCAGAGTCTATAGGAGAATGTGATATGAAGGTGCCACTGCTTTATTCAAGGCAAACACTTGTCAACATATTAGGATGAGATTTAATGACAAAAATGAATATGACCATTTTGTTTACAGACGATTGCATAGTATGCTCAACACCGGGAATGCATTTTTTAAACGTGTGCGAAATGATCAGGGCATACGCAGGAAAAATAGCGCCTAGAGCAATACCGCTTGAACCCGAGGTGTTCCATTATGGAATACACGTTCTGTTAACATGATTGCCAGGTCTAGTAGGCAAAACCATGAGAATACCAGATGAGTATCAATTTAGACCACAGATACCTATGGATGAAGAAGACGGGCGAATTGTCCCCTTAGCCTTAGAAGCAGCTGTAGTCCGAGGAAATATGGCTTTGCTTGATGCAACTGATGATAAAGGTAGACAATGGAGCATAGTAATTGTCACTGATGAAGATTTGTTTGGAGATGACAGATCTGATGATTTTGTGATATTTGAAATGTGCATCACTTATTGGGTGAAAGCGATTAAGAGAGAGGTCCCGCAGAGAATGATGCTAGCAAAGAATCGTCCTGAATATTTTGATGAAGATATGGCAAAAGTGCCAATTCCAGTATGGACCACTGGCCATTATGACGTAGGCTTACTGAAAGGGATTGGGGAAGTAAAGATTCAATTGAAACCAGGAGCAATTTACCTCAAGCTCGACAATATCCCATGTATCGAGAGGCAGATAAGGGAATTTTCAAGACGACTTCTGCCACGATGGATAAAGGTATCTTAGTGACGTCAGAGTCACCATGTAATACTTTGATTTATCCAGTGAAAAAAGTAAAAGGGGGGTCGTGGAGGCTAATCCAAGACTTTTGCCCAATAAATAAGATTGTAGAGGCTGAGTTCCCTCTAGTCCCTAACCCGTCCACGATTCTGTGTAATATACCTGTTGATGCACGATATTTCACAGTGATTGACTTGAAAAATGTGTTTTTTTCAATCCCATTGTATAAAGACTCACAAGATTTGACATCATTCACTTTTAGACAAGTGCGATTAAAGAGCACAAGGCTGCCCCAGGAGTACTGTGAGTGCCCATCGATTTTTAACAGATTCCTCCAGATGGACTTGAGCAATATTGCTTTAGAAAGCATGATGCTGCAATACGTAGATGACATTTTAGTTTGCAGCACCACAGAGGAAGAGTGCAGACACGATTCTGTTCAGCTAATGAGTATACTTGCTGACAAAGGATATAAGGTTGACAAGGAACAGTTACAATATTGTCAACCAGAAGTGTTGTACATAGGCCAATTGATTTCACATGAGGGAAAGAAAGTTACTACTGAAAGAGCTGAGGCCATTCTAAAAACAGCTAAGCCACACACAATAAAACAAATGAGTTTTCTAGAATTATGCAATTATGTCAGAGCGTGGGTCTTTGAGTACAGTTCGTACACTAGGCCGCTTTTGCAGGCCTTAAAGAAAGCACAGGCAACACAAGAGAAAATCGTGTGGACTGAGGCAATGGAAGAAGTGTTTGATGAATTGAAAAAAGCCATTTGCACAGCTCTAGTTTTAGGGATTCCCAATTATGCCGAGGAATTCTTTTTATTCTTGCACACAGATGGTTCTTTTATGACAGCAGTACTCACACAGAGAACTACATTGGGGTACAAACTCCTTGCATTTTACAGTAGAATTTTGGACCCAGTATTGAGAGGTCACTTTCCATGCTAACAAAGATTAGCATCCGCCGCATTCACCATAGAGAAGGCTACAAACAGTGATGGGATGCTCCATGACGTTATTTGTTGAACATGCATTATTCGTAATTTAGAAAAACCAAAAGGCACGTTGCCTACTGAAAGGGCTTCTACATATGAGGAAATTATATCGATTCCAGCGATTAAAATAGTCTGATGTAAAATACTAAATCCAGCTATGTTTAAAGCTGAGCCAATCACAGAAGGAGAACCTATACACGATTGCGCAAACTATGAAGAGTTCTGTAATGAGCTCCCTAGAGTAAAAGAAAATGCACTCACAGGAGGAGAGATTGTCTTCATTGACGGTTCTTCAAGAATCGATCAAAACAACGGCCAAAGATATACAGGTGCTGTGGTAGTGAAACATTTGACAAATTGAGGATTTAGAGTGCTTGTATGTACTTGATTGCCATCATATTATTCAGTGCAAGCTGCAGAATTATTGGCATTCATACTCGCAGTTGAGAATCACTCAGATCAGGAAGCAAAGGTGTACAGCGACTCCGCTTATGTGACGTCGATGGTACACGCAGGATTTGCGTGCTGGAAAAGGAGGGGCTACCTCCCAGTGGACAGCACACCAGTGCAGCACGCAGCCTTATTGGATAGGCTCATTTAGGCACTACAACTCCCAGTGGGAATAGCAGTCGTTAAATGTGCAGCTCACATGAAAGGGACAGATTTTATCTCGTGCGGAAATCAAGCAGCAGACGCTGAAGCCAAGCGCGTAGCCAATACAGATATAGAAATGATGAATGTTCAAACGATTTATATAAATGAAAGAAGGACTGTAATATTAAATGTAGATGAGGGATATAATCAGATGCCTAAAACACAGATAGTAGAGCTCCAAGGGGAGGCACCACAAGAAGAAAAGAACTTGTGGAAACAAAGAGGGTGTTCTTTAAACCCCTCTTAAGCATTGTGGTGACAAGACAGCACTGGTAAACCAGTGATGCATATTGCCTTATTAAAGATAGCGCTAGAACAACTACACTAACCAGTACATACAACTAGGGAGAATCTTGCTGTAACCATTGCTCAGGATTGGTTTATACCAAATTGTATTATTTGCCAGCAGTTCACGGCTGGGCATACACTACACATAGTGAGGGGGATGATCCCAAGACCAAATGGCCCTTTTCAGCACTTACATATCGACTATGTCAACATGATACAAGTTTGTAATGGATATAGATACCTTTTAGTTGTAGTATGTCCTTTCTCCAGATGGATAGAGGCAGGTCTGTGTACGCACCCAGACTCTGCCTGTGTAGCCAAGTTTTTGGTGCAGGATGTGTTTCCCAGTTTGGGCTGTGTGAAGTAATGAGATTGGATAATGGACCTCACTTTGTTAATGCAGTTTTCGAGCAGATCACTTCACTGCTCGGAATAAAACATATGTTTTCTTTGGCTTATCATCCACAAGGAAATGGTATCTGTGAAAACCTCAACAGCCTTTTGAAGGAAAGAATAGCTAAATTGAAGCATACTTTGAAAAAAGGGTGGTGGCACTGCCTACCACTGGCATTGTATGCATTAAGAAACCAACCACATTCTGACCACCATCTTATGCCGCACGAGATTGTGACTGGCAGGAGAATGAGAACGCCTTTAATGCCTCCATCCCGAGTTAGAAGTGCTGCTCAGCCAACGTCAGACGTGTTAGGTCTTGAATTTCAAAACTACTTGAACTTTTTAACATCTAGTTTTTCTGTGATTTCAGGACAGTTGCAGAGACGAGGGTGTACAGCAGTACAAAACACAGAAGGAGATGCTTCAACAATCCAAACTCCAGAATTTCTACGTCCAAGAATCTACCCAGGAGACAAGATCCTGATTCGTAATCACACAAGAAAAAAGTGGGACGAGCCCCGCTTCCACTGTCCTTTCATTGTCGAGGACGTCATGCCACCTGCTGTCAAAGTGCAGGGTAGGCAAGCTTGGATCTTCCTGGGCAACGAAAAGATCTATGCCGGAGAGACGCCTCTGCTTACACCCCACTGCGAAGAAGCTACAAACATCGGGGAAGAACCACAGCACGTACAGACGAGATCCATGACGAGGAAGAAGGATGCATAACCCGATAAGTGTAAAGAAAGAAGAACTTTTAGTTGGACTCTGGCTTAATTAGACACTCCCTTTTTCAGCTACATACAAAAGGGTAAAAAGAAACATTCGAAAACTCTGTGCATCGTAATTGCAGAGTAAAAGAAGATCTACATTTGTGAAAGCCACAGTAGGTTATTAACTTTCGACTGAGGCACACTTAAGCCTTGTTAAGAATAAGGATATGCCAAACTTTGATTGTGGACACATCAATTGGAAAAGAATACAGTATGCTGATTCATTCTTGTTCGGAGTTACTGATGTGTTACCCAGTGATGACCTTTCTAGGCATATACTTACATACTTTGAGTTGGTATTACGTACCTATCTGTCACTGGTGAGGAGAACTTGTAGCATTCCAGATTTTCTTGGTAATACTGACAACGAAAAGATTGTTAGAAGATTCCTCATAATCATAACTGAAGAGTTTTTGAAGTTACCTGCGTTCAGTGAGGAAAGGACAAATGCCCCTATCTCCCAACAGAGCACATAGACTGGTCAGTGCGGTGTTCTTTCGTTTAATTGAAGACTACCCGCATCTCGTTGGAAGACACATGGATGTGGTGTCATTTCTCAGAGACCCAAGATCTTGGAAGGTATCATAATCCAGATAGCGATCTATTCTGAAAGAAATCCAGAGCTGTATAAGAAACTTTCCTCTGGGGGACAGATCGAGGAAGTGATGAAAACTTAAAACTTTGTTCATGCTGACAGGGAAGCTACAATGTTATCCAGTCTGAAGAAGATTCGAGGTATCGATTGGGAACTGGTTAATGATGCTGAGTTCATAGCAGGTGGAGAAATTGGTTCCAGAAAGCAGCTAAAATGATTGCGGACGAATGCTGCAGAAGACGACAAGTTTCCAGAAACAATCCAAAAATGCAGTTCCATTAAAGATATTTTTCTTTCCTTACCATCAAATGTTCAAGAAGGGCAACCAGAGCAGCAATTTCGTGCTGCCCCAAGAGGACAGACGGTCACATTGCCCTAGAAGAAGATGCTGAAATCTGTCCTATCACTGCATTGTTTACACATGTATTGTATTCATACTAATATTGCTTTCACTGACAGTTAGAACTGCTTTCTATATAGGAGGAAATAATGCAAACGTTCCTATATATGTGTCTGAGCAGAAGGAAAAGGTAATTATGGCAATTACAAGACAACCCAGGCCATTCGTAGTCATTCCTGTCTCTAGAAAAAATGGACAGATACCTGAGATTGAAATGGATGTTATTAGTAATGCAAAACACACAACACTTGTTTCAAACACTACTTTTGAACGCCGGAGACAGGGTCAGTGAAAAACCAAAATAAGGGATTGACAAAGGTTTGGCCCACACAGATAATGCATGCAGACACACCTGATCCAGTAACAAGAAGCCCAAGCACAAGTCCCACAAGACAATCACGTGCAGAGATGATAGCAGAATCGATATGGCCTTTCATAGCCATTGCCAGAAAAAGACAGAGGCATAAAGAAAGACTTGCTAAACTTTCTTCTACGCAGATAGCCTGGATGGATACTCCTTCAAATCAACCAGCCAAAAGAAGTAATACTGATGTATTTAGAGATGTGGTTATAGAAAACTACAGGAAGACTTTGAGAATTAAAAGAAGCACCCAAGAAGACAATTATGAACTGGATGATTATCTGGACAGCACAGCACACTTGGGAAATAACATATGGTACCAACACATGAAAGAAGTTGGAAGACTGACGTCAGATGAATACTGCTTTGTATGTGCACTCCTGCCATACAGCATGGGGAAGTCAAAGATCTTTCAAAGCAATTGAAATTGATGTCCAGACAGCTCATTGTCCGTCGCACATAGCACTTTGCAAGACAAGAGGTCAATTTATGGGAAGCGATGCTTCTCTTAAATGGGTAACTGAAAAGACAGATCCAGATGAAGATGCCTACATACAAGATATAAAGACAAGAAACGGAGCCCATACGAGAAGTCACATGATCAGATATGAGTGAAAGGTGCTTGCATTAGATGTGAAGTGAACAGAACACTTGAGGTCAAAGGAAAATCTGCAGAAGAAGCTTGCAGATGGAAGAACAGAGGACAAATGCAAATTTGGGGAACAGTACTATCACCAGAAGTATGGGAAAAAGTAGTGGTGATCTGCAGAGCACGGGTAGTTATTGCCTGTTATCAACCTACTATTGATATATTACAGAATGGATGCAAGCCATTATGGTCAAGACTTGCTAAACTACTGACATGGGTCGAAGACAGGGGAGGACCATTGCAGATAGAACCATTAGAAAGTTCTACGTTTTGCTTCAGGAACAATGGTACAAGAAAAATGGGGGAAAATCAGAACTGTGGATGAATATTCGATGAACCAGGAATGATGCATGGAACAGCAGTAATCATAGATCTTTATTGGGCTTGTGGATCAAAAGCCTACATCAGACTGCCTAAAGACTGGGGAGGAATTTGCACAATAGAGAATGTCCATGTTCCTGCATTGGTGATTCCTAAAGGTGACCTGAACATTGACAGTTTTCCAAAAGCAGATGCTCATCTAAGGTAAAGGAGATCTGTGGAACTGATAAGTCGAACAAAAAGAGAGAACTACTTCTCTGCTAAATCAATAGAAGCCTTTAATACCATCCCGTATGAACACAGGCTGTTCAGCCAGACCTCAACAGTGGTCACAATGATCTTTGTGCCAAGAATCCAGGTTGGAGCAAATACCAAGTGGTTACAAATCACCAGATGGGAATTGCTGCAGACAATTAACACTACTATAAAAGGATTTAATACAATCAGAGAAGAATTGAGAGCTGTAAGACTAATGGCTCTCCAGAACAGATATGTCCTGTATATGATTACAGCCATGGATGGAGGTGTTTGTGCCAAAATTGGAGAATCATGTTGCACATTTATACCTTCTCACGATGACGAAAATGGAACTTTGACAGAAGCCATAAACATGCTGCGAAACTCCAAGGCCAGATGATAGAAGAAGTAGAGGATATTGCTGATGACAGCTGGTTTGGAAATCTTTTCTCATGTATTCCACAATGGATGGCAGATATGCTCAATTTTCATGGAGCCTTGCTATTATTAGTGATGCTTGGATTTTGTGTAATAAAGATAATAATCTCTCAGTCTAAGAAGACAGCAAAGAAAGCCATAGGGAAGAAGAACATGATCGATGTTGAACCAGGATGGAAGCCTAAGGACTTGACTGATGAAGAGATCAGAGACTTTGTGAAGTCTAGCATCCATGCACCCAAGGGAACGAAGTTGCTGTATCGAAAGGACCACAGAAAATATGTGGGAAGATGGATTTACTGCAGTCCAACTGGACAGTGCACGCTCATGACATGGAACAAAGATGAGCATGTGAAATCAGCTGGATGCCTGAAGGGAGTTATAAAGATATGGATCCCTAAAAGGCACTTCTTTAGACCAGGATGTCTAGGAATAGAAGACGATGGGCCTCATTACGAGGTAGGAGGTTGCCGTGGTGCTATTAGCACCATGGCTACCCCCTTACCGCATTCCGGGTCCGGGTTCCCGAAATAGGGACTTACTGGGTCATTCCAACCTTGGAGGACCCGGTAAATCCCCATTCCGGGAACCATTCCCTATTCCCATTCAAGCCCCCATAGGGCTCAATGGGAATGGGGATGGAGCTAATAACGGTACCGCAATTTGCGGTACCGTTATTAGCTCTGAAGTCCCTTAACGGGTCCCATCCATAACGCCTGGTAAAACCAGTCATTAAGGAAGGGACCCGCTAAGGGACCTCGGAATAAGGTGGTAAGGGATTACCGGTACCGGTGTCCTTACCGGTGCCGGTAATCCCTTACCACCTACCTCGTCATGAGGCCCGATTTGAGAGTGGTTGATAAATCACCCAGTGTTACGCTCAGCTGGCTCCCACAGAGGCGTCGATCTGGACTGGACTGCTGCGGTCTCCACCAATGTGACGTAAAGGGCCGAGATGACGGACTGGACTGGCCCACCTAGCTTCGTTTGCTTGGCCCGTAGGAATATTCTCTGCAAGTGGAGAAAGGGAATTAACCACCCGTGGAGTTGAGCGTAAATCCTCCCACCCTACTGATCACCTTGGATGTTCCCTCTTATAGTCTCACCTGATGATTTGAAAAGATGAGCTCCCCATCCTGCATTGAGCGCAGGGGTGCGTAGATAACCAGTTGCTTCACTGGCTCGAAGGAATTGGTGAGTTCCAGGACAATATTGACTCCGATATTCCCGGCAAGACGCCGTAAGTATGTAGTTCGTAAGAGTTCAAATGCCTGACTTTCACTCTTGTCCGATTCCTTGCAGGTTGCAGCTTGACCCTACTGAAGAGTTCCTCGTGGCAACCGGTAATGTTCTGGTATGGATTTGTATTATCCAACACAGTTCAATAAAATAATGTCAATATGTAACCTGTTGCTTTCTCCCTTATTCAGGCGCTGAGAGAAAGTATGAAGTCTCGGGGAATAATGCCTCCGGCGGTAAAATCAGGGAAGTCTTTTGTGGTGAGGAGGGTTCCCCTTGTTAGTCCCTTGTTTCACCTTGCTGTCCTTTTGTTTCCCCTTAGGGGCCGGGGTTCGGCTAGGATGCAGTGGAAGCTGCGCCCACCCGTGAAGAAGAATAGTACCCCCAGTGGTAAAATCAGGTAAGTCTATGGGGGGTATTCCTCTGTGTATTCCCTTGGCTCACCTTGCTTTTCTTGTCTTCTCCTTAGGTGCCGGAGTGCGGCGGTAATATGCAGGAGGATGCGGTGAAATGTGAAGATGCTGCGAAGGCCGGTGAGTTCAGCGTGGCGCTGCAGCAGGCGAGGCGACGCGCATAAAATAACTTTTTTCTTCCAGCTCGAAGGCGCGATGGATCAGGAATTCAGGTAAGGATCAAAGGTATTGGTCTTGTTCTAACCTTTTCTCCTTCTTTCTGCCTTTTTCTAGGAGCTCCAAACTCGAGGCGGGCGTGGCAGATGACTGGATGACGACTTGTAGGCACGGTGAGCGTTACGCTGCTGGATGCAGAATAACGCGAAGCGTGTGCTGCTCTTCGGCAGTGGTTTAAATAGCCTCCAAAGTAGTCCCAGGTAAGTATTCCTCGCCAGCCCCACTCGAGTAAAAAAATAGTCTCTAGGTAAAATAGTCCCTTCCAAGCTTCGTTTGGCTTGGAGCTCTTGCAGCATGGTCTGCATCAGGTAAGTTTGCAGCATGGTCTGCATCAGGTAAGTTTTAATCTATGAGCCTGGCGCTTATGGCACCAGGACTGACCCTCCATATGAGCCTGGCGCCATAGGCACCAGGACTGCACCCAAATAGTCCCTACCGGGGGTTGTTGGGCTTGCTTGGGGTAGCTTGATGCCTGCTTCCGGGGTTGCTGGACTTGGTCTGGGTCCCCGGGGGTAGGCATCATGACACCCAGAGTGGGGAGTGTGGAGGAGGAGCCAAGTACCCCCATTCCACCTGCCCCACCTACATCACCTGAGAACCAAAGTATGTGACATATACTACACCAATCAGAAAGCAGGAAGAAGAGCAACGACTCTGTGCAGTACACATAAGAATACCTAGACCTAACAGAATATGGGAAATAAAGAAGTATCCATTAAGGAAACCATACCTGCATCCAAGACAATATGATGGCCATTTGAATGCGATTCCTGTTGAAACAAAGAAACTGAATGACCAGGATGAATGGTGACGTCATATGAAACTGAATCGACCCAATATAGCAGATATTCAGACCTGAGAGGCAGACGATTTATGAAGAACAAAGAAGTACCAAGGATAAGTGATATCTTGGGATCAAGATAAAGAGACGTATGCCATAAGCATAATAAACATTTGTAGTTATTTTAAACGTGTACAGATGCAATGAAACGCAAGCAGCAAAGCAATCATGAAGCTAGCCAAATGCTTATAGTGAATAAATTGCGGCAAGCGCCAACATATACAAATCTACCTCATAGATACTTATGGATTGACTAAAGAATGAATGTTCCACTATGTATATAGCATTCTTGAGCAATGAGGAAGGCATCAATTCAATTTTGCAGTTACAAAAGCAATTGAATTAAACAGTATATTTCAGCTAAGGAGGTGGATGAGCCAAAGAGCCATGGTCTTATCAGAACAAAAATTGGCTGACCTTAGATACAATTAACGTGGGAGAACAGAAGCTCCTGTTGAAGAAGGTAAAGTGAAAACAAAAGATGTCAGAGGACTATTGGAGAATAACATCAAATACAAGAAAAGGCTCAATTCACGGTGTCCAGTCATGTGATGGAAGAAAGTTGGACGCATGAGGAGATCATACCTACGCATGAAAGCCAGACAGCACCCATACTCCTTAAAAAAATCCCAGAGAAGAGTACAGACTCAAGGCCAACATCAAACACTAATTGACACTGAAACATTGAGGTGATGATTGAGTGTTCTTTTAATTAGTGGGACGCTAGTATTGAGACAAGCTCACCCGCACCTGGTTGTTCAGTCTGCATGCTGCTCACGTAGGTGGAAAGTTATTGAAGGGGGTTAGTAGCCAGCCAATAATATAGGACCACATAGTTGGGGTCCTATAGTTTGTGTAGCCAATGGGACTTCGTACATTTAGTGACGTTCATAGTTGCCATTTTGAAGGGAGGGCTTAGTTGCCCCACCTGATGTGAAGTATCCAATTATTTCTCTTTGTTACTCTATACAGAGATAACACCTATGCTTAGTTATTCCTTTAGAGCCAATCCCGCTTCCAGATAGGTTTTAGAAGTTTGCCACGTAGGATGAAGTTGGTAATCACACAGGTCAGTATGTCAGCTATGACATAGGGTTTAAGAACCTAACTTTTTAATGAAATGATTGAGAGTTGAGTATCGAGCGATTGCTGATGTTCGTTGTACTCCTTGGACCTCATTACGACCCTGGCGTTAAGGGTTTATTGGCGCCGTAAAAGGTGTCGGCACCGTTAAACCCTTAACGCCTGATTACGAGGTCCCTTTGCGGGACCCGACCTCAACGGCTGGTTTTTCCAGCCGTTAAAGTAGGGACCCGCAAAGGGACTTTGGTGCTAATAATGGTAGCGCAATTTGCGGTACCGTTATTAGCGCCTTCCCCATTCCCATTGAGCCCTATGGGGCAAAAATGGGAATGGGGAAGGGCCATGGCGGCATGGGGAATTACCGCCCCACTAACCTCGGAATGGGGTGGTAATTCCCCATTCCGCCATGGCGGTCACCGGCATGGACCATGGTGCTAATAGCACCATGTTCCTCCGCCTTGGTCGTAATGAGGCCCCTTGTTTTACTTGCTTATATTAATACAGATTAACTTTTTGTCAAGCTATTTGTGTCGTCTGAATTATTGATGTTTAATTAAAATCTGCATCCCCATCCATCTCCAGGGTATTGCTACTCATCTTAAAGGACTGGAGGTCTGCAGTTCAAACCAAAAGCATGAAACAGTAAGACTGAGATCCTTAAGTAATCCTTAAGTAAGACTTAATGCCAGTAAGACTGAGATCCTTCTCATTGGGACCCCTACTCCCGCTTTCCCTCTCACTCTGGCAGCCCTCCTTGGGCCCTCTTCCTTCACCTTCCTGTGAGGCAAAAAATCTTGGTGTCATCTTCGATGCCACTCTCTCCTTCTCCCCTCACATCACAGACCTTGCCAAGAAGGCCCACTATCAGCTACATCTCCTCAGAAGTATTTATCCTTTTCTGACTTTCCGCCAGAAGCTCACTGTCTCTAGAGCCCTGGTTCTTTCTAGACTCGACTACTGCAACAGTCTATTTCTCAATCTGTCTTCCTCTACTCTCCGCAACTAATCCAGAACAGGACTGCAAGACTTATCCTTGGCCTCAAGCCCAGGGACCGTATCTCCCCAGTCCTGAAATCTCTCCACTGGCTGCAAGGATCAAGTTCAAGACTCTCTGCATTGTGCACAAGGCTTTCTGGGACCCGGGCCCACACTACATACAGCTCTTTTCAAAAATACCTTCCTTCTCGAGCACTTCGCTCAGCTACCTCCAACTCTCTGAGGGTCAGACGTTTCTGCAGGCAGAGAGTGCCGTGGGGGTAGATCTCTCTCATCTGAAAGTGCCTCCCTCTGGAATAGCCTCCCTGCCCCTCTCAAACTTGAACTGGACCACCGGAAGTTCCGGAAGTAGCTCAAGACCTTCCTTTTCTCATCTGCTTTCTCTCTCCCTCCCCTGCTGACCTTTCTGTCTGCTGAACTGACTGCTTGCTTGGTACCCTCCGAGTTTCACTGGGTAGCAGCCTCCCCCATGGTCAGTCTCCCCTACACTGCCTCCATGCCTCCAGGCCTACTGCACACTTAGGGGTTGTAACTGTAACCTCTACAGTCCCTGCCTCCTTGCACTTACCCAAAGCCGCACTGCCCTGGCTGCACTTACTCTGAGCAATGCTGCCCTGATTTCACCCTCCTGCCCTTGCACTTCCCCCTCTCGCTTCCCCCTGCACTTTGCGTTGTTGCACTTGTACGATCTGAATGATGACACAAGGCCTAGTAAGATTGTTTGTCTTGTCCTCCATCTATCTTCCCTCCCTTGTCTTGTCACGCTTAGAAACACTCATGTACATGAGTGTTATAAATGACATATATATTTTTCCCCTGGAGTGCTTCGCTGGACCTTTTCCTCAATAGGAGAGAGAGAGATGTCAGAAGCGGCGGTAATGTTTCTTCGTGCCGTGCAGCTTGACGTCCGCTGTTAGTCTAGGTCCTTTTCTCTAACCGGCATGTTCCTGCAAGCGTGTGGGCTGGAATTTCGTGCAGCTCCTCTGCGGAGGTCGCGGTCTCCAGTGCCGACAGTGCTTAGATATGGTGCCCAGCACTGGGATTCCTTCTGCCCGTGTGCCTCCTAGTCGTTGCTTCTAATTTGCCCTGAGCCGGTGAGCTGGCGAGTACCTGAAAGGCATGATATTCAGGCTGCTGGGGAGAAAAGACACAGAGCGTTATTTACATCCTTGCTGTGCTCTGTTTTGCTTTCCCCCTTTGGCTGTTAAGCTTAGGAAGTTCGGGTCAGCCATAGCGGTGCTTACGATAGTAGCAGGTGTGCGGTCTCTCATATGGATATAGTTTTCCCTGGAGAGAGGGGCCGCATACACGCCTAGGTGCACCTCTTCCCGCTTACGCATTGTTTAATAACAACCTGTGTAATGAATAGCATACATCATGGCCACCAATAAAAAAGGGGGTGTCTACAGTTTACGTTCAAGGGACCAGGAGCAATTACTTCATACCCCTGGGTCGTGTGATAAGGTTATCACAAGACAGATGGAAATGGAAATGGAAATGGAAATGGGACAGGCAGGCCCAGTTACTTATTTTCCTTCGCCCGCAAGAGATTGGTTACTGGAGGTCTTGACGCTCAGTTCTCGAAGAAGACGAAGATTGCAGAATGTTCGATCTGAATCTGAATTGCCCACAGTCCCTGTATCCCCAGGGAGTGTCTTAAGAATGGACAATAGTAACTCTATGGAGTATGCCATCACTTCAGCTGTCTCCTCTGCCCACGAAGGGGGTGAGAATCATACAGGAAATAACATGGAACATCCAAAGTCATCTGTTGGTGTCTCGAAAGAGGAAACTGGGTGCTTTCCATCCCTCTCAGATCAATCAGTACTTGATCAATGGCCGGATCTCATGGTCAGTATTGCCAAAGAGCTTCTGCTATGCACAAGCCCTTTCGATCTGGGCCTTTTAGTGGATTCCGAATGGAAATTGGTTGTGGATCCATGTTCATTAAGCAAGAATATTGCCTCACAAACAAATTAATCCTTTAGTCCAACTGATGGGATCCAGTCAAGTCACTTAGACAAGGCCTGTCAAGTCAACTTTCAAAAAGAGCTGCAACAGAAGGGTTCACAATCTGCCCCTTGTAGCAGGGAAGTCCCGGCACTTGATAGGCCCCCTTTGACTATTAGCAAAAGTACTATAACCACCAAACCTAAACTGTCAGTTCTATCCTGGAACGATCTGCATCCATTCCAACATCTGCACAGAAATCGGGCCAAGACGCGTACAAATTCTTTACACAGATAAATGCCTTCCCCAAGTTGGGATCTTCTTAGAACTTGTGTGTAAGAAAGTGTCATATGCCCATTATAGAAGACATGAGCACTCAGGACTTGGTTTTGGACCAGAAAACTTTATTATTACTAATATCAGCAAGGTTAATGGTCAGGAACCCAAAGAAGCCTTGCGGTTTAAGGCCCTAGCATGGCTAAAACAGAGAACTGGGCCGGGTGTGGTCAGACTATCCGATCTTAGAATTCTCCGTAGGCTGGATCTGAAAGACTGGAGCCCGCAAGGAAACAATGATTGCGCCCTGGTGGGTTGTGGGACTAGTACCCTACCTGCGTTCCTAAAACTGTGCAGATACATCCTGAGGGGATCCTCCAGTTGTAATGTGATCATCTGATCACCCACACTGTTTAAGGAGACTTCTCTTTCCCAGTCCATATGTTTAGCTGCATTTTTGGGTCTCCATTATTCCCTGTTTTATTTTGCAGTTGTGTGTTTTTGTATATTTTTGTTGATATATCCCACCTGTTTTCTGTCTTTTGTAAGACTTGTTTTGTATTTTATGGTCTTTATTTGTCCTTGCTCTTAAACCTTTGGGCACCTTGGAGCGCAATATAAATAATAAACATAAACATAATCGCTGGCCTTTATGACACCTAAGATCCTTTTGGGCTACGAATCAAGGCATCACAGTCTTTTGCCAGGTTCTCAGAATCTTGTCCAGGAACCCTCGGTTTGTGAACCCTTGTAAGAGCTGCACAACTGAAAAAGGCAACTAGGTTCCCTACTTGACGTGAGTCTTAGTAAAATGGTGGCCAAGCAGTCAAGCACTGGTATGCTGGCAGAAAGGTGACATGGCACACACATTAATGACCCAAAGTCCATTAAAAGCCACCCTCATCAGTATCATACAAAGCTCCTCAAGCACACAATTTGCTTGCAAAACCAATTAAACAAACTTGTGAGAGTGTCCAAAAAGGTGCTGTGGTGGCTCCCTTCCTTCTACAGGTGAGAATACTCCATTAACCCTGGCTGGAGTGGATTTAGCATTTCTTGTGGGTTATCTGCCAACTGGGAGAAATTCATCTTGGTACACTCAGAAATTGAAGTACTTAGGTTTCCTAAGGGACACCTTTCTGTGAAGCTTTCCTCTTTGGATTAGAGGATTTGGGACATATTGATGGTTGGTATTCTGAATACACAGGAGAATGCAGCCCTGCCCATTGTTTGAGAAATGCCTAAAGTGCATGTCCTCTTGTGTGCTTGTAGTACTATATGTTAAGCACATGTGGGATAACCAGAGGCCCCTGCTGAGCACCTGGGAGCAAGAGACACCAACATAATGGACCTTGATCGGAGTTCTGAAAATTGGGAAGCAATTTCCTGACTGCTGAAAGTCCACCACTTAAGAGCAGGGGCCCACTTAACTCTTAAAGAATCTATGTTGCATGTAAAGATCCTGGAACTGAAAGCCATTTTTTACTTCTGAAAGCGTTCCTTACATCAAAACGTTCTTGCAAGTATTTGTTATCTTAGACAACAGAAAAGCTGAATTATCTATAAACATGCAGGGGCCGAGACGCACCCAATTGTAATGGGCTATTAAGAACAGGGTTTTTCCGGCAGGCATGCATCTTGTGATGCACTCTGTGTTAAAGTGCTCAAAAGCAGACTGTTGCGTGTAGTTAGAAATAGGACATTTCCCAGTGGGTGCTGATCATACATTTGCAGAATGGGGTACTCCTGTTCTGGACTTTATCATTCAAGAAGGCAAATATCCTTTGAAAGCTTCATTGTTGGTTCAGGGGTTGCAATCTACAAGATGCATTCTTCCCTGTCGAAGGTTTAAGGGTGCTGCCAACTAATAAATGCCTTCTGTTCTCTCGAGGGGTGCTGTGGCCACTGTCCCAGACACACCCCAGGGTGAAAAACCTCAGTGAGGGACTATGCCATTCAACACCAGTGTGTGTGGGTGTGGGGGGCTGTCCTTGTTTAGCACAGAATGGTCAAGGACCATGTCCGACGCTTGGGTCTTGAAGTTAATCAAACAGGGGTATTGCCTCCCGTTCCTACATCACCCACCGGACCACGGCCCTCAGGCCACCCCATGTCTATGGACCAAATCCTCTTGGATGAGGTTAGTCAGCTTCTGTCAAAAGGCGTGATAGAGCTGGTAGCGCTCGGAATGAGGCAGGGGTAGTACTACACATTTTATGGTGCTAAAGAAGGAAGGAGGCTTGCGTCCCATTATGGATTTGCTGAACCTGTTCCTGTGCAAGGACAAGTTCAAGATGGTTAAACCAGCTCAGATCATTCAAGCCCTCGATCTGCAGGACTGGTTGGAGAAGGACTAAGGAGTCTTATTGGAAATGGACAAAGCAAGACAAGGCGTATTGCCTGGTTGCAACCATCATAACAGATGGCAATCTATCAACCCACTGCCCAAACTAATAACTACATTTTACCTTCCCTTATATGCCCACATGGTCTTGGCCCCTTACAATAGATATCACTTCTGTTTGGGAATCAAGCCCCTGTAGGTAAGACAGTGGGACTCATTGTTTACAGTTGTAGTCCTTCATTTCCCATTTGATCTCCAGTTACCGCATACTTCTCAACTTCCGGCCCCGCCGCTCCGTTCTGATATCTGGTGTTGTCTTCCTCAAGTGAGGGGCATGGGTCTGGTGACCCCCGACACGCATCGGCCGAGAATAAGGGTCCTTTATCAAAACCGGTTTAGGCTAGTACAATCCAAGATGGAGGTACAGGTGGCCTTCACCCAGCACACTCAAGAGTCTCCAGTGCTGCCTCTGCAGTCCTACAGCGCATGTCCGTTTCAGAAGCCCTTGGTGCAAGGATTACATATAGTCAACAGGCAGTGATTTCCCTATCCATTGTCTGTCATAAAAAAAGAGAAATAACATGCTCTTAGGCATAGTACATGTCAGATAATACTTCTGGTATGTAATACTATTGACAGAGTCCTTCCATATCAGTGTTTCTCAATCTTTATGATCATAGTCATTTGATAGCCTTTATTGTGACATTACAACCCAAACCAGAGTCCCCATCCCCCCACCCGCCGCCCCTCAAAGGAGTCATCAGCGTCAACAGATCCCCTTTTGTGCTCACTGCTTCACCAAACTTGCTAATTTATCCCCTTATAATATCCCCCAATTCACCTGTTTTTCAGTTGCACAGGGAAATCTATTCTAAACTTAACCTTACTATGGCCCATTACTGCTTTTCGTTTGTGCAGGTGAACCATCTACTTTTACCACACTATTTCTACAATGTTCGTATTTATTTATTATTTTGTTTATAGCAGCGCACAAAGCCCTCGGCCGTCTAGGCGCTAGTTACATACAGGATAATGCAATACAATATATGGCAAGTGAGTTCATGTCATAGATTAAACAGGTATGTTTTTAGTTTCTTTCTAAATAGCTGGTAAGAGGTTTTAGAGAGTAAATGTGGTGGCAGGTTGCTCCTGAAGTTGGTTATCACGACTGGGAAGCTAAAGACCACTGCTCGTTTCAGTCTGAATCTTGGGGTGAGTAGGAGATGACTTTGGAGTAGGATAATGCAGTCCGTCATCATCATATTTTTGTAATGATTTCCCCCAGCTACTGTTGCAGCATCATGTTTTCTTGCTGCATTTCTATCAGAACAAAAGAGGAGTGGGAATTGTGGACAGACCAGGGACAAGGCAAGCTGGAGGGTTCGTTCTGTATTAACACTGCTCCTGAATGTTGACACCACCAAATAACCCCTTCCAATGGAAGAAAGAACACTATGGGACATACTATGGTGGTGATGTAAGGTTGATCAAATACTTCCTTGTTCACAGCACATACGATATCTCCTTCCATACAAATTGTGGCTGTGTGATGAGCCACTTCAAATGCCTTTTCTTTCCCTTTCTGTACACTCTTACACCTGTAAGCTCTTGGTTATATCTGTCACATGTCATACTGCTTCTTCTACTCCTTAAATCTTTGTGGTACTAACTTTGGCCACCTCTTCAACAATTCAACATTTACCTTTATCTTCATTCTCTCTTTAGCTTGCCAAAAGACAGTGGCCCTCATTATGACCCTGGCGGAAAGGGGTTTACGCCGGCGTAATGCATGGCGTACCTTTCCGCCAGACTACGAGTTCCCGTAGCGCCATGGTGCTTTTTTCGCCTGCTTTTTCCGGGCGGAAAAATCCATGGCGCTACGGGACTTGTTGTTAATTACGCCACCGTAATTTACGGTGGCGTAATTAACACCTTCCTCACTCCCATTATACCCTATGGGGCAAAAATGGGAATGGGGAAGGGTAAATGGGGATTGGGGACTTACCGCCCCGCCAAGGTCGGAATGGGGCGGTAAGTCCGCCAACCCCCATGGCGGAGTTGGCAGCTTTGCGCCATGGACCATGGTGCAAATTGCACCATGGTTCTCCGCCAGGGTCGTAATGAGGGCCAGTGCATTTGTGAATGGTGAAATGCAAATCAAACTCTGCTGGCGCTACTAACTCTACACGTAGATCCTTTCCTCAAAACAACCTTCTTCCTACCAAACTATACCCAACAGAACACACTCTGTCCCCAACCATCACTATCTGTCATTTTGCTAATTTCCTTCAGCATTGCAGCGGTAGGCGCTATAGAGGCCATGACTCCTGATTTGAACCAATGCTAAACCACAGATCGGGAGTCAGTCCCAGATATAAGATAATGAGAGACATTATCGGGTCGCTTTATTTCTCCAGCATGGCGTATGGCGTGGATTCACATGCTCATGAATATTCCTCATCGTCAGGCTTGGAATCCTCAGTGAAAAAAAAACTGTTTTGTATTAGCCAAAAACTGCATTTCTGCTCTATAACCAATCACTGTCCTTTGGGTCATAATGCCCCATCCAATAACAGTCGTCCCACTAAGCCCAACCCCTGGTGGTCCTCTCATCTTGCACTTTGAGCTTGTTTGCTATTTTGAGTTTTTCGTATAGTTTAGAATTTTTTGCCTGACTTTGTTCTATTGTCGATGTCTATCGACTACTGGCAGCAGGGATCCGTTGTTGGTGAAGATACATTTTCATTGCGGATCTTCTCTTTGAAGTTTTCGGAAGGCCCAGGCTCCGGCCTAGTTCGCACCTCAACAATTTCAGTGAAGAAGAGGAGTCTCTTCAACCTGTGCGCCAAGTGTGGACCTATGTCGAAGATCGGCACCTCAAGTGCCTATATTGCCTGCATCCGGACCATGATGAGGAGGGATGCAAGATTTGCAGCGGATTTCTGATGAAGGTGAAAAAAGACTGTTAACACAGGTTAGCAGTGTGGCTCAAGTTGGGGAAGGCCTCTGACTCGGCCTCTAGACAGTCATGCCTTGTCCAGGACCGGCCGGTCCCGCAAGCGTGCTCCCTCTGAAAAGAAGTCAAGGGGCCTCATTACGAGTCCGGCGGTATCCGCGGCGGTAAAACCGCCTTGTTACCGCCGGACTCGTATTACCATTCCGCCTCCGTGATTCCCGGAATTACCGGGGCATTACAACCCCGGTTTTCCAGGAATCACGGAGGCGGAATGGTGTTAATCCCCATTCCCATCGAGTCCTATGGGACTCGATGGGAATGGGGATCATGGAAACACCGGCAGCATCTCATAATGCCGCCGGTGTTTCCTCGGCCGCCTGCAGGCGGGCGGTGTTAAACCCGCCAGGTCAGACCTGGCGGGAACATCACCTCCCGCCTGCAGGAGTCGGGATCAGGCTGTCCGGAAACAACGGTGGCGGCGGGTTTACCGCCATCGTTATTTCCGGACCGACTGAGTTATAATGAGGCCCAAGGTCCTTTGAGGATGCCTCTGCCCAGCGGATCCAAAAGAAGGTCAAACACCATGCTATTGCTGCAACTGCGGTACCCAGTTCAGGAAGCACCCATTCCCCTGCCTCCATCTCTTTCCACTGTGAGCCTTCCAGTGCTGGTGAGGAAGTTCCTGACCCCGTTGAAGCACTGATCCTCTTCCACGAACAATGGTATGAAGGAGAGACCCAGGACCCCGTCAATGACTGCTTCGTCATCCAAGACTTGGTCTTTGATGACCATTTAGTCCTCCAAGATGTCTGCTTCTTCGACGATGGCCCCATCGACTACCTTTGGCTATGGGGGAGCACATTACGACCGTGGTGTCTATGGTGACAATGCCAGCTATCACACGTGTGGCTTTGGCTCCACGTCTTCCGGTGGCAGTGGCCGCTCCGCCTACGACTACTGAGGATGCACAGGTGCGAGAACAGGTTCCCATCGTCGCTTCATTCCCGAAGGATGCAGGGAGTTTGAGGGAGCTGCTACCTCCTAAGGATTTTCTCCCCAGGGTGGGGAAGGTATCCCAAGCAGATCTGAAGGTGTCTCCAAGAAGACCCTCAGAAATATACACCACCCCCGATGATGACCACTTACCTAAAGATTACTATTCAAATCACCAGGAAGGCCTTGGCCCTGTGTTGGATCCCTGAGGGGGGAGCCTGATCTACCGTTCGTACCACATTTTGGTCCGGCACCGGTGCCCAAGGTCACACCTCAGCCAGTGCCAAGGGACGTGTCATTGAGCATTCTGATGACCCTCCACACAGTGGTATTGGCTACCAGCTGCCCTAGTAACCAGGTCAGTCAAGAATCCTCCGAGGCTTCCAACAAGTAGGCGTCCTAGGCTGAGCCCTCCAAGGCCAAGATGGCCATCAGCTCTAGCAAGCAGAGGAGACAACATAGCCCCTCAGGCGATGCCACAACCAGTAACACCCCTGATTCCGTTGACCCTGGTGGGGGAGGTACCACCACACACCAACACAGGCACAGACATGGACACTACAACTATGCATATGGATCAGCATGAGGACTGTGCTGGCTGATGTTGAGCCGCTGGGCACTGAGGAGTCCGCCAGGGCTTAGCCCCCTGATGAGGTGGGTTCTTTTCATGCCATGAAATCTAGGGCTTCTGCTCTTTTCAATCTAGAATAGGAGGAGAAGAGGAAGGAGGGATTCCCTTTTCAATGCTGGTAGTCTTCATGGAAGACAGCCATGTCCATACCCCTGCTGGATGATGTTTGGGAAGAAGGTTTGGCCCCGATTAAGATGCCAAGCAATGCACCCTCCAAGAAAGACAGACTGGAAAAGAAGTATAGGGTCCCGGACTCTGCCCTCAGGTGTTTGAGATAACAGCCTTCTCCAGACTCTGTGGTGTCTGCCACCGCCAGGAAAAACTCAACAAACCCATCGGCCTAGTCCATGGTGCCTCCAGACCAGGAGGAGGAGAAGAAGCTTGATGCATTGGGGGAAGCACATCATTTACATCGCAGTGTCCACTGTCAAGTCCGCCAATGCCTTGACCATCCTGTCCTGCTACGACAAAGAGCTCGATTATAAGCCGGGGCCAATACTGGACTTTTTGCTGGATGATAAGAAGGCTGATTGCCTGTCTCTGTTCCAGGAGGGCTAGGTGGCCTTGGACCATCCCAGTGGCATTGGATTTTGTGGGCTCCGGCTTCTGCCAGATGGAGAACTGTGTGGCCCTTCGGCACCAAGGTTCGCGGAAAGGTTACAGACTTCAGGGCGGATGTGCAGTCCAAGGTGGCTGTGGA
Source organism: Ambystoma mexicanum (assembly GCF_040938575.1). Classification (NCBI taxonomy): domain Eukaryota; kingdom Metazoa; phylum Chordata; class Amphibia; order Caudata; family Ambystomatidae; genus Ambystoma; species Ambystoma mexicanum. Next base: position 494,208,960 of record NC_090933.1, on the reverse strand, counting down.
CAAGGTGCTGCAATCGATTAAAACCAACACAGAGATGGCACGGTCCGTTAGGACATAGAGACAGAGGAGATCATCCTCCTTTCATTCCTCAAGAGGGAAGTCGGGTAGGTTCTCCATGGGTATTCTGCACCCTATTGCCAGCCCTGCTGCCCTTCCACCCAGGAAGCCTAGAAGAGGGCGCTCGCAAGCAGTCAGCATTGGAAGTCAGTGTCGTCACCCACAGGCCAGGATGCAGACACCCAAACTGGCCTGAATCGCCTGTGGATCCAGGCCCCCACTTTCACACTCCAGTGGGCAACCGGATAGTAAACTTTGTCGACAAGTGGAAGAACATCACAGCGGACAAATGGGTGCTGGACGTTCTCCATCAGGGGCACACATTGGAATTCCAAAATAGGTGCCCCCGCATTCCTCCTGTGGCACATCAAGATCTACATGTGGCTCAGCTACTGCAGGAGGTTCAGGTCATGTTAAGAAAGGGGGCGGTAGAGCCTGTTCCCCCAGTGCCTCCGGGGCTCTGGAGTGTACTAGTAAAGAAGAAATCAGGAAGGGGAAAGCCAATCCTATACATAAGATGCCTCCACAAGTACTTGAAGTTGCAGAAGTTCAGGATGCTCATGTTGTAGCAAGTGCTCAGCCAGCTGGAGGTAGGGGATTTCCTGGCAACCTTGGACCTTGAGGACACCTACTTTAATGTCCCAATTCACCCAAAACACTGGATGTTCCTTTGGTTTGTGGTCCAGGGGCAGCACTATCAGTTCAAGGCCTATGCCTTCTGCCTGAAATCGGTGCCAAGGCTGTTCATGAAGTGCTTGACTACGGTGGCATTGCATCTACGCCTCAAGGGCATACACGTCTGCCCTTATCTGGATGACTGTATCATCCGCTCCTGCTTTCCCACATTGGCGAACCATAACACTACGGAGACCATACACCTTTTGACGGAGCTCAGATTCTAAATCAACTATTTGAAGTCTTGTGTGGGATCGCAGAAAGCTCTGTTTCTGGGCACCCTTCTAAACACAGTCTCATGCCTGGCTTCACCCTCGGAGAAGAGGGTGATGGCCATACTGGGGAAGGTGCAGCACCTGTTGTTGGCGACAACCGCACCGCAACAGTGCGAGCCACCAAGTTGCTGTTGGGCATAATGTCCTCCTGCATCGACTTCTTCCCATTCTGCAAGCTCCGAATGAGGCCTCTTCAGGAGTTCAAGGTGCAAGGTGGCTGCAGATCACAGACTCTTGGACAGACAAGATCGCCCTCAACCAGGGGTTCCAGCAAGCTCTACGATGGTGGGGAGTACACCATACTCACAGGCAAGGAGCTCCTTTTCAGGTACCACCGTGTCAGGCCACGGTCACTACAGTCGCCTCCCTGCAAGGGTGGGTGGGGCTCACACTGGACAGTCCCATGCCAGAGGGCTATGGCTCCCAGAGGAAAAGGACCTCCACATCAACATCCTGGAGCTCTGGTCGTTTTTCTGGGCCCTCAAGTCATTTCTACCTCAGCTGCTGGGGAAGGAGGTGTGAATCTTCACGGACAACACCACCACCATGTTCTATATCTGGAAGCAGGCGTGTCTGCACTTTCCCTGGAGACCCAGACTCTCTGGCATTGGGCCATTCCTCAGGAGATGTTCTCTTCTCCTTTCACCTGGTAGGCATCCAGACCACCATCACAGACTCACTCAGCAGGGAGCTGTGATCCTGCCTGAAATAGCAACTTCAGCAGGTGCAAGTATCCTGTCTCTTCAGCAAGTGGGGTCAACCCTAGATCAACCTATTCACAACGATGGCCATATCCAAGTGCCAGAGGGTAGCCAGCAGGTTCCCTCAGCTGAGGAGTCTGGGGGATGCCCTTTTGTTCCCGTTGGACATGCTTTCCCTCTACGCATTCCCACCAATCCCGCTCCTGCTACAAGTGATCAACACACTCAGATGAAGTAATTGCAGGGTGATACTGATTGCACCGGCGTGGCCATGCCAGATCTGGTACCCGTACCTGCTCCATGTGTCAGTGGCTCCACCCATCTGTCTGCCTCACTACCCGATCTTCTCTACAGAGAACATGGAACAATTCTACACCATGACCCAGCTTTGCTGAACCTCACGGCCTGAAGCCCTAGAGTTTGGACATTTCTCTCTGCTGATGGAATGCAAGAAGGTTCTAGCCAGGGCCAGAGCTTCCTCTATGCTGTCTTGCTATGGCCACAGGTGGAAGCGATTCACGGTGTGGTGCAGGGCTCAGAAGATTGCGCCTCTGCGAATCACAGCTCCACAGCTCCTTCTGTACCTGCTTTAGCTGGCTAAGGCTGGTCTGGCGTACAACTCTATCAAGGTGTACTTGGTGTCCAAATCCAGGTACACAATGATGTCGGGCAAGCCCTCCCTATGGTTGCATAGGCTCGTCAAAGAGTTTCTCAAGGGCCTCTTGAGGACTTTTCTGCCAGTGAAGGTGCCGGCTCCTGCGTGCAATGTTGTCTTTACTAAACTCATAGGGCCTCCATTCAAACCATTGCATCAGGCCCCTTTGAAGTTTCTCTCATGGAAGACTGTTTTTCTAGTGGCCATCCCTCTGCCAGGCGGGCCGGGGAGATTCAGGCGCTCTCATGCAAGCAACCATATTTGTCATTCCATGCTCGATGGTGGTACTACGCACCCATCCCACCTTTGTGCCAAAGGTCCCCTCGAAGTTCCATCTTAACAAGCCTTTGGTTCTGCCAGTGTTCTTTCTGAACCCTTCTAGGTCTGCTGAAAGGGTGTTCCATTTGCTGGACGTTGCTCGTGCCTTAAAGTTTTATATGGCACATACAAAGGATTTGCCGAAGACTTCACAATCTCCAGGTGGCTCTCTGGCTGCATCATGCACGGTCATCGTCTGTCTAACATACCTCTTCCAGGCCGACCGAGAGCCTGTTCCACCAGAGCCATCACAGCAATGACAGCATTTCTCTCTGCTGTGCCCCTGCCAGACATCTGCAGGGCTGCTATGTGGAGGTCCATGCACACCTTCATGAGATTCTACTCTATCAACAGGGAATACAGGGAGGAGTCCCCGGTCTGCCCAGCGGTGCTACGCAACCTGTTTGTTTCTGGTGAGTCTGTTCCAGGGGTAAGTGTATTGTTTCTGTTGAGCCTTACCACCTCCCATGGTTGTGTATATGAACTGCTGTTTAATTGTATTCATGGGCATGTGAATCTATGTCAGATCCCATGCTGAACAGGGTACTTACCTGTAACTCCTGTTTTCCAGCATGGGTTCCTCCTTCCTTCCCCTGTAGCTCTTCTTGCTTCATACTACCACTATACCTGCTCTAGCAAATCTGAAGATGGCCACCAGGGTTGGGGCTTAGGGGGACGACCGTCATTGGATGGGGGCAGTATGACCCAAAGGACAGTGATTGGTTATAGAGCAGAAATGCAGTTTTCAGCTAACGCAAAACCGTTTTTCTCTTTTTACTGAGGATTCCCAGCCGATGACAGGGAATATTCATGAGCATGTGAATCCATGCCAGACCCATGCTGGAGAACAGGAGTCACAGGTAAGTAACACGTTCCTTCCCATACTTCATAGTGTCACACATTCCCAGGTGCAACCTGCCAATGGTCCAGGTGTTAGTCTGCTGGCCAGCGCCCATAGACCTTGTATTGGCCTGTGTGCCGCGAATGAGCAAGCATTGTCCTCAAAATACCAGCTGCTGTATTTCCCGAAGTTCCTCTGGGCCAACTGTTGTGTTGCACATCTTCGCCTGTCGATATCAATTGGGTGTGTACAGATAATCTTGTACCTCTTCACATGCCATGTCCCATTCCAGATTCCATCCAGCTTGCCATCCATCAGTTTTCGGCTGGCCCCTCCTTTGTAAACTGACTCAAGGTCCCTATGACATGGATCTCACTGATTCTTGCCTTGCTACCTGTAAACTCCTCCCAAGATAATGAGCCTGGTGGCCTTCTCTAATCGACCCTCTAAATTTGTACCTTGTATATCCCCCACATTGCAAGTGCAGTGCTAGCCCCACTCCACATTTTGCACAATACCTCCCTTTTCTGATGTCCTTCCATTATCTGCTCTTGTTGCTGTGCTAATCGTATACTGCCCCCCGCCCCCACCTCCAGAGTACTATTCCGATAATGGGTGGTCACCTGAAAGTCAGGCAAAGCAACAGTAAACACAACCTTTGCATTCAACACCATGGGCCTCATTACGAGAATGGAGGTAATGAAAATAGGAAGGCGGAATGGTATTACCGGCATCGATAATGGGTCCGGGCCATTACGACCGACAAGCCGCCAATACCGCCACCGCCCGTACCATGCCCCTTTATACCGGCTTGCGCGCGTACACGTGCCCCTTGGCGGAGGAAATACCGGGATGCCGGTAATAGGAGGACATCACAAGTTACGCGGGTATGCCCTACCGGCATCCCGAAGGCAGTAAATAGGGCCTGCACGACGGCGGCAATGCAGGCATTGCGGACAACCCGTAAATAGCAACTTGCAGTGAAGGTAACTGCCACAGGTGCACACAATCACCACAGGTGGAGTCAATGGAGCCTGTCCCAGTATAAAAGGAGTACACCCACACACCACACCCTCCCCACACCAAAATGATACCACTAGCTGTTGCAATCATGGGGCTGGAGGACATGCCTATACTGCTACAACTACAGCAACAACAGCAACTACAATAACAACTACAGCCACAACAACAGGCATCACAGAGGAGACGCAGGAGGAGAAGTAGGGTGAGACAGGCCCAGCAATTACCACCAGTGCAGCCAGTAGTACCTCGTAGGCAGCCACCAATCCCTTGCATCAGACCCAGTCCATTCAATCTAACCCCTGAACAAATCCACACCCTGTACAAGTTGGACTGGGACACCATCACCACCATTGTGGACATGATACATGATGACATTGTCAGCCTCATTGAAATATGCACTGCCATCCCCCCGCTACTAACGGTGGTGTCTGTGCTCCACTTCCTGGCCACAGGCACCTACCAGCACACAGTGGGCCAGCTGCATGGTATATCACAACCACTCTTTTCACGCATGCTGACCCAAGTGCTGGATGCCCTCCTGAAGCACGCTAGCACCCACATATCCCTACCACGGACTGCCCAGGAGATTGCTGACACCAAAGTAGGCTTCCATACACTGGCAGGCATGCCCAATTGCCTCGGTGCCCTCGACTGCACCCATGTCGAATTGGTAGTCCCTCCTGCCATAGAGGCAGTGTACCGCAATCGCAAGCAATACCACTCCATCAATGTGCAGTTGGTATGTGACTCCAGCAAGATGATCACACATTGTTGTGCCCGATATCCCGGATCGACACATGATGCCATGGTGCTGCGTAACTCCACGCTACACCGTCACATGGAGCGACATGCTGGATGACGTGCCTGGCTGCTTGGTGAGTTGCCTGACTGGCCCTTGGCAGTGCATCGGGGTTGTGATGTGGGGGGATGCATAATCCACCTGGGTGGGAATGGGCGGTGAGTGGACAATGCACTCAGAGCTAAACACTTCTGGCCTGAACCTCCCAACCAGAACATGACACATCACTGCCACACATTGGACCATGCCGTACATCAATGACAACACGTAAGACACACAACCAGGCCACCATGGGTATGTCAAGCGATGCATGACTAAACATGATTACAACTGTGCCAATGTGGCTAGTGTGATTAGGCACAGAGTAGCATACACTGAAATCATGGGATGCAAGACATTGTTCCGCATCCACAGTACATCCGCATCAGCATGCAAGTTAACACCCTGCATCATCTGTACAACGCCATCCAGACTAGCAGACCATATTGCTGTACACAATGCATCCAAATAATCTTTGTGCATATGTACAGGGACATGTGCATGTCAACAGCAAATAGCTGCGGCCATGGTTGTGAATCCTGAAGGTGGCAGCTCAGAATGACTCACACAGACCTCTTTGTACTCCCATGCAGGTGATGGAGGATATCCCTTGAAGCCGTGGCTACTTACCCCTGTGCGGAACCCGCGGAACAGCCATGAAGAGGAGTACAATCGGGCTCATACCCGTACCGTGATTGAGCAGACCTTTGGCCTGTTGAAGGCACGGTTCCGCTGCCTAAGCAGGTCTGGTGGAGCACTCCTTTATAGGCCTGAGAAGGTGGAAAAGATCACCATGGCCTGTGTCATGCTGTGCAACATGTGCATACGGAGAAATGTACCACTGCCACCTGACATTGACATGCATGCACCGGGTGAGGATGATGAGGATGAAGATGGAGGAGAAGCAGTACCCCTGCCAGTACGTGATGCACAAGATGGCCGTGCTGTACGCCAATCACTGATTGAGGAATACTTCTGAACCACAGGGATGTTGATGGATATGTGTCAGTGCTACACTGAGCACTGGGTCCATGTGGATATGCACACAGGGTGTGTGGGGAGTTGGGCACTGTGCACTTTCATGAATAAAATGAATACACACGAAATGAACAATGTCCAGGCATTAAATAATTTTTTACACAACGGGTGTATTAATGAAAACTACAGAAAAGTGCCTCACCTCTCCCCCACTAACATACCCTTCCTCCTCCCCCCTCCCCCAACACACCAAAACTCCACATACCCCCCAATGAACTCCCCATACCCCCAATGAACTCCCCATACCCCCAATGAACACCCCCTTATTCCCCTATACACCACCGACACCACCTCACCCACTCCCATTGTTGTCCCACACTATTTGCGTGCTTTCTGTGTGTCCGGGGGCAGCATTTCGGACTGCCTCGCACTCCGCCTTGTCAGTCGCACAGGGCTGGAGGGTGCAGAGGATGCGGGTGTGGAGGATGGGGTGGATGCCGTAGGGATTGGCACGGCTGGCGCAGGTTGTTGTTGCTGCATGTGTTGCAGTATGCCAGTCAGGACCTGCGTGATGGCCCACAAACTGTCACGCATCATGACCGCAGAGGCATTTATGGTGGCAGTGTTCCCTGCAATGGCCTGAGTGATCTCTCGCCTTGTGTCCTCTCCGTCACCCACATATTGGCGAACAAGTTCAAGCATGGAGTCCTGCCTTGCCTCCACCCTTGACAGCCATGCCTCCAAGTCAGGGGGAGCAGCAGAGGTTGAGGGTGCTGCGGCTGGGCGTGCAATTGCAGGGCTGGCCTCGGGGGTGGTACTGAGGTGGGAACTGTGCAGTGCAGGATCTACAATGGGGCTGGAGAGTGTGGCCTGAGTGTGGAGTTGGAGGGTAGACGGGGGGCTTTGGGTGTGTGGACATGACACATGGATTGCGCCTTCTTGGTCCACGGACTCCTCCGCTCCTATGTCAATGTCACTCAGTGGGGCTGTGGCTGCTGCCTCACCCATGGAACTTGTTGCAGCAGAATGGGTGCCACTGGCCTCCCCTTCCAGTGTTGTTGGCAGCTCTGTGCTTGCAGTCTCATCCGCAGCTGTGGGGCCCTCAGGTCACGGCATGGCCTGTGCACTCGCCCTGGCTTGTACTGTGGGATGCAATGCTGCCCGGGAGGTGATTTTGCCAGTGCCAGGTGGTTTGGCCCGGGACGTGGATGGCCTTGTGGCTGGGTCTTGACTGCCATCTTCTTCATCGGTGCCTGGGCGGGAAAAAGAGATACAGGGCATCAGTGATGGTGTTACATGCAAGATTCATGAGATGGTGCTGTGGAGTTTTTCATTTCTCATGCATTCATATCTTACAGGTGTGTCACACAGCGTAGTTTGAAGGGGGGGCATTTTGGCATTAGCCGTGATGTCTCAATTCGGCAATGCTGCATGCCAGGTGGCATGCCGTTGTATTTGGGTTTGTGTGATGTATGACATGGGAATGGTCCCGGTGTGCTGGCTGTCTGTTGGTAATGGGATTGGCACTCAGCATGCATTTCAGTGTGGCAGGGTTTGGGCCTCCATCTGGACATGGATATGTTGATGGGTGTGTGATGGGAATGCATTGCCTTGCCTAGGCTCTATTCCACATCACTTGTTCTACGTCATGGTTTGCCCTACTGGGGTCTCCAGGGTCACTCCCCTCCATCTCCAGATGTTGCGGCACCCGTCTCCATCTCCCCGAAGCCCTTGATCGACTCCATCTGGATGGTAGCACTGCATGTCTCCTCCCAGCGCTTTAGTTTGACCGGGGAGTGGGCACCCCCGCCTGGCCCATGGCCTCTTGACGATTGCTGGCCAGGATGTTGGGAACCCTGAGCGGAGGTCATCCCACCTTTTCTTGCAGTCTTTAACTGTGCGTGAGGTGGTGCCGACTGCAGACACCTTGCGGGCTACCTCCTCCCATACCTCCTTCTTCCTCTGCTGCGCCTCCCTTTTGAGGTTATGGGTGTTGATCTCATCAGCATGGGCAGCAAGGGTGTCTGCCAACATGTTCAATTCCTCATCAGAGAAACGCTTCTTGCGCAGGCGGGGGTTGGTTTTTCGGGTTTCCTTAGACATGTTCTTTTCAATGGCCCTAGTCTCTCCTATGCAACACTGGTGGTTTTGCAATGGATTGTGTTTTTAAAGATGGCCATCGGCGCATTTCCCGTTCCGACGCGATGACGTTACTTCCGAGTCCGGTATTACGAGGCCGGTATTTACATGGTGTTATTACCGGGTCGGTATTAAGGGGTGCCTCCTAGGCAGAGGCTGTATTGGCGGGTCCCGTGATGACGCTATCGGGGGGTTGGAGGGCCTTTATCGGCATGGCGGCATGGCCATTACCGGCATGGGGGTTCACGCATGCTCGCGCACTCGTAATCAGCCGCTATTAGCTGCGCCAAACGAGAACAGACCCGCTACTTCCTCCATGCTGGTAATGAACCCGTTTTTAGCGCACTTCTCGTAATGAGGCCCAATGTATCTATAACCTGTTCTCTCTGGGTTTGACACTGCATTATACCTTAACCTTTGATTATATACTCGAGTGTATTTTATGAAATCTTCTGTTCTAGTTCTGGTGATTGAAAATGCTGAATCATAGTGCATATACAGTTCTTTAAATTGTTTGAACAATGACACTGAGCTTCTGTAGATTTCCAACACCCCTTCACTGACCTGGAACTGTTATACCCATCCACTATGGTTAATAAATAACACTCCAACTGCTTTTGCCATCCTCCTTACCCTATTGTAGCACTGAGGTCTTCCATCACACAATATCCTGGCACCACCATCCGATCCATGGCCATGGGCAAGTTTACCACATCCAGAACTATGCTTGCAGTACTACCACATTCTCTGTGTTGTCATCATTGTGGTTCCAGTCCACTGCTTATAACAATATATAATTTTAGAAATAATTTTATTTCTCCTAGAGTGACAATAATCTATCTAATCAGAAACATATGACAGTTCAGGGTACAGTATTGTTATTTTTTCAGTTACTGTGAAAGGTATATTATTAATAGTACTCTAGCTCTATGGTTAGGTTGGGGTTTTCTTGTGGATTGTTCCATTGGTGAGTTCAGAACTGTCTGCATCATTCATCCAATTAGGTAGAGCCTCACAGGGACATGGTACTACCCCCACTGAATGCTCAGCTCTCTGTGTTATAAATCCCAATGAAAGATCAACTCCACATTCCCATGTTCTATTTAGATTGCAAGTTCCTCCTTGCCACTGGACTATCCATCATTTCTTATGCCACGGCCAAGCCATGACATCTACCAATGTCACAACGTTGGTCAGGTTTTACATTGCTAACATGCTCTGCAGAATAGAAGCAGGTTCTCCTGAAACAATGTTAACATAGCCAATGCAGAAAAACAAATCAGACAGAAAATAGCAACTACACTGAGGGGGCTGTTGCCCGTTTACAATGACTTACATGCACCCATGTTGGGTGTCCCTGTGTAAGAACAAAAAAATATCGAGGCTGAGTACCACAAATGAAATACAGCAAACACTGGCTACAAAGATTCACAGATCTTTATTTTACTGTACAGTTTACAAAGACACAGATGGCTCTCAACACCCCACAATGTGTACCAGCCTGACAGAGAAAGGTGAGAGAGTGCTGGACGTCTAAACATTTGTGCTTTTATACAATTTCAAATAATATTGTCCAGCCTCTCTTCATGTTAATAATTTGTGGTCTAGAGTTTGTGCCTAGTTCACATACAGCTTATACAATAATATGCAAAGGATCATACAGGTTTACGCTTCCATGAAAGCACAATGGTGGTGTATGTTCTCGGATCCCGCGGTAAGCCTTGTTCTACATTTCTGCAAAATGCAGTTCGGCCTGAGTATACACTCAAGGTTTGTTCTTCATTGTCCCAATGTTTATACAATGATGAGTCTTATGTGCGCAGACAATGCTTAGATGACAGTTCATATAGAGCGCAAGGTCTCTTTACCTACTCTAAACAGTCGGCTCTCGGACAGCCTAAACATTAACATGACTCAAAGGTCAGGAGGCTTGGTTGCAAGCTGAAAACACAGTCCACCATTTTAGAACAGAGAATCATACAAACAGAAATCAAAATGGCGGATGAATCTTAAAATGGCAGCGAAGTCATCCAAAGTCGGAACTTTGCAACGTGGTTTTCTGTGTAAAGCGATTGGGCTTAGGCCAATATAAATATAGGGAGGCACTATACATTTACCGTTTCACAAACCCTCCTTTTGGCCTAAGCCAATAGCTCACTAAATGTATTTGCTTTACTCACAACTCCACACTTCAATATCCATACATCCTAAGTCATATTCATCAGACATTTTGTTTGTCATTGGATCCTTAATGGTGATATCTTCATCGCCACAAATGAAATATCAGAATCATCTACATACGGAGGTCTGTCCCCACTAATCAAATTCACAATATTGGTACAACCCTTAAAAGTACCCATTGACTGAGAACCGTCCCTCTGTATACAGAAGGAAACAGAATAGGGGCTGTGAATGATAGCGTAAGAAGGTGACGTGGCATCCCGTTTCCTTACAGGTGCCATTTTGAAAAGGAATTAATGATTAGAAAGGTTTAGGAATCTACCAAAAGGGCCTGAATAAAGCAATGTTAAGCTTGCTCCTCTTTACAAAAAAGAGGACATCCCAGTGGCGTCAGAACTCACCTTTAAACTCGTTCAAGTTAGTGTCATCAAAAATTCCCTGAGATGCTTTCATTCACATAACCAAAGAATAATGCCCTTCGAGAGGCGTAGCATACACTAGTTGTAAAGCTAAGGATCAATATACCTGTCTCACCCTTTTCCCCACTATCATAACAAATGCAGACATATCCATTAATTAATTCTAGTCAAAATGATGTGACTTACATTCATAATAAACAGAAGTATCTTGTTATAATAACCCTGTCTGTGTTGGGAATCCCTAGAGGATAGAGTGTGCAGATGCACAAAAGAAGAAGACATCATAGAAACCTTTATCAACGGATATCAAAGTTTCAAGTGGACGCACCCACTTTCAATATCCCAAAACCTAAAAGCAATCAATACTGTAAGATTGGTTAACACAATTATAAGAAAACAATATGTCCTCGCCTGATTATGTATTTGATCGTCCAATGTCCTTGTTAGACACACAATCAAACAATTGCTCTGTACGAGTAGAGATAATGATAGGCATTGTTCCTCACAGCTCTTCCCCAAAATGTTCTTGCGAAAAACACCGTAGTTCATTTGCTGGTGATCTCCTGATCACGTGGTTTCTTGATTGAAGATAGTCTTTTCCAATCCCCAACCACTTGCTTATACTTCAGCACAAAAGTGGCAAAGGACACACTCAACAATCGTTTCCTGTGGGCACAGCTGTGCTGTGCAGTAAGTCTAGTGCCGTGGGTGAAGATTGTACCTTAAGACTCCAGGTGCTAAGTGATCTGCGAACAGGGTGTCGTTGCTTCCTGATGGAAGTGATGAAAACAGGGGAAAGATTGCTCAAGAGTGCAGGAAGATCCAAAGAAAGTTTCAAAGACAAAGCAGCTGTCTCCCCAGGCCCCACGGGCTCAGGAAGTTTCCCCGACGTACCCTTGATTTCATTCAAGATTGCTTGATCCCCAGAAACAGGGCAAGTAGTTTTTGTTCTTTTTCTTCTCTGTCAGATGACAAAAGAGCAAGGCATTTTCCTGATGCGTGTCGATCCGGTGTCATTTTTCCCATCTACTCGTCCCGCTGTCTGTGTGGTCAACGGGACCTGGAGCGGTCCTCTTTGTGTGATGCCAGACTGCATGCTCTCTCAAATGACTTTGGGAGCACCTATCTAGCTGGTTGAATTCTGTGGCCTGGCCCCTCGTACTTAACTGGGAGGGCTTCTCGCACCTGTTAATAAATCAAATACACGTCTTGAGTTAACTGGTTACAGCATTTAGTAAGAATCAAATACTCCACATGTTTTTAACACTCTAGGTTTTTGCCATACTTCAAATATTAACTGGCCTCACCTCCATGGTTTCATTCGGGGGGGATTCTAGTTCTAATCTGTGGGGTCGTCCGTATGGACAATAGAGCTATGAGTTAGTGTCCAATTACTTCAAATTACTGAGATGTCTTGCGTTTGCCCAGACAGGTTTTAATATTTTACGGATATTTCTAACACATGTGTAAATGGGACCACGAGCCATTGTGATCATGGAGGTGATATTTGTATCAGGTAGTGTCCTACTTCCCTTTGCATTGCCTACCCAACACCTTTCTTCATCCAAACTCGCTACAACCAAATAGCCCAATGTCTAAATTCTCTTGAAGTGGCATCAGCTTGAATATTCCTTGCCAAATCAATCCCTTCATCTACTATTCGTATATTTGTGGTTTTGTTCCTGACATACTTTTCTAAGTATAAATCAATAGAAGTCTGTTCAGCTATCCTGTCAGCAAAAAGCGTTTCCTCTCCCTACATCAACTACTACTTTTTAATGTGTAATGCACTTCTTGATTGCTAATTGAGTAGGAAGCGCAAGTGCTGAGAGTAGCTGAACTATGGGGGTGCCATGTTGGAATTTTTTTTGTTTTTCGTGCTAGGTCAAGAAACCTCGTTCTACCCTTTGTCAACCCCAAGTTATGAACCATCCCAAAGGTATACCAGTTATCTGTAAATATATGCACTGTAAATCTTTCTAAAAGTTCACAAGCTTAAATCAGTGCAATAATCTCTGCGGCCTGTGCGAAGTTATGGATAAGTTCTCCTGGTTCCACAATCTTGCTTAGTGTAATGATGGCATAAGCAACAATGGAGGTACCATCCGAAAGTTTTAAAAGAGGAGCCATCGAAAAACAGCTCCCTTTGTAGATCGTTCAAAGGTGCCTCATTTAAATCAATCCCGTCTTTAATTTCTTATTTTACGGTATAAAAGGCGGTCATGTGACATTTTGTTACTGCAAGCAATATCTTGTGGAAGAGAAATCAGTTCAGCCAAATTCAACACGCAACACCTTTTAATTTGGATATGCGGTACAAATAAGATCAGTTCATATTTTGTTAATTGTGCGGAAGTAAGGTGTTGCGTTTTTGCGTTCTATTTCATAGAACGTCTACAGTGTGAGGTGTCATGCCGGGTAAAATATGGCCTAGACCCATTCCCTCACTCTGCTTCACGAATGCAGCAGCGGCAGCGACAGCTCTCAGATATCACAGCAGAGCGCATGCAACAGGATCAAGAATGGAGGAAAAAATAACCACACGGTCTATTCTCTCCCCCCTCCATACTCCTGTATTAACACAGCCAAAGCACATTCATCACATTCATGCACATACAACACAAAGGCCTTATCATACTTTGGTGTGACCAAAACTGGTACTGAACACAGTGCAGTCTTGAGCGGATCAAAAGCTTTCTGGTGTTCCAAGTTCTACGGTAGTGACAAAGAAATGCCCTTTTTTGTCAATGCCAACATTGGTTTTGGGATCCACTATCTACAGTAAGAAGCCAGTCCTATCAAGGCTCTAACTTCTTTCTGTGTATTTGGGACAGCCATGCTAGAAATGCTTTTTATACTTTTATATTTAATATATTCAGGCGTCATCAATCTTTTTCCCTCCTTTGACAGGAGATAGCCTAAATAGGCGACCTCCTGTCAATAGTACTAAACTTTTTCAAATGAAGCTTTATGTTCATGTTCTACTAGATGAATACGTAATAACACAGTACTCTCTTTGCAAAAACTTTCCAAGTCTGTAGCTAAGAGAAGGTCGTCAATATACTACAAAAATGTACAAGCGAAGGGCAACTCATATGTATCGAACTGCCCTTTCAAAGCCCTACTATAAATGCTCGGGCACTCCATGTACCCTTGTGGTGCACGGGTGAATGTAAACGAGCGTCCCCCTAGGGTGAACGCAAACAAATATCTACTATCCATGTATATGAGATTGCTAAAGAAGACATTCTTAAGATCCACAATACTAAAAGGAGTAGCAAAAGTTGAAATAATTGTCAGTATCGGTGTTACATCAGGCACAATTGGAATTTGTGAAACTACAATCTCATTGATAGCGCGTAAATCAAAAATGAAACAGAATAGAATCGCATTATCCCCTTTTCTTGTACTCCGGTGAAATCAGGCTATTGCACAAACTTCTTGCAATTTCCTCAATCATTCCACGATGTACATAATCAGAAATTATACTCTTCAAAGCTTGCTCACCATCAACAGAAATCTTATACTATGGAATTCGTGGCAGCTTAACTCCGAGCTTCAAAACCATTTTAACAGGCTCAGTCCATAAAATATCAACATCATTATCATCAACCAGCCAAAAATACATCGGAACTTCATTAAATGCTGGCGGTAAAGGTTTAGTCAGAAACTGTGAGGCAGAAAATTGCTGAGGTGAAATCGTCAAACGCAATCCATCCGAAGAACAATGAAATTACCGCATTTTAATTCCTTCAACAGATTCAACCCCAACAAATTCTCTAAACAGTTTGTTGTCAGAAGGAATGGACAGTAATCCGCAAATGGACCCAGTAAAATCTCTTTGATTAACGGGAACAGGCATCGGTCCCAGACCCTGCTTCGGGCTATCCTAACAGAACTATATACCTTCGAAGGGAAGATCCTCAGAAAAATAGGCAGTAGAAGGGTTATCAAAAATATTTTTGCTATCTACATTAGATTGCTGGTTACCTTGGGAAAAAGACTGGGAATTTTGAGCAAACTGGTTTCTACCAAGACCCCCTACCCCAGGGCGGCCTCTGGGTTGTTTACCCATGACACCATATGTTTTATTCAACCTCTGCTGGAGGATCGGGCATTGTGCTTGCCAATTACCCTCTTGTCTGCAATAGGCACATTGGTTTGTGTGTACAGGACCCAACGGCACATTACCCTGTGGAACATACTGTCCCCGAGACTGTGTACTACCCCCTCTAGGTCCTCTAACTATCTGTTGCAACCACACCTTAGTTTTAAAATCTCCCTTCTTCTTTCTATCCTTTCCTTTTCATTATTGACTCGATTCTCATAATACCGAGCCATATGTAACACTTCTGACTGTGACTTAACTTGCCACGCACTCTCAGAAGTCATAATTTGTGCTTGGATATCAGGCAACAATCCACGCACAAATTTGTCCACAAATAATCTTTTCCCAGACTCAGTGCTTAAATCCTGTCCACTAAAATCTAAAAATACCTGTTCAAATCGATCAGAGAATTCGGTGGCATCCTTAAATTTTCCTTGGATACAAGCAGTAAGTTTGTCCCAAACTATCCTTCTCTCAGGGATTAAGGTTTTTAATTCTTACGCTATTCTATCAGACAAAGTCAGTATCACCTGTGGAGGTTTCTCACCAACTTTCCTTTCTCTATCTTGTCTGACCAAACTATCCCATGTGTCACCCAACCCCGCTACATCGTCTACAGGCCTAATCTGTTTCCACAAGTCAGCAGGTAGGAGCGCGGGAAACAACAAATCTATATCACCCAAAGTGAACACTGACGACTGCAAAACAAATTCTATTTATTTATAGAACCCTGTCGGATTCTACCTAATATCTGGAATGGACTGGGAACGGGAGGTGAACAAACTATGATACATAATGTGCATCAATATCATAGGTGGCAACGCCTGTTGCGGCATAAACCGGAACCTCGACTTTAGGTACAAATGTCGGAGGAACCTCTCTCACAGGCAACTGAGAAGTAGGCAACTCTGAACATTAGTTAAACAATAAAAAAACTCTAAAAAGGTAATAGGAATAGTATCGGATGCAAGAAAGGGCTCTTTTATAGACAATCTTTGATTCCATGGGACAACAAATCTCATTTTTATACACTAATCCTTAAAGTATTCTACCATTACCTGTAACACTTACCGCTGCATTTCTGGAGTATAGTGACTATATGTAGCATATACTTCTGTGGGAGACATCAACACATTCAAAAAATCCAACTTAGCGTATCCCTTGTGCAAATTCATGTTTCTTCACTCATTGGCTTACAAGGATGAAGGAACCGTTTCTGTGCATAAAAGTCATCCAAACTATCACCATCTATTTCATCATTCTGTAACAGTTCTAACTCCCTTCTTAACTCAAAACCCTCTCGACATGCTCATGTACTTTCCCCGGAGAATCCCTTGACTAGCCTAAAACATTCAAATCCCTCAACCCTTGTGGGATGTCCGCGTCGGTCAATCTATTCCATATTTCAACTAAATGTATCCCCATCCCATCAATAAAGACATCCTGATCGGGAATACTTTCTAGAAAAGAGTTTTAGCTAAGACAGTACATTTTTCACTTTTCTCTATATATTGCTTAGCCCATGCATTCAAATCTTTTTTCTCTTCTCTTTGGAATCCATATCCTATGTTACAACTTTTGATTCAGTGCTCTCCCCTGTATCGGCTACAAGGAGAGCAAAACCGCGTGGGAAAGAAAGAGAGTAGACAAATCCTGTACAATAAACAGTGTAAATACTACTACTAGCAACAAAAGACACACTTTCTGGAACAGTAACAGTCGGAAAAGGTGGAGGTACAGGTAAAGAAACAACACTAGAAAACAAAGCAATAACTAGTGACGGAGGAACAACAGGAAGAACAGGAATTGCTACGGGAGAAGGAGCAACAGCAAGAAGAGGTAAGACAGCAGGAATAGGTACATAAGGAGGTGGTGCAGTGGCACCAGGCCTTCGTTCATTTAGGAGTTTATCAATTAGTTCATCTAAAACATAAACATTTTTAGACAGATATATTCTTTATACACTGAGTTTAAAGCACCCTACCTATGTTCCTAACAAACTCTGACTGTTTTTGTTGAACATAAAATGGTTTTCTCCAGAATTGTAACATATGACGGCATGCATACTTCTATTTACTCTCAGGTTGCTACATAGCTTCTCTTTTCTAATTCTGTATTACATTAAAAACACTGCAGGTCTAGCATTTTTTCCTTCATTTAAAAATATAGTTTCTAAATACTCTATTCGGGTAATCTCAAAACTACCATTGACTGACCACTAAAATTCGGAAACATGCCTAGTTTGTCTGTGCAAAATATTATCGAATACTCTACTACCAAATGCCGTTCTTACAGTTTATAGACATGCCGGCGACCACTCCTGTGGCGCCGGTCGGCCAAATATAAAAGATTGTCTGTCTCTGGCAGACAATTTCTCAGGCATATCAGATTACTGGTGTTACCTGGCAATAATTGTGCTTGCGAGGACAATACTCCAAATCAAATATCAGGATACTTAGGAATCGGGGGAACAACTCACCTGATTCAAAGGACTGAGGGAGGTCTGATCGGATTACTAAGGACAACAAAGGACCCTCGTGGTTGGTGATTTTGGCAAAACTGCTTGCCTCGATATGTGGACCCTCGTCAAGATGCTGTCCCGGATCGCGTGCTCACCGTCCAGGGATCGGATTGTGCAGTACTGTTGAGGTATAGCATCTCATCCAAAAGGGCCCCCTTTTCTCACCATCCGATCCCAGTCCGATAGCCGTGGCAACTCTTCAACGAGGTGACATCAATCTTGAGGGTCCCTCTTCGGGTACCATCTGTAAGAACTAAGAAATATCGAGGCTGAGTACCACAAATTAAATACACCAAACACGGGCTAAAAAGATTCACGGATCTTTATTTTACTGTATAGTTTACAAAGAAACAGATAACTATCTGGCTTTCAACACCCCACAATGAGTACCAGTCAGACAGAGAAAGGTGAGAGACTGCTGGACGGCTAAACATTTGTGCTTTTATACAATTTCGAATAATATTGTCCAGCCTCTCTTCATGTTAATAATTCGTGGTCTAGAGTTTGTGCCTAGTTCACATACAGCTTATACAATAATATGCAAAGGATTATGCAGGTTTACGCTTCCATGTAGGCACAATGGTGGTGTATGTTCTCGGATCCTGCAGTAAGCCTTGTTCTACATTTCTGCACAATGCAGTTCGGCCTGAGTATACACTCAAGGTTTGTTCTTCATTGTCCCAATGTTTATACAAGGATGAGTCTTATGTGCGCAGACAATACTTAGATGACAGTTCATATAGAGTGCAAGGTCTCTTTACCTACTCTAAACAGTCGGCTCTCGGACAGCCTAAACTTTAACAGGACTCAAAGGTCAGGAGGCTTGGTTGCAAGCTAAAATCACAGTCCACCATTTTAGAAAAGCGAATCGTACGAACAGAAATCAAAATGGCGGATGAATCTTAAAATGGCGGCGGAGTCGATCCAAAGTCGGAACTTTGCAACGCGGTTTTCTGTGTAAAGCGATTGGGCTTAGGCCAATATAATATAGGGAGGCACTATACATTTACCGTTTCACACCTGAATCTTCACAGCTGAGTTAGTCAGTAGAATCGGGTAGGCCCATTCCATGTTGGGGCTAGAGCAGTTGTACTCTGGTGCACCTTTATCAGGACACTGTCGTTAGGTTGTAAGGAATGACCTGGAGAGCCTGGTTCCCTTGGCAGAGCTGCTTGAACCTGATTGTGAATGAGACTGACACAGGACATTAGAGTCTTAACATATTCACCCGATCACCTGATATTTGCACATTATCTGGTACACTTTTCAGAGGTGCTGATAGAGGTAATCTCACAGGTCTTCCATATAAGATTTCATATGGACTCAACCCAGTTTTCCTGCAGGGCGTGCTTTTCATGGTGAACAGAACCTGCGTGAGGGCTTCAGGCCACTTCAACCCTGTTTCTTGCAATAGTTTGGCCAATTTATTTTTCCAGACTCCATTTTGTCTCTCAACTGCCCCGGCTGATTGCTGATGGTGAGGGCAATGCAAATTATGCTGGACCTTCAAAGTGGACAACAGTGTTTTGATAATGTTATTAACAAAATGGGTTCCCTGATCACTGTAAATAAATTCCGGTATCCCAAATCTGGGCACAAATTCCTGATTCAGAAGTTTTGCGACAGTCACTGCATGTGTCTTTCTACAAGGGTGTGCCTCCACCCATCCTGAGAAAATGTCCACTATTACTAGCCACTGATTACATTTTGGCATTTTGGAGAAAATCAATGTATAGCCCTACAAACGGGACATAAAGTGGAAGGCATGCCATGGGTCTCTTCGGCACACACTGACCCACGTTATTTTGTAAACATATGACACATCTTTGACATTGTTCCTGAGCCACAGTTGTAAGCTCTGGTGCTAGGATTGTCCCACTACCCTTGTCATTCCATCTCTCCCCACATGTCTGCCTGTGATACACCCTGATTAGGTGTGACGGTAATATTTTTGGAGCCACTAACTGATCCTGTTCATCTCGCCACAGGGAGTCCTCAAGTAACCGGCACCCCTTTCTCATCCATTTGTCATCTTCAGGTACATTCTCTTGCATACACACTATTTCCTTTAAAGTTTTCCTCCCTGCTTCCAGAGTTCACCAAAGTCGTGGGCTATGCCAGAGGCTTATCTTGAATCGGTATGAATATTAACAGATTGCTGAGCCGCTGCTCAACACACTCTCATAAGGCCACTAATTCAGCCACCTGCACTGATGTTACTTGCTGCATTTACCCTCTCTCCACTACTTCTCCAGGCACACATACTGTGTAACCGAGACTACTTGGCCATTCTGATTTCTGGAACACAACCTGTCCACAAAGTACTCGAGATCTAGGTCTGGCAGTGGTACATCAGAGAGGTCTGCATGAGGCATTACTAGGCAATCCATTACTGACACAATTGTATGGGGCTGGAATCATGGGGCTCCCCCTCCAATGGAGTTGGTAACAATGACGCTGGGTTTAGCACCGAACATAGGGCCTCATTACGACCCTGGCGGTAAGGGGTTAACGCCAGCGTTAGCTGCGCCGACCCCTTACCGCCAATTCCGAGTTCCCCTAGCGCCATGGAGGTTTTAACACCCGATTTTAGCGGGTGTTAAAATCCATGGCGCTAAGGGACCATGGAGTTAATTACGCCACCGTAATTTACGGTGGCGTAATTAACGCCTTCCCCACTCCCATTATGCCCTATGGGGCAAAAATGGGAATGGGGAAGGGTAAATGGGGATTGGGGACTTACCGCCCCGCCAAGGTCGGAATGGGGCGGTAAGTCCGCCAACCACCATGGTGTAAACATAGTTTACACCATGGTGGTAAAGTCACGGCCCAGGCGGTAACTTACCGCCTGGGTCGTAATGAGGCCCATAGAGTCAAAGTGATATTTGAAGAATTTAATAAAAGCATTTCATATTTACTTTCCCTTGAAACGAACATGTGCTGCGCTTTGTTTTTCAATAATATTGATACTACCATGTGCGGGATGGCCACCTCTAACAGTGACCCCAATATAATATATATACTTTGTTTCACTACCAGAGCTGCTGCAGCTACCGATGGAGACAATGCAGCATTCCTGCCGCAACTGGATCAAATTCTTTACTGTAGCATGCTACGGGTCTGTGATCAATCCTTTTGTTTCTAGGTAAGGACCGCTAAAGCAGATTCCTTTCTCTCGGGACAATACAGGGAAAATCCTTTTTATAATCTGGTAATCCCAAAGCTTTAGCTAGTATTTGTTTGATTATTGTAAAAGCCACTTCTGCCTCTGATGTTCACTGCAATGGTTCAACGCTGTTCAGTCAGGTATAATCTTAAAGTGGTTTAGCTATCTCAGCAAACCCTGAGATCCATTACGGGCAGTAACCTACGACCCAGAGGAAAGCTCGCATTTGCATTATTTTCAGCGGCTTTGGTATGTTGTAAACAGTTTCCTTTCAGGAAGTGGATATCATCCAACATCCCTTCATGGTGTCATGTCCAATGCACCCTAAGGGCAGTACCTAGGTATCTTCTTTACGGACCTTGTGTGAGGGAGAGGCTATTAGTAAATCATCAACAAATTTAATTAATATGGACTGTCCAGCAATTTTATATCATCTAAGTCTTTCACTGTTTTGAAAAGAGGGTTGGTGACTCTCTGTGTTCCTGGGCCAAACAGGTTCACGTGTACTGACCCCCCCCCCTATGTGAAAATGCAAAAGGATATTGGATATCCTTGTGTATGGGGATTGAGAAGAAAGCCAACCATGAGTCGACCACCATGAAATGTGTTGCTTCTGGTGACATACATGATAATATGGTTGCTGAATTGGGTACCATGTGAAAGGATGTTATTGCCACCGCATTAATAGCATGTAGGTCCTGTACAAAATGATATACCTCCTTTCTGGGCTTCTTCAAAGGAGAAATTGAAGTATTGCGTATGCTGCTAGTTGGAATAATGATTCCCTGACTCAAAAATGAATAAATTACTGGGGTGATTCCTTCCTCTGTTTTAGGGGATACTGGGGTGTATGGGGCAACCTTTTAAAATAATCTACTTTTATCCCTGGTTGCTACGCAGTGTCTATGGGCCTCATTACACGGACCGCGGTAAGGGTTAACGGTCACCGTTAATGGCAACGGTGACCGTTAACCCTTACCGCCGTACTACGAGGTCCCTTTGCGGGTTGGAGGATTTAACGCCTGCTTCTTGCAGGCATTAAAATCCAACCCGCTAAGAGACCTCGGAGCTAATTACGGCACCGCAAAATTGCGGTGGCGTAATTAGCGCCTTCCCCATTTCCATAGAGCCCTATGGGGCAGAAATGGGAATGGGGAAGGGCAATGGCGGAAAGGGGATTTACTGCCCCTCCAACCTTGGAATGGGGCGGTAAATCCCCTTTCCGCCAAGGCGGTGCCGGTATTTTACCGGCATGAGCCATGGCGCTAGTAGCGCCATGGCTCACCGCCTACCGTGTAATGAGGCCCTATGTATCCTACCTCATTATTGTGGGTGGCCCACAAACACCCTGGTATTGAATCACTTAATTCATGTATGTCCTCTTGACATTGCTCCTCTAAATTTGTTACTCCTCCTTCTGTGTCTTCCCTTCGTGAAGCCATCATCGTCGCTACGTTATCTGCAGGCACACTTAGAAACACCCTGTTCGGGGTGCAGTAAAATAGTGCATCTCATCTTGCACAGCAGATCTCTTCCCATCTAATTCATGGGGGAAGTGGGACTTAAAAGAAATGCATCTTGATCAGTATCGGGATCCAACGTAACGTAGAGTGGTTCAGTCACCTGGTGTATGACAGCAGTATTTGTTATTCGTTCCGCTCTTACCATCTCCCCTGTGGGGACATGTGGGGACATGCGAACAATTATGAATTCATTACGCAGATCCGTTTGCTCAGTATCAGACATGTGCTTGTAGTCCCTGAACCTGGAACTGTGCATACAGACCCTCCTGATTAATCAGGATCATTAGTGCTTCCAGAGTGCCCCTCTGCTTCTGGTTGTCAATATCCAATCATATCTCCCCCTTACCCTTGATGGTCTCCAGCGATGACTGGATTCGTTTTTGGTTCGTAAATTGGGCATATGGCTCATCAGTGCAGTCTGTCTCTGGACCTGCCCTCCCTGTGGTGGCATTTGTACATTGTTTAGACCTGTGCCCGCTTGTGACCTGCAATGCGGTCTGAATAGGCACTCATTATTCCAAAGACCCTCCTGTTTACGATAGTTACAAATTAATGGATTTGGTGCCATAGCTCTAGGAGTCTGCTCATTATTCCAATGTCCCTGCATCTGCGGACCCTGGCCTCCCCATGTCTGTTGTTGGTCAGGCTGTCCCCGCAATCTAGGTTGCTGCTGCTGTCCCCCATACCCTCCTTCTGATTCTGATACGCCTGTTCACCCTTCTGACCTCCCCCACTGCCTTTTGGTTGCTGTGAAGCCGTAAATGTCTTTTGGAGGCACAGGACCTCCTTGTCCTACACTTATGTGTGTGTTTTCTGTATGTTTTCTGCCTCTGAGATCCAGTCTGGACCTCTAGCAGTGAAGCTCTTCATTTTTCCATGTGGTGAACAACACACATGGGATACCCTTATTGCATCCATGGGTAGGGTGCACCCTTGTATCCGTTATGTGTGTTTGAAGGGACCTGTATGTTGCCCACAGAGCAAGTTATGGGCTGGTAGCACCTACATGCTTTCTCGGGACACCCATGCCCTGTCATAGGAATCAATGGTTTCCATAACAAAGACAAGATGGCCATGGTAGCCCATTAGTTTCTATTGCCTTAATACTGTATTTCCCAGATCCTGGGAAGCCCTGACTCTGTCCCTTCTCCCAGACTGGCTGTTGGGTGGAAAAACTGTATATGGCTCTGGGGATGCCTCCTGTCTGACGGGAGCCTTCCCAGGGATTGTGTGTTGTGGGTATACCCTTGGGGTGGGACCTGTATGAATGGAGTCTGAAGTCAACTCACATTCTGTGTTGTGGGTGTCTGGTTCTGGTCTTTGTGACACATGCCTGGGCCAGTCCTGACTGAAACTGGACTAAATGCAGTGTAGTGTTCTGAAAGGCTGGGTGTTTACTCCAATTTGCATTCTGTGTTATGGGTGTCTGGGTGGAGTGAAAGCATGTGAGCCTGATTGTCTGCCTGCCTGAATGCACTTGTGAATGATTGTCTGACTGAGCCTGGCTCAGCCTGAGTGATTGGCGAACAAATGTGTATATAGAAGGACCTCTCACTCTCCAATTTGTTCAGGAGCTGAAGTCGAAGCTGAAGCTAGAAGAAGCTGCTCACTGGAAGCCCAGCTGGAGGAAGAAGTCCGCTGCTGCATTTTCTTCACGAAATCCGAAAGCTGCTGTGTTCTTCTAAGGACTGATATAAGAGAGGACCTGGATAGGAGAACTCTTCCCGAGCTACCTGCAACTCTTCATCAGAAATACCTGGAAAACAGTCCTGTGTGCCTGCTGTCTGGAGATGGGATCTTCATGAGTCCAGAAGAGGAGTGCTTTGACATCTTGAGTTGAAAAAGTTGAGTTGTGTCACCCAGGGTTCGGAAGAGTGTTTGTGACCACTGGACGCCAGATTTCTGTCTGCCTCCCAGAAAAGGGGGCACTCTGGCATAGTGCTGCTTGACACCCAGAGCTGCGAAAGGTCCACCTGATCAAAGAATCCTTCAACGGACATCGCCGACATGACATCTGACCACTTTTTCCTGCTGAAGATGATGCCAGTTCGCTGTGTGCAGAGAAAGGTCCGCCGGTGGGTTTCCCGCCACCAAAATCCGGAGAAGATGTCTCGAGGATCAAGTATAGGTGAGGGCCCGTGGTCCAGTTCAGTGATAAAGTCCAGGTTGCCAGAAGCCATCCAGATGTCAGTGCTGCGGCTGCAGCACCGAATATCTCAAGGACAGTGAACCATGAAATCCTGAAACCCGACAGCTACTGCACCCGTCGCTGTAGAAAGTAATCTCAAAGTCATCCAAAGGTCCCCAAGGGTCTTCATCAACCAGGCCTATTCGGAATCCACAGAAAGTTTCACCTTCCTAGGACTTCCACGGCCAGAGTAACAAGGAAAAACATCTTCCAGCCTCAAAAGTCGTCAAGGGGACCCAGAGTTATCTTGGATCCTGTTCTCCTGTGGCATCTCAAGTACATTGGGATGGAAGAACCTGTAAAAAGAAAGCAGAGCATTATTGAACATTTTTGGACTGGGCTGTAAAAGACCAGATAAAGTGCTCCCTAACCTTTTCATTACAAGTAGCTCAGGTGGGTGGGATCCTCACACAGTATTACCATTTGAGTCTCACTAAAGTATACTGCCTATGTTCTGAAAGTAACCTGCCTTTCTCCTTTAATCTATGAAAATACCCCTTACTCACATAGAGTATAAATATTGATGCCATTTTTTAATAGTGTTGCCAAAGTGCAAAGTGTGTTATTCATCGGAATATGATTGGTGGCAACCTTATTTATTATAAAGAAGGTTTGTTATCACCTAACATAGTTTGTAGACATTCCTTTGTGGGGGATTGAGGAAACACTGTACTTAAGAACCACCCTGCATCACCTCCTGAGAGCTTTAGCCTGGCTTCTTGTCCAATGCTACCAAATTGAGAGCCTTGGCTAGGGTGCTCTGCCTCTATCAAAACCATATAGAGGGCAGAAGTACATATACCACCCTCCAGTCTTTACAGTCACCCCTCAGCCCCGTCAGACTGATTCCCCCGAATGTTCCCATCACCTGCTGTTGTCCCTGCACCTGTCCCTGAAGGCTTTGCATCTGTAAAGTCATAGGTTTGTTATCAAACGTCTCCTTTCTTTGATTTTGGCAAGCGATGCAACGATTCGCCACCGCAACCATCTCCGCAAATGGCATGTTCTGCCATCCTATACAGACACATTCTTAAGCTGCATCTGTACCTTCGAGAGTAACTCAGCATCAAACGAGTTGACTGGAGCTTTCTGAGCTGTATCTTCAGGTTTTGTAATACCTGAGTGTTGAGTGATGTCACTTTGACTCTATCTAAAGAGTCGGAGGGGTGTATATTTTATTTTGTTTACAATTTGATATTTTTGCCCGATCAGTTATTCTTGGACATACTTCTGCGACCCTCGTCACTATCCTATCCCTTGCCAGCATCAGGGCGTCCCCTGTGCCTTCAATCAACGCCTGGCAAAGCTGCCCATTTTGTTCATCATTGTCTTACCTCTGGTGGCATCACTAATCTCATTAGTTGATTAATTTCTGCTGTGGTAGGACACAAGGAGACAGACCAGTTTTTGGCATTCTTGCGATTTATTTTATTTTTGTATTCATTTAAAAAAATACATATAAGTGAAAAGGTCTTACTATCCCTAATCTGTGGATTTCCCTCCCTAACAAAACTAACTAGGGTGCTCTTCGTCCACCTACCACTAAGGCAAAACAACTAAAGTCCAGGTGATGACTCCCTTCTCTTGCATAGACTTTCCGAGCCTTACTATAGAATTCTTATATAGTTTTTGGCCATTTCTTGCATTAGCTTGTTCAATTCCTTTAGGGGACTTTTCAAAGTCTTTGGTTCCCCTTATTTTTGACTCTGTAAAGTTCTCCTCAGTGTTCTTGACATGTGAATTTCTCTTATTAGGCTTTTCTCAAGTGTCTCTAAAAGTCTCTTTCTTTGTTATCTCTGGGGAAATAAAATACCTCTTTACGTTGTTCCTGTTCTCCGTATTCCTATGGTTCTTTAGCTCTTTATGAGTAAGACATCCGATCTCAGGATTCTCCTCTGCTGGTTTACTGATTTTTCTCTTTCGGGCACGTATAATAGACCCAATAAGTATTCTTATCTTCTTGCCCATTTTTGGTATTGTTGAGATGAGTAAAATGTGTCCCGTAATGATTCTCACTCTTGGTTCTCTTTCGCGTCACTGGGTCGGGTAGGATGAGTCCCATGATGAGTCTCACTCGCTGCGTTCTTTCTTGTATAACTGGGACCAGTGGGATGAGTCCCATGCTGGGTTTCACTATGTTGGTTCTTTCTTGTATCACTGGGACGAGTAGGATGCTGGTACTCGTTATAACTGTGTTTCTTCCTGGGTCTCCCGCCATCCCTGTTACCCTTTCCCCACAGGTTCGCGTCACTGGGCCTGTATGCAGGATAGGGACTTCTCTTGGTTTGCTTTGGTCAGGACGAGTTTGTTTCCCTCCAACACTCTCTGCTTCGTGTCCACCTCTCCACTGTGCCAGTGTTACAGCGGTCTCAGCGTCATTGCCAGACTGCACAGTCCACCTCTCATGGGTCACACCACCACTCACGACTGGCCCTCCTGGGGTTTTCTTTCCCTGCTCTCCTCTGCCTTCAGAACTCTTGGTCCTTCTCATGCACGCCAGCTGGTTGCTTCCTGCCTGCGTCGGATCTCAGTCTCGGTCAGCTTCCACGACACTAATGATTTGAAACTCCCGGGTTTCACTTCTCTCTGACAGTGGTCCTTCTTTCCTTTTTATGATACATTGCTGGGTCGGTCCCAGCAGACGATTGTAGTCCCTTTTCTCCTCCAGTTGAGCACTCTCCATTTCTCCTCATCACAGTATTGCTGATTTCTAACCACTGAGTGATCAGTATTACTTGCTCACTCTTCATTGTAGTTTTACCACATATTTCTTCAGGTGGGATCTTGGAGCTTATGGCACAATAACAAACAGTGGCTTGTTACGCTGGGTATTTCTGAAGCCTTGATGTTACGGTTGGTCCAAGAGAGAGGGCTTTAGGGAGTTCCTCTGTGGAAAGGGAGTCCTTATCCTCAAGAGGGGAGACTCTCCCTGTGAGGTCCCACATGCTGCCACCCCTACGGGGAATGTTGCATAGCAGGCTCACCTCTCTAGTCTCACAAAGAAAAGCTCCTCCCTGTGGAGAAGTGACTGAATTCCACAATTCGTCACATACCTTTTTCCTTAAGTGTTTAGCTTCCACTTCTTCACAGACTGGAAATCTGCTAAGGAAATCACAGTTTCCTTGGTATTTTCCCTTACTCTGCTCAACAGTTAAACAGTAGGGTTGGCGATCGAGGAACCACTGCATTGTGTAGGCATTAGAATCGTTCCTAAGGGTTAACCACATAATGGGAGAATGGTCTGTTTTTAATCGAAACCTTTGATCTGTCAGATAGTACTTCAGGTATGTTATTGCCCACTTAATGACAAAGGCCTCTGACTCAATTGTAGAGTAGTTGTGCTCCCTCAGAAAAAGCTTTCTGCTGATATAAAGGACAGGATATTCTATGCCCTCATATTCCTGAGAGAGGACAGCTCCAATGCTCACTTTATAGGCATCTGTTTGAAGGATAAACTCCCTATTAAAGTTAGGAACTTTAAGAAGTGTTCACTACATTATTTTTAACATGTCAAAGTTGTCAAGTTTTGAGGTTCCACATTTTTCAGTTTGTCTGTCAAGACAGGAATTGAGGGTAGAAAAACTGGGGATAAACCTATGGTAATACCCTGTACGTCCTAAGAAGAGGTGGAGCTCTTTGGAGGGGGAGAGGGTAAGCATTGCAGCTTTGACTTTTTCAAGCTGTGGATGCACTAACCAGTTACCTAAAAAGAATCCTAAGTATTTAACAGCGGACTTTGCCAGATGACATTTCTTTGGATTTGCAGTTAGCCCAGCCTTTCTTAGTGCTCTGTCTCATATTGATGAAAGAGATTTTCCTCCAAGGTCTCATTAGATGTTATCGAGGTATGTGTCACAAAGATTTTAAATTGGTTGCAACACTCAGCTAATCAAGCGCTGGAAAGTGGCTAGTGCACCTTGTAACCAGAAGGGTATCACCTTAAATACAAATAAGCCCTAGGGAGTGTAAAAAGCTGTTTTCTCCCTAATGGGAGGGTTTAAAGGGACTTGCCAATGACCTTTAGCAAGATAATTTGTAGAGATGTCTCGGGTTTTACCTAATTTGTTGATTAGTCCTCGATTCTAGGCATTGGATAGATCTCAAATTGTGAGATGGAATTCAGTTTTCTAAAATCGATGCAAAATCTCCACACGATTGATCAGGTTTTGCCACCAAGACTACTGGCGAAGGCGAAGGACTCTCCGATGGCTCCATGTCAGCCTTTAGCATATTTTCGACTTCCCCGAGGATTATTTGTTTTCGCGACTCAGGAATCCTATAGAGTTTTAAGTTTACCACTTTCCCCTGGGATTTCTCATAGTATGTAAGTATGTACAAAATCATGAACCCTCCCAGGTTGATTGTTGAAGATATCGGGTAATTGATTTTGAGATCCTTAATGTCTTTCTGTTAGTCAAGGGTTAGTTCTGAAGAAATTAGATTGTTCTCTTGACCCTCCTCTGTGAGTAGTGTGGCCATTGTTATCAAAGAGGTTTTGGTAGAATCTATCCTATATGCTTAACAAGTTGATGTGGCACAACTGAGTTTTTTTCCTCCGGTCAGGTTAAGAAATCACATAATTACAGCAAGCTTTTTTATTTATTTCTATAATTTCATACGATCCAAACCATTTTGATAGCATTTTGTGGCCGGAAGTGGGTAATATGACTAACACTTTCTGGCCCACTTAGGAGCGGTGGACAGCCTTTCTGTCATATTGGGCTTTTCTGGTTTCTTGGGCCTGTTCTAAAAGTTTGTTTACTACCACGTGTACTATGGCCATATGTTGTTTGAGGTGTTGGGCTGTTTGGGAAATTGGTAGTGCAGCGTCTTCCGACGTTTCCTTAAGCACGTCGAGCATGGCTTTTGCTTCCCTAGCGTAAAGGAACTCAAAGGGGTAATATCCTAAAGAGGTCTGAGGTAATTTCCTTACTAGAGATTATCATGTCCCAATTTTTGATGTCTGCTTCTACCAGTTTCTTTAAGATCTTTTTCAGGGTCTTATTGAAGGGTTCGACAAGTCCATCAGTTTGGGGGTGATAGACTCAGGTGAAAGAAATACTGCAGATTGAGACGCTCAAAACATCAGACATAATGCGGGACAAGAAGCTGGTTCCTTAATCTGTTAAGATCTCAAGTTCCTCCAAGAAGCGGTGCTACAGAGACTGCTCTGGTGGTAGCAGGCAGTCTCTGCCCCACACTCTGCCCCACTTTGCAGGGCTGTAGACCTATGAGCATGGGGGTGACGCAGAGGCAAGCTGACCCGCCTGATGCTTGATGGGGCTCTGGGGTGGATGTTCCAGATGGGCTTTGCACCAGCAGCCTGATGATGGGGCGTCTTTGCTGCCCAGGATGGTTGGTGTCCTCTGTGGGGTGCATACCTTGGGAGCTGTGCCTGTGGAGTCAGGTGGGGGAGAGCCTTTAGGCGACTGTCGACCTCCTGGGGAGCATCAAAGAACAGAGTTTATCTCCCTGCAGCGAGGGAGAGGGAGGAAGCCTGTGACACCCTGGCTTGCTTTGAGGCCCTGAGATATTCCATCAGTGCTCTGGCTTGAGTCTTGCAGAGGCTGGGTGCAAGGTGAGGGTGGCACTTGTGCAGAGAAAGCCAACATCTCACAATTCAGATATTGCCAGAGGAGCCATTGCAGAAGGCCAGGCTCACTCCTGTGATCCCCGGCTGCCCAGTCCTGGCATCGGCCCTTTTCTGTGCTCTGGGGTGGATAACCTTGCGTTGCTTGACTTGCCCACTGCTTTTGACTTGCTGGACCACGACAAGTTACTGCAAGCTTTCCAACAGGCAGGAAGCTGCTCAAATGGGGCAGTCGATTGGATTCACTCCTTCCTTGCCAACCGAATGTCCAAAATTCACTAGGAGGGGTTTTTGGGGGTGCTTTCTCGTCTCTAGCTCCCATTAGTTGTCGAGTACCACAGGGTGCCAGTCTGTCACATGTGCTCTTAAATCTATACCTCCGACCTCTCTGTGCCCTTTTGGAGGGCACGGGGACAGTCTTTACTAACCACGCTGATGACACTCAGCTGGTCCTAGAGCTGAGTGGCAACTACTCTCAGGACTCTAGTAAAGTCTCAGCCGTTTACAACATCATTGAGGCATGGATGACCATGAATTGGATGTGCCTAAACGGCAGTAAATCCAAACTCCTTATTTTCGGCTCCTGGCAGGCTCGCGCTAAGTTGAGCATATAATTAATTACCCTTTATATTAAGACCAATGCTATCCCAGTCCTAGGCAAAGTAAAAACTTTAGGCATCTCTTTGGAATCCTCAATGAGAGCCGAAGCCCATGTCAATCAAATAAACAAAAATTGTCACTACCATCTACGTCTGAATAGACACATCAGGCCTCTGATCAACCTAGAGAACTGCACCACAATTGCCCCAGTTATTGTACTGTCAAGGCTGGACTACGGCAACACGCTCCTAATAGGGGCAAATAGTGCTTGTCTGACTAAATGTCGGACAATCCAGAACAGCGCCATGCGTATCATTAAAAACATATCGAGAGCAGAACACATCTCAGCCAGTAGAAGGGACTTACACTGGTTGAATGTGGAAGACCGGATTGCTTTCAAATCTAGCAGACTGGTACACCGCTGTCTCTTTGGCACAGCTCCCCTCTATCTGAAAACACTGATCTGTCCATACATCCCTAGCAGATCCCTGCATTCAGGAAGCCAAGGCCAGATAAATAGCATTACCCACAAATCGTCCAACGGTATGGGCAGATCCTTCCCTGTTGGAGCGGCTAAGATCTGGAACAAACTCCCAACTGCTCTAATAATGGAAAGAAATAACCTGAAGTTCCGCCATGCTTAAACAGTCATTTTTAAGTTGTGTGTCTCGTGTCACATTTGTTTGTCTCCTGTCTCCATTTTGGCGCCCTGATGCCTGCAGGCTTCGGTGCCTTATAAATCTATAAATACAATTTAAATAAATAACAACCTTGCCACACAATCTTCAGGCTGACATGGCATTGATGTACCCTGTTAGGCCCTGGGTCGCAGGATGGCCGGGAAAACTACTTTAAGTGGCAAAGTGGTGGGGGGATATGCTTACACTCATGCTTAGCCAAGAGAAGACCAGAAGCCTGGAGCTACAGTCGGAGGCAGGGGTGCAGGTAGATAGCACATCGGGGACAGTTGGGGACCCTGCAGTCCTTGACATCAGGGCAGACCTGCAGCAAATGCTCATGGACATGGCTTGGCTGAATTCCTTCCTTTCCGATCGACCCTCTCAGGTCCAACTTGGGTCTTTCCTCTCCTCTATCTCTACCTGTGGTGTTCTCCAGGGGTCTAACCTCTCTCCCTGGCTGTTCAACCAATACCTGGCACTTCTTGCCCACTGCATTGCCGCTCTCTGACCCAACTTTCAGTGCTATGCAGATGACATTCAACTCATTTTCAGGCCCCCCTCTGCCACCTCCTCTCCTTCTCTCATCTCTGACTGTCTGTCTGCCATCCAGAAGTGGTGTGCCACTAATGATCTCTGCCTTAATGCCAGTAAGACTGAGATCCTCCTCATCGGCACACCTACCCGCTCCTATCCTGTCACTCTCTGGCTGGTCTCGCTTGGCCCTCTTCCTGCTCCAACCTGTGAGGCTAAAAACCTTGGGGTCATCTTCGACTCCACTCTTCCCTTCTCTCCTCACATCTCTGATGTATCTAAGAAGTGACACTACCAGCTGCACCTCCTCAGGGATATTCTTCCTTTCCTCTTCTTCGCCCAGAAGCTCACTGTCTCCAGAGCTCTGGTTCTCTCCAGGCTTGACTACTGCAACAGCCTCTTTCTAAATCTGACTGCTTCTACTCTCCACCCTCTGCAACTCATCAAAAACAGGACTGCAAGACGTGTCCTTGGCCTCGATTGTATCTCTCCAGGTCTGAAATCTCTGCACTGGCTCCCAGTGGCAGCGAGATTAAGTTCAAAACCTTCTGCATTGTCCACAAGGCCCTCTGGGGCCTGGGACCCCAATACCTCCAACTCCCTCTTCCTAAATATCTTCCTTCTCAAGCTCTTCGCTCATACGCCTCCAACTCCCTCAGAGGTAGTCGCTTCTCCAAGCAGCGAGTTGGTGGTAGATCTCTTTCTTCTGCTGGAGCCTCCTTTTGGAACAGCCTCCCTGCCTCTCTGAAACTTAAGCAGAACCATCTCCGTTTCCAAAAGCACCTCAAGACCTTCCTCTTTGCTTTTGATATCTCCCCCACCCTTCCCCTGCTGATCTCCTGGCTGAATCTGAATCTGCACTGGTTAACTGGTTACCCTCTGATCTTGGGCCCAGGTCCCCGCCCCGCAAGTTGCACTCCTTTACTGCCCCCCTGGCAGCCCTTGCACTCAGGGACTGTTTCCGTAACCCTACAGCCCCTACCAGCACTGGAATCGGACCGCACTGACACGTTTTACTCCTCCACTCAAATATGCAACAATTGGACAACTGATGTTCTGAATAGAGTGCACTTTTACAAGATAAAGGAGAACATTATTAATGCGGCCCACACTCTCCAAGCCTTCGAGTTTGTGGGCTCTAGAGTCTCATTGCTTCAGGATCTGGCACCATTCGCCTTGGCTAAGAGGCGCTCTCTTTGGAATTTTATGCAGTGGCTATCGACTAAGAACATAACATACTGCTGCGGATTCCAATGTGCTATGAGCTTCACCCTGGAAGGGGAAAGGAAATCGAGTTCCTCAATGCAAGATGCCATGCTTATTATGGATACAACCTCTCACCCGTGGAGGAGTCTAAGGGGGAGGCCCATTCCACTGAACGCCTGGCCCATGTGGCAGTCTTGGTGAAGGTCGCAAGATCGAGAAACGATAGGAAGACTGCTGGTGCGGGACGGGGCTCCAAGTATACCTTAGCTTCCTGAGCCATGGAGAGCGCAGCTTCATAAGAATTGCTACCTCTCATCTATTCATGAAGGCGCTGTAAAACTTTCACTTTCACCCCAGAGGCCGCAAGGTTGCTCCGGATTCACAATGAGGATGAGTGCCATCAGGCTCCAGCTGATTGGGGCTTGGCCTGTGACGGACTTGGCCTTTGGCGATGGAGGGCACCTTTTGATGCGGGAAGTTTGGGGTTGACGGGAGGCAGGGAGGGGGAATCAAGTTGATGGGTGGGTGGGTTTCTTTTTTCTTTCAATGTTTCAACAGTTGAATGTTCTGGGGTGTAGCACAGGGGCTCAACATCTGTATATGGGATTATGGGCAGGATTACACCAGTATCAGTTTGATGGCGTGGGGCAAACTGTTTACAGTGGCAATGCTGAATGTGCAGGGGCTGAATTCCATGGTTAAGATGAGGTTGTTGTTGAGGAGGCACTAGGCATCCGAGATAGCCATTGCAATGATTCAGAAAACTCGCTTGCTTCCCACAGATGAGTTCTAGATGAAGTATATAGCCTTCCCCAGGTAATACTTTGCTTCTGCAAGGGGAATAGAGAAAGGGGGGGTGGCCATCCTGCTCACCAAGGAGGTTCCTTTTCTTCCAAGTAATATTCTTAGGGGGCACAGAGGGCAGGTACTTCCTGGTGAGGGGGGCCATGTTGGCACAGCTGATGACTCTGGCTTTACTCTACCCTCCGAATGAAAATCAACATGAATACTTGGAATCTCTCATCCCCCTATTGGCAATATTTACAGTGGGTGGTTTACGATTGGATGGGGATTTTAATCTTGCTCCGGATCTGGCTGTAGACTAGACTCTGGGCCTCAGAGGTTTGCCGGTCCAGAAACAAGGGTACCAGTAAGCTCACCGGCACTCTTGTTTCTGGACTGGCAAACTACAGGCCTCATTCCGAGTTCGGAGGTAACCATGCTGCTATTTGCGGCATGGCTCCGTCCGAACTCGTCCAAACTCCGGCCTGGTGAATGGAGTAATTACCGGTTCATTCCGAGGTCGGAGGGATCGGTAATTCCCCATTCACAAAGGCCATTCCCCATTCCCATTTGAGCCCACATAGGGCTCAATGGGAAGAGGGAAGGCGGCAATTACGGTACAGTATATTACGGTACCGTTATTGACCCTGGAGTCCCTTTGTGGGTCCCGTCCTTAAGGCCTGCTAAAAGCAGGCGTTAAGGAAGGACCCGCAAAGGGAACTCGTAGTAGGGCGGTAAGGGTTTACCAGTCTCGTTACCGGTGACCGTTAACCCTTACCGCCCTACTCGGAATGAGGCCCTACGTGTTTGCCTGTCGTGGCCGCTTTGCCCAACAGGTCTGACCCTGCCGGTCACAGCGGCCACGGTAGGCAAACACTTCATGGAAGCACTGGCACCCTTAGTAACGTGCCAGCGCTTCCGTGTTCCCACTCCCATAGAGTCCCATAGGACTCTATGGGAATGGGGACTTACAATTTACCGGCGCCTGACTTCCCGGGCCACCAGACTCGTAATGAGCCAGTGGCACCAGGAAGTCAGGCGCCAGTAAATTATTACGGGTCCTGCGGCAACCTGCCGGTAGCACCGGCAGGATTTCTGCCAGACTCATAATGAAGCCCTCTGTCCTCTTCGCCAGCGTATTATAAATGTTTTTTGGCCCTTTTGAGGGTTCTGCTGGAGCTGGATATAGTGGATGTCTGGAGGCTCGTCAACGAGGGGGAAGCGGAGTTCACCTTATAGTCACATGTTCACAAAGAGTTTTCTCATATCAAGCATCTCTTGGTGTCTCCTTCGCTGGTTCCTTTCACTTCCAATGTTTTATAGGCCTTAGACTGCTTCCGACCATTCTCTGATATTGCTACCACTCCAGATCCCTGGGTCCCAACTTCCAGCCAGGCAGGAATGGAGACTTTATGACCCTTTCCTCCACGATCCTATAGTACGAGGGGAATGGCCTTGATTGTTGCCAATTGCTTCACGAAAATGGTGTGTGCCGCTGGAGGTGGTAAGGGATGTT
This sequence comes from Ambystoma mexicanum, assembly GCF_040938575.1. Classification (NCBI taxonomy): domain Eukaryota; kingdom Metazoa; phylum Chordata; class Amphibia; order Caudata; family Ambystomatidae; genus Ambystoma; species Ambystoma mexicanum. The sequence continues at coordinate 494,173,448 of NC_090933.1, read as the reverse complement.
ATGAAGGCAGTTCTGAGGGGAGAGTTCACTAGCCGCTCTGTGATGCATTTTGCAGCTTGCAAATGTAACAGGCCCTTACTGGTATCTCAGGTGAGAGATCAGGAAAGGGTGCATGCCTGGGACAAGACCTGAAAGGCGTTGAGCGGTGTGGAGGCTGGCCAGATGTAATCTACAAGCCTTGGTGGCTTCCTAAACTGCCAATTTCCTAATTCGAGCGAGACAGTTCTACTATTCTCAATTGAACAAAGCCAACAGGCTTTTAACATACACATTGAGAGAACAGAAGACTAGGAATAGGGTTTAGGGAATTATAGTTGAGAATGGGGCCCTTAAAAATACAGACTCAGAGAAGCTCGAGCCATTTGCAGATTTCTTTGAAGCTTTTCTCGGGTCAGAGCCCTTGGAGTTGGAGATTCAGATCTCCTTTATAGCTCGATCTTCTCTCCCCCGAATAGCTGC